>NW_006159844.1:2040122-2065670 GCF_000334495.1 Tupaia belangeri chinensis | reverse complement strand
GGGGATGGTCACGCCGCAATCCCTTCTCCTCCATTCTCCTCTCGGGATCTTGGGCACGCACGCACACGCGCCCGGCGTGAGTTTTAAGCCACCGGGTCCGGGACGTGAACCACAGTCGACTACGTGGGAGTCCAGCGACATAGCCATTATGCTAACTGCTGGTTCCCTAAATAGGTATTTTTTAATGAACTTTTTAATTTCATAAAAACGGTTTTAATTTTAACAGATCAAAATCAAAAAATATTAAGAGAAATTTGCTTAAGACTTAAAGCGAAGAAAAAGGTTAGGATTCAGTTCAAGTAGCAGGTAGATGAACTTATCAGCAGTTCAAGAGGAGACAAAAATCCTTAAATCTGGAAATCAAGGCATAGAAGAAAATCAGTAATGTTTCAGTCTAAAGTAAAAAAAAAAAAAAAAAATCTATTTAACCAGTTCAGTCTCACGTAATTAATCACTCTTCTACTGAATTTGTAGTGTTACTGTGGTCTGATCTTTCAATTTAAACTCTGGAAGTTCACATTCAACTGTAGACTTGTCCCTACCATTAGGATGGCCATTTTCTTACTGATTTGTTTTTGTTTTTTGTTTTTGTTTTTTTGTACTCTTATTTCTGTATTCCCGACTTTAGTTTTCCTGGTATAACTCTCCCTTCAGCACTTCATGAAGAGCTGGTCTGGTCTTGGTAAATTCTTTCAGGATTTTTTTTCTGAGAACGTTTTTGCCTTTTTTTCCCACATGAAAGATAATCTTGTTGAGTATGGTATTCTTGTTTGAAACTGTTTTTCACTTAACACTTCGAATATGTTTTCCCATTCTTTCCTTGCTTGCATTGTTTCCAATGAGAGGTGCAATGTTTGCCTGATGAGATATCCTTTGAAAGTAACTAGATGTTTCTTTCTTGCCAATTTTAGTATCTTGCCTCTGTCTGTGGTTTTGGTCAATCTGGCTATGATGTGCTTTAGAGAAGATCTTCTTGGGTTGATTCTATGTGGGATTCTTTGTATTTCTTGGATCTGGATACTTAAGTGTCTCTCTAGGTTTGGAAAGTTTTCTTATAGGATTTTATGGAATAGATTATCAATGCCCTTATTAGTTTCTTCACCTTCTGAGATGCTGATGATCCAGATGTTTGGGCATTTAATGGTATCTAATATTACTGTTATGTTATTCTCATTTTTGAGATTATTTTCTCAGTCTTTCTGATGAATTTTTCTAGGTCAGAGGTTCTATTTTCTACATCTGAGATTTGGTCTTCTGCATGATCTAATCTGATTTTAATACTTTGAAGAGGAGTTTGATTTCCTGTATTACAGTCTTTATCTCTAATAATTCCATTTGATTCTTTTTTATGATGTGCATTTCCTCTTTCAGATTGTGCAAGAACTTCCTCACTTCCTGGAACTCATTGTCTCTTTTCTCCTGCATCTTCTGGGGTTCATCGCCTCTTCTCTTGCATCTCTGTTAGCTTTGATGCTATGAATATTTTAAATTCTTTATCTGACATTTCCAGGTATTCCCTTGCATTGTCTGTGGAGGATGAAGAGTTATTCTTTTCCCTTAAGGGAGAGATATTTTCTTGGTTTCTCATATTTCTTGTGCCTCTGCAGTAGTTTCTGGTCATCTAATGGATTATATGTTTTTTCCTAGTTTTTGGAGTTAAATCTGAGCATTCAGAGGCATGCAGAAGAAGATGACCTGCAATCTCTCAATAGTACCATTTTTCTCCCTTTGTGCAGCAGATTCAATGGAAATTTAACATTAATCTGACCCTGAAAGTATTCAGATATTTGGCTTCTGTGCACCTCGAACTGTCTAGAAACTCAGTGTGTGGGGCTGAGCAGAAAAGTGAGATAGGTAAAAAAGAAAAGGAAAAGGAAAAGAAAAAAAGAGGGGGAAAAAGACATTTAAAAAAGAGAAAAAAATTTAAACAAAAAAATGAAAACCACTCAGAACTCAGATATAGATGATTAGTGATTGGCTCGTCCTATGGGAGTGGGTTTAAAGGTAAAATTAGCAAGATAAAAGAGTGACAGAGAGCTAAGAAATTTAAAAATTGAAACAAAAAATTAAAAATATATTGAGAGATAGAAAGAGACAGAGAAAATAGATTAGGTGCTCTAACCTGACTCCTGGCTAGATCTGGGAGGCAGGAGGATGAAGTCTGGGTGGAAGGTTTTCAGTGGCCTTAATGTCTGAATGGGGCCACTCAGAACTCAGATATAGATGGCTGGTGATTGACTGTTCTGGCTCCCGGCTAGATATCTTTCACTGTTATTTTTATCTAATTAAGTCAGTTAATTAGATACATTCTGTTCTTTCACATTATGAATAAACTTTGAAGCCACGAGTTGATATACTGAAAAAGGAGAATAAGATCAAGCTGCCAACCCATGAAGTCTGCTGGGCCCTACTACATTTCCCCTGCAGAGAAGCCATGCAGAGCAGTGAGGAAAACGCTGAAGCCAGACCTCCTGGACTGAAACCTGCTACCCGTGAGACACTGGGCAACATACTCACCCTGTGCTATAAATGACAATAATGGTACTGACCTCACAAGATGCTAGTGAAGACTTAATGAGTTAATGGCATTGTGCCTAATAGGTTGTGTATGCTATATAAGCATTTACCGATGTCATCTTCATCAGTCCTGTGCTCCAGTGTACTTGGCTTCTTTCATTCCTCAAATGTAATGAGCACACTCCTTCCTCTAGGACTTTGCACAGGGAGTTTCCTTCGGAGCACTTGCCACTTAGTTAATTATCCATTTATGTGACTATTTGCTCAATATCTGCCTTCCCTCCTGTTGTAACGTCCATGAGGTCAAAAACTGCTTTGCTCCCCACTGCAGACCCAGGACTATGTCAGTGCTCCAGCGAATGTTCAGTACAGGTCTATGGAACATTGGATAAAATAATAAGCCTAAGATAAGAAAAAAGATGTAAATAATTTTTAAAACCACTATAGAAACCTGAGCTGTTTCAAGTTGGTTCCTTATCTGCTATATCATAGTACAATATCAAATTTCAATTTTTCATAAAACCTTCAAGGTGTATTTCTACACATTTCCTTTCCAAGTGCTTTTTCAGAAACCATATTGCAGAAGTTAATCTTGTCTTTTAGAGAAATACGTAAATGTGTGATAGGATCTCTGAGATTACCTCATTTATTTCTTCTGTGGAATTACAGATACCATGAATGAAAATCTAATCAAACTGAACCAGTCAGTAGTAAACATAGTATTCCCAGAACAAAACTTCTTAACAGATGATGCAGAACATTGAAACAATATTTTTCCCTTTAGGAAGTAGAGACAGAACTCGGATAGATTCGATGTACTTCAATGATATTGTTATTTTGGTTTAGGGAATGCCATTTGTAATAAAGATGTACTTGTAGAGCAAGAAAATTATGTTCTGTGGGGAAGATGTATTTGATTTTTCACATTACTAGCATATTATTGCTATTTTCTTATAAGAAAATTAGTACCCTCAGAGGACAATGACCAGATGGTTAACATCATAAAAATCACTTCGAACCACTCTAGGAGGAGGTTTCATATAACAATATTATTCAAATCATCATTCACAATACACTTAGAGGGTCTCATAAACTGTCAGGCCACAGGGAAAGCAATTAAGTTTGGCAAAAGCTCTGTCGAGTTAGCAATTTCAAGGAGCATCAGTGTACCTGTCTTTTATTTGTTTCATTCAAATATACAACCTAGTTATGCCTTTTCATTTATGTTTTTGCTTTACTACCTGGCTACTCTAAGTGTGGTCTGCAGACCAGTAGCAACAGCACCACCTGGGAGCTTGTTAGAAATGCAGACTGTGAGACCACACCTGGGTGTACTGAATCAGAATCAGCAATTTAACAAGGTCCACAAGTGATTTGTATGCACATTAAATTTCAAGAAGCATTGCTGTAAATAGTTTTACTCAAAGCAATGAGAATGAAATGGAAAATTTCAGTGCAAAGACGAAATACAGTGCTTATGAAAAAGGCATACTTGTTAAACAAAGCGTAGGCTCTGGTCATGTCACAGCCAGCGGCATGGAGTTTGACAGACTTAACTCCAACTCTGTTTCTCACTAGGTGTGTCGTCAAAAGCAATTCCATTTAAAATAGCCACAAAAAGTATAAGATACCTAGTAATAAATCTAACCAAAGAAGTTAAAAACCTCCACAAGGACAACTACAAGAAGCTAAAAAGAGAAATTGAAAATGACACAAAAAAGTGGAAGGACATTCCATGTTCCGAGATTGGAAGAATTAATATAATCAAAATGACAATTCTACCCAAGTTAACCTACATATTTAACACCATCCCAATCAAAGTGCCAGAGACAATCTTCACAGATCTAGAAAAGACAATCATAGAATTTGTCTGGAATCATAAAAGATCTTGTATTGTCAAAGCAATCCTGCACAAGAAGAGTAGAGTGGGTGGTATCTCACTCCCTAACCCAAAATATACTACAAAGCTGTGGTAATCAAAACAGCATGGTATTGGCACAGAAACAGACAGATGGACAATGGAACAGAATAGAGTCCCCAGAAATAAACTCCCAAACATACAGCCAACTGATTTTTGACAAAGGGTATCAGTCAATCTGGTGAGAAAAGGAAAATCTCTTTAGTAAGTGGTCCTGAAAAAACTGAATATCCACCTGCAGAAAGATGAATCTGAACCCTAACTTTCACCATTTACAAAAATCAACTCAAAGTGGACCAAAGATCTAAACCTAAGACCTCAAACTATAAAACTGCTCCTGAAGAAAACACTGGGGAAACTCCTGGAAACATTTGGGTAGGCAAAGACTTCTTTAAAAAGATACCCAAAGCACAGTCAATAATCCCCAAAATAGACAAGTGGGATTACATCAGATTAAGAAGTTTCTGCATGGCAAAAGACACAGTAATTAGTGTGAATCAACAGCCTTCAGAATGGGAAAATATTTTTGTAAACTATGCATCAGATAAGGGACTGATAACAAGAATACACAAGAAACTCAAGCAGCCGTCCCGAAAATAGATGATCAACCCTATTAGAAGATGGGAGAATGAGTTGAAAAAACCACTCTTTAATAAAGACCTATGTATAGCTAAAAGGCATATGAAAAAGTGCTCAGCATCCCTCACTGTAAGGGAGATGCAGATCAAAACTATAATGAGGTACCACCTAACCCCAGTCAGAATGACTAAGGTTTAAAAAAATAAAATAATAAGTCCTGGCAGGGGTGTGGTGAAAGGGAACTTTGCTAAACTGATTATGGCAATGTAAATTGGTCCAGCCACTGTGGAGAATGATTTGGAGATTGATTCCTCAAAGATCTACAAATAGAACTACCATATGATACAGAAATCCCACTCCTTGGTATCTACCCAAAGGACAGAAGTTTTTGTTTTTGTTTTTGCTTTTGTTTTTTGAGAGGTTTTTGCTATAGGGCTCATGCGCTTGCTAGAAAGACAGAGAGACAGAGACAGGAAGTGAGAAATCTCCCCCCTGGGGGAGATGACCACACCACAATCCCTTCTCCTCTATTCTCCTCTCGGGATCTTGGGCACACACAGTCACGTGCCCAGTGTGAGTTTAAGCCACCAGCCCAGGACTTGAAACATGGACAACTACATGGGAGTCCGGCGACATAGCCATTATACCAACTGCTAGTCCCCAGAAGAATACTTAATTGGAAAAGTGCTTGCACATTGATGTTTATTATGACATTATTCACAACTGCTAAGACATGGAACCAACGCAAATGCCCACAGAGAATGGATTAAACAAGTGTGGCACGTATGCTCTATGGAATACTAAACCATAAAAAAAAAAAAAAGAAAAAAACCCACCAAGACCCTGGCTTTTGACAAAAAGTGACTGAATAAGGAAGATTCAAGACCCTGGATTTTGACAAAAAGTGACTGAATAAGGAAGATTTACTGCTGAGTGAAGTAAACTGGGTGATAAAGGAGAGGCATTGTTTGTCTCCACTTAATATATACTGAGTGTCCGCACTCTATGCCCGAAACTGAATGACTAAAGGATATAGAAACATAATAAATGCTTGTGAATACCAGATACAGTATGGGAAGGAAGGGGATGCGTGAAGTAGTAGAGTCTGAGGAAGGACATTAAAAAGAAAAATAGCAAGTCATTTATGGGACCAAAAAAAAGGATTATTACTTACTGAAGATAATTTTATAGTATTGTTAACTGGACTGGTGAGAAACATACACATGTTGGAATATTTACTTTGCAAGCTAAGTAATGTGATTGAATGTATAAAAGAAAATAAAATTTAAAAATTAAAGAAAAACAATTTTTAAATTAAAAAAATTTCTTGTCCCCAACTCACAGATTTTTTTTTGAGAGAGATTTTTGCTATAGTGCACTTGTGTTCATCAGACAGAAAGACAGAGACAGAAAGAGAAACCACCCCCCAGGGGGGATAGCCATGCTGCAATCCCTTTTTCTCCATTCCCTTCTCGGAATCTTGGGCACGCACACACATGCACCCAGCATGAGTTTTAAGCCATCGGTACTCATACCGAGGTTGAGTACATGGGACTCCAGCAATGTAATCATCTGCTAGTCCCCAATTCACACCTTTTCAATCCACCTTTTACTCCAGCCATCGTTGTGATAACCAACCTTGACAAAAGACCTCACTTCAGCTGCTCCAGGCATTATCACTTTCCATCCAGGTTTCTCTGCTGCCCTCATAAGAGATGACTTTCAGAACCTCCTGTTGTTATGACACAGTCACATGCCTGAAAGAGTTCTCCCCTATGAGACCACTCTAGACTAACCTTGAATAACGGTGGCAATTAATTCTGAAGTACATTTTATCAGAAGCACCCCACCACCACCCTAGCCAATACCAGCATGCTCCCAGAAAGATAATCTCCATTTACCAATATCAGTGAATAGCTGTTAAGGAACTATGGGCTTTCTTCTTACCAAAAGAATATACAAAGGTGCTAGAATATCGCCCTTGTGCTTAGTTTACATTATATTCAACTCTCTTGCCAACAGAGCCACTCTAAAGATTCTCTCTCTTTAGCTGCTTTGAAGAATTAAGTAGCATGTTGGGAGACTCACAGGGTGAAGAGCCAATGGTGAGTTGTCTCTTAGTATGAGAATGGCCTCCAGTCAACAGCCAGCAACAAAGGTCCCTCAATCATACAGACATAGGAAAGTGAGTTCTATCAACAGAACAAGTGAGCTTGAAAGATTTTTTCCCAGATGAGCCTCTAGATGCAGACTGACAATACCTTGATTGCAGCCATGTGAGTCCCTGAGCAGAAGACCCTGCTAAGCCATGGCTGAATCCTGGCCATAGAAACTGTGGGAAACCAAAGCTGCTTATATATGTATACGCACACACACACACACACACACACGTACACACACATGCACACATACACTTACGTGTGCATGCACCTACACTACACGTGCATGCACATACATACATACGTAAACATGCACACACATGTGCAAAACAGAATATATGGCACATAGAAGTTGTTTACTGATTATATGTTATATGTATAGACATACATTTCCAAGTATCCTGAAACAGAATTCATAGTACTCATGTCTAAAAGTGTAATTCTGCCAGGCTTAATATAGTATAAGGGGTAATAAACATATATTAAATCTATGTTAGCAGGCAACATGTGTGCAAATTATAAGAAAAAAAATGACACTCAATATGAAAATAAACCCTAAAATAATTTTTATTTTAATATCCCTGACCAAGATTTGCTTCAAAATTTTGTTTTGAGGTTTAGTGCACCAGGCTCCAGTCACAAGAAGACATGGTTAACACATTTGTTTCTAGCCTGTTTTCCTAACTCCTTCAACAAACAGTTGTAAGTATAATGTACTTAGAATTTATATCAGGGTTATTTTACTTACCCTATCATTAACGTAGTCTCCACCATTATAAAGTCAACCATTTTTAAAGATACATATGAAATACATGGCCTTGCACAGTTTAAGGGGGTGCTCTCCCAGCATTCTGTTCATGATACCATCTTAAATAAACAGCCAATCCCCCAACAGGCATGGTGCAGTTGACATATGCTCTGGTATAGCCAGCTAGGCCCAAGTCACCTAGTTTTAGACACGTCTCTTTCCCCTTGTCTCTTTCCACTGAGCGGCTGACTCAGTGTCCCAGATGGAACTCCAACAAGTTAAACAAAACATCACAACACTCTAAATTTTTTGGAGACTATTTAAAAATTTTATTTATTATTATTATTTTTTAATTTGCTATAGGACATGTGTGCCAACCAGAGAGAGACAGAAAGAGTAAGAAACTGAGAAAGCAAGCTGCCAGGTGCAGGACTAGAACCACAGTTGGCCACACGGGAGTCCAGTGCCTTAACCACAATACCTGCTGGCTCTAACACTCTAGTTTTTAATAAACTCAAACCCTCTTCTAACCTAAAAGTCTTTGCCAAGGCCTTCTATAACTATTACAACAATTTGATGCTAAGCTGATCTATGAATATGTGTAATTTGGCCATGAACATTCACTTCAGGATGAATTTTTTATTTTTTCACTTCATTGCATTTATTTCAATCAGCATGGATTTCCCATCCAGGTGCCATAATGAACATGTGCCAAAACTAGCATAAGTTGGACTCAAAAACCTCCTTGCCTATACTGTTATCTCATTTACTTAATGCCCTCTTACTACAGTATTGACAAAAAAGGGATGGGGGTATAGCACATAAAAGTAACTAAGTCATAAAGTAAAAACTATTACTTTTACTTTTTTTTTTGAGAGGTTTTTTTCACTATAGGGCGTGTGCGCTCGCCAGAAAGACAAAGAAAGACAGAGAGACAGAAAGCGAGAAATCACCCCCCCAGAGGGGATGGCCACACCGCAATCCCTTCTCCTCCATTCTCCTCTCGGGATCTTGGGCACGCATGCACATGCGCCCAGTGTGGGTTCTAAGTCACTGGGTCCGGGATGTGAACCGCGGTCGACTACATGGGAGTCCAGCGACATAGCCATTACGCTAACTGCTGGTTTCCAAAACTATTACTTTTACTTTTAAAGCCACCAGAATCAACAGGTATCTGGATTGGCGAGTCTAATTACTTTCTTTTCTTTTTTCTTTTCTTTTTTTTTTTTTTTTTTTTTGAAGAGGTTTTTGCTATAGGGCGCGTGCGCTCACCAGACAGAGAGAGACAGAGAGACAGAAAGCGAGAAATCACCCCCCAGGGGGCATGGCCATGCCGCAATCCCTTCTCCTCCATTCTCCTCCTGGGATCTTGGGCTCTCCCTCCCACGCACCCGGCATGAATTTTAAGCCACTGGGTCTGGGACTCAAACCGCGGTCGACTACATGGGAGTCCAGCGACATAGCCATTACGCTAACTGCTGGTCCCATTACTTTCTTTTCTTAATTTAAGGGACTATAAACCTTTCTAACCAGAAAGAATCTACTCCGTCTTTTAGAAGATCAGCAGAAAGAGAAACTCCAACCTTCTTTAGGAATAAAATTTCATACTGTCACATTATATTTACTTGTTTTGATCCTAACTGGACAGGAATGTGGTCTCTCAAACATTACAGGGTTATTTGTTCACTTACTCGTTTTAAAACCCACTGCTCTTATTTGACTTTCCAAAAACATTGAGAAACAACTAAAATACTTGAAAAGGGCACTCATGTCATCACTCCCAAGACTGAATCCAGCTCTTAATCTGTTCATACCTCACCAGCATAGCTGAATGTGTCTGGAGAACAACACATAACTGTGGTTAGTCTCACTTTCAATTCATGAACACCAGCTTTCTAACAAGGCTGACCTCCCCCCACCCCATTTGAATGCTAGATCCAGTGCCCAAGGCCATTACACCGGTAATCCCTTCTCCCTCCTACATTATGAATTTTCCCACCTGAACGTCACAAGCATTTTTATCATCTTAAAAAGTAAAAGAAATACTTTTTAAAAGAATATTCATGATCCCATCTCCTTGCCCTGGTATGGCCCCATTTTAACACCTTGAAATAGATGCATATTCTTTTTCTGTCCAGTTTCACTCTTCCTGCTCTCCAGCAGGTGGTATAATGGTTACGTTGGTGGATTCCGATGTAGTTGACTGTGGTTGGACTCCTGAACCCAGGAATTTAAAACTCAGGCTGGGCGCGTGTGAATGCATGCTCAAAATCCTGAGAGGAGCATGAAGGAGAAGGGATTGCAGCATGGCCATCCCCCTGGGGAGTGATTTCTCGTTTTCTGTCTGTCTCTCTCTTCTCTCCAGGAATTGCAAATGTCCTATAGTAAAAATCTCTCAAAACAAAACCCCACTCCAAATTATGCTTTTGCCTCAATGCTCTACCAAACTGCTGTTGCCACGCTCTAAATGATCTCCACAATGTAAATTCACATCCCTCAGCTTACATGACTCAGTGACATCTGACGTGATCGAATCTTGTTTCCTCCTTAAAATGCTTTCTTCACTTGACTTCTAGGACACCACACCTTCCCAAGTGCTTCCTCTCAGGCATGTCTGGTTCCTCCTAATCTTCCCAACCTTCTAATGTTGGAGTGTTCTCAGGCTTGCCTGCTGTGAAATTTCTCTTTCCCATCATCTGTATCATGATCCACATCTGTCTATCTGCCTATCGCAATTCTCATTCAACTCAGAATAGGATAGATGTGGTGACAGAACCTTCCAAATCTCGTAGCTTAATAAGAATTTTTCACTCATATCTCTATTGGTGAGTCTGGGGTCTCTACCCCACACTGTCTTCCCTCTGGGACAGAGCAGCTACCATTTGGAGTATTGCCAGTTGCTGTGACAGTTGTAAAAAAGGTGACAAATTGTTTATTACCAAAGCTTCCACACATAAAAACACATCATTTCTTCTTGATGTTAATTGGACTGAGCAAGTCATATGGCCATCTCGAGTTAAGTTCAATTCTAATATGAAGCCATATCAGAAGGGGAAATAGGAATATCTGGTGAAGAGCGCTAATGATTACCAAAACTCTCTAACTTAAATCTTAAGTCTAGAGGCTGGCAGGTGGTCTAATGATTAAGGGTGCTGGACCCCCAGATGGCCGTCTGCAGTTCAAGTCCCGGACCTGGCAGCTTGCTTTCTCACTTTTCCTCTCTCTCTCTTTCTCTCTCTCTCTCTCTCTCTCTCTCTCTCTCTCTCTCTCTCTCTCTTAGTCATCCCTCTCTGGTTAAATAAAATTAAAAATGAATAAATAAAGTTAAATAAAATAATTCTTTAATAACCAGCAGATGGTGTAATGGCTGGACTACCATGTAGTTGACCGTGGTTCAAGTCCTGGACCTGGTGGTTTAAACTCACACCAGGCAAGTGTGAGGACATGCACAAGATCCCAAGAGGAGAGTGGAGGAGAAGGGCCATTCCCCCTGGGGGATGATTTCTCACATTCTGTCTCTCTGTCTCTTTCTTTCTGGCAAGCGCACACACCCTATAGCAAAAACCTCTCTAAAAAAAATAATAATAATTCTTTAGAAACATAATAAATCTTAAGTCTAGGCTTTCCTCTACACTTGGGCTTCATATATAGCTCAACTTCTCCACTTAGACATTTAATTGAAACCTCAAACCAAGCATTTTCAAAATTCAGTTCCTAATCTTTTTTCCATTCCAAACCAAAACTTCTCTTCCCACAATTTTTCCATCTCACTTGTTGGCAACTCCAGGACTCCACATCTGAGTTACATGAGTGTATATTGCTGTATCCCTAATGCCAAATACAATGTACAGCAAGAATGAACAGGGCCAGCAGGTGACAGGAAGGTTAAGGCAGCTGGATCCCACATGGCTGGTGGTGGAGTTTGAGTCCTGGACCCAGTGGCTTGGAAATCATGACAGGCACATGTATGTGCATGCCCAAAATCCCAAGAGGAGAATGGAGGAGAAGGGATTGCAGCATGGCCATCCCCTCCCCGCCCCGGGGTGGGTGATTTATCACTTTCCTTCTCTCTCTCTCTCTCTCTCTCTCTCTCTCTCTCTCTCTCTCTCTCTCTTTCTCTCTATCTCTCCAGTGAGCACATGTGCCCTGTAGCAAAAAAAAAAAAAAAATGATGAACAAATTAATAAAACTTGTGTTTTTCTCTCATGTACTCTGATTTCTTTATGTCTTTTAAGAGTGGTGAAATAGATTAAATACCTCATTCAAAATAAATATATATATTCCAACTAATATAGTGGTTAACAATGTAGCTCTTGAAGAGCCGGGGTCTGTTACTATATCCAAATATTGTGCTGAGCTCTCTGTACTCCGGCCTCCTCTACCCCACAATTAGCCTACTCTAGGACAAATCCCATGCCACCACCCTCTGACGCTCCGTTAGCTTCATCACTGAGTCTGATCCTTCACTCCTTGCATCTCCTCCCTCTTCATTCCACATGTCCATTCTTCCTCTTCATGTCGATATAAACTTTCCAGGGAGCTACAGAATATGTCTCTGTGTTTTAACAGGTTGCCCTGCTATTCTGATTAGACATTCCCAAAGCTACTAACCACAAGGGAAAGGCTTTCTATTTCAGAAGTAATTGTATTTATTATACTTTTGGACTTTTTACTTTTCTTATAAAGCCTCTGAAATCATATTTGCCCTACTCACTAGACTAAAGTCATTCCAGGTGTGGAAGTTTGCTTCCTAAAAGCCTAAGTTTTTAATGAACTTATTACAAATTATGTTATTTTTCTTGATCTGACTAAAATGCCAGGTGAGACAGTCATCAGCTGTAAGCTGACAGTTACCAAGCAGGGAGCCTTAAATCAAGACACTAAATAAGGAAACACAACAGCCCAAATATATCTCTAGGTATTTCCAAATATGTATCTAGGTATTTGGATCTCTCTTTAAAAAAAAAAAATAATAATAAGATTAAATTATGTGTGTGTGTATGTGTGTGTGTGTGTGTGTGTGTGTAGGTTTTTGCCTTAGGGCATGTGTGTGCTCACCTGAGAGAAAGAGACAGTGAGAGGGAAAGTGAGAAAACACCCCTCAGGGGGGATGGCCACACCACAATCCTTTTTTCCTCCATTCTTCTCTCAGGATTTTGGGCATGCAAGCACACAACCCAGCATGAGTTTCAAGCCATTGGGTCTGGGACTCAAAGCATGGTCAATCTTATGGGATTCCAGTGGCATAACCACTACACCATCTGCTAGCCCCAATTATATCTTAATTCTATTCTTCTACAGTATCTCCTTCATAGATTTGGGTCAGTGATTAAATCAGTAAATATATGTACAGTCCTTAGAACAGTACAACTCAATTAAAACATGTATTTCATTACTAGTATTTTCCTTAAGACTAATAGTTACTTATTAGTTTAAGTGAACATACTCTCTTTAATTATAATCTGAAGCACAATCTTCACATCCTATTGTCATTAACAGTTTTACTTTTTGGTTGTTTATTCATAAATAAAATCTAAGCAAATTAAATTCACAATGAAATTGTAAGTATAGGTAATGTTAGGAAACCTGGATATATATGGGAAAGGAAAATAATTAGGTACCAAGGATTATGCAGATTCAATAATTCTGTCTTACACTGGAGAAGAAATTGAAGAAAAGAAGGAAAAGTAACTCTGAGTCACTTCAAGGAAGGTGTTCTCTTGAGTGAGAGAAAGACAGAGTCTGGGTTCTATAACTGGCTGAGCAACTTAAAGCCAATTAGTAGCAACTATAGCAACCTAAAGCCAGCTATAGATCAGTATTTAGTCATATGCGAATCGAGGTGACTGCCAAATATTTCATAGTTACTGTAGTGGGAAAGCACTTCTTTTCAACATCAACCTGTCAGGAAATACAAATTCTCTGTTAGGTGTGTCTCCACACATAATCCCAGCCATGTCTGGAGAAAGCTGCGATTCCATCTATGCTGGGAGTGTAGCCTATTTGTCTCCTCACCTGTCCCATGGCTGTCCCAACACAGGTCTCCAGCAGCAGTGTCTCTTCATTTTAACTGGATTCTGCACATAGCTATTTTCTAATCCTCATTTTCCTTGGAAATCTTTCTAGTCAAAAACATTATTCTAAATGTGTATGCCTCCCACTGGCCCATCTATCATAGAACAATATATTATGACTTTGATAGGTAGGGAACTTGGTTCGAAGTTCACACAGACTCCAGGGTGAGGGGAAGGAGAGGAGGGAAACCACAATTCTGAGAGTGAAAAGGTGAGAACTAAAAAGCAGAACTAAGAGGAGAATGTGGTTCCAAAAATAGAGCTAAAAAACAAACCAACAAAAAAAAAAACTTGGGACCAGCAGGTGGCATTCTGGTTAATGTGCTGGACTCCCATGTGGTAGACCATGATTCCTGCCCTTGACCCTTGGTGGCTTGAAACTCATGCTGGGCTTGTGTGTGTGCTCTTGGTGGCTTGAAACTCAAGCTCCTGAGAGAAGCATAAAGGAGGAATTGCAACATGGCCATCCATGGGGTGACTTATCATTCTTCGTCTCTCTGCCTCTCTCTGTTTCTCTGGTGAGCACATGCACTCTATAGCAAACATATCTCAAACAAACAAAAAAAAACTAACAAAAATCCTTGGCCATCTTATCTATGTAAAATCCATAAGCTACAATCCCTGGACAATCAAAGTTCTTATGCAGACCTCACTTTTTCCCCAATGGAAGTTGCTTTGATGTTCACTTTGAGCTTCAGCCAGGCTCTTTGATGTGATGCTGGCTACTGGAACCTTCAAAAATCCTAGAAGAGTGGCTATAACTTTCTCTGATGGTGAGTTTCTGTGAAAATGAAATTTTTATGAAAGCTATAAGCATACGTACAGTGGCTACACCTGCACATATAACAATTCATTTTGAGGGTTTTTCGGAGAACCTCACCAGGCACAGTGTTTTAGGTGAAGAAGAGTTCCCCTCACAACTCTCCGATCATGACTCGGGGTGATTTGGTTAGTCTGATCATCATATGGATTTTTTTTTTGAGCCAGTGACTATATATGAAGCCAAATATCAACAATTCAAGAAAACAGTCTTTGCCTTCTTTATTTGAAAATATTCTATAGAGAGAAAACTTTTTAAAAATTTTGTTTATTTAGTTGCATTTATCAGTATTTTTTTTTTTGCCTTCATTTAAAAATATTCTATAGAGAGAAAACTTTTTAAAAATTTTGTTTATTTAGTTGCATTTATCAGTATTTTTTTTTTATTTGCTACAGGGTACACTCTCACCAGAAAGAGACAGACAGAAAGAGAGAGAGAGGGAAAGTGAGAAAGCAAGTAGCCAGGTCCAGGACTCAAACCACAGTCAACCATGTGGGAGTCTAGCACCCTAACCACCACACCACCTGCTCGCCCCAAGAAAACATTTAATTACCACATAGAACCAATATTACCAATATTTTAATTTGTACTTTGAGCAGTAGGAACTTCTTCATTTATGCATTTTATAGATTTTTACTATCATTACATTGCTTTCCATAATAATGTTTAATAGTTACTGTAATCAGGACACTTCTCACACTTTAACCAAGTCTTCCTCATAACACTCCTGAGAGAGATCTAAGCTCATTATTTCTTTATGGATAGTCAAGCCAGAATAGAATAGTTATAGCTTTCTCATCGTCATAGTGAATGTTAATATTAATGCTAAACTGATGATGACTCCCTATCCAGGATCATCAAATCACACCTTCCTCCTTTATAAAAATTAGCAGTATTTCCAAGTCAGTTGATTTCATAAAGAAATTAAGAAATGATAGCTAACACAAATATCAATTGCATAGTATCTGAAAAGCAAATCATTTTCAGGACCAGTAAATGGCATAATGTTTATGTTGCTGGATTCCCACATAGTCAACCATGGTTCAAGTTCCTGATTTGGTGGCTTAAAATTCACACCAGGCACGTGTGTGTTCGTGCCTAAAAGCCCAAGTGGAGAATGGAGATGAAGGGATTGTGGCTTGGCCATCCCCTCGGGGATGGTTTTTCACTTTCTGTCTCTCTCTGTCTCTCCAACAAGGCACACATCCTATAGCAAAAAATCTCTCTCAAAAAAAATAATTTTTGGAGAAAAATCCTGATCAAGCCTGAAATGTGATATCCCAAATTTAGAGTATTAAATTCACACAAGTCAGCTCCATTTTGTCACAAATAAATTATTTACTGATATCACCACCATTGTCATCATTGCAATTGTCCTTAATTGGTTTGAGCTTTAAAATCAGAGTGGCCTCTAGTGGTATATTAAATGTATATTCAATATACACTCAGTGGTATATTTGTGGTAGGCAGCTAGCTAGTAATGAGTGGGCAGCCCTAACAGAATAGCAGAAGGACACATGTCACAAATCAATCATGATTTATCAGGAGTTACAACTCGACCCTCCATGAGATGCCTTCTTTCCACCCAGCTCCTGGAGCCCAAAAGGCGAGACAAATACCATTTTTCTTCCATGGTACCTGAGGAAGATACATAGGGATGATTGTAAATTTGCCTCTTATTATCCCTCATAAATACAAAAAGACCGAACCAGACATTTTGGTCAACATTCTGATTCCCACTGGGGCAATAAATTAATTGCGCAGTCTATCCTAATTAAGCATCATGGCTCACACTGGGCATGCACAGTTAGGTAATCAAATTCCTCAAATTCTTCACCTGTGAGAGAGATACACAAGCAGAATTCAAACAAAGGACATGGATAGTGTGACAGACCTCCCACCATTAGATATTCATGATCACTTCTCATAATAAAAATAACACCTAAACCAGCTCCAAATGCAGCAGTTGCTACCTAGCAACCTACCCATCCAAAGGTCTTTAAGCTTTACTTCTTTTCTAAAATCTTTCTTTCCTATTAAATTCTCTTTTCTACCTACTTTTATTGTGATTGTGGCTTTATTTTTTGCCTAAGGACAGGTCTCTATTTTTAGTGATCTGGGCCCTAAGAACTAAGGACTTCACAACACAGCTCAACACTCTACCATCCTATGGCATATTAAATGTGAAATTCTCTTCACATTTCCAACAGGTACAAGCTGAACAGTCATTATAAAGACAACCTCATAAATGCAAAGCTTACTAACACCATTTCCTTAAACTTATGTATAGGAAATCTCTTCTTTGGCTGTAAGAAATTTCATATTCTGAAAGCATATAATGGGAAAAAAAAGTTGTTGACAGAACGGAAGCTTAATATTTACTGACAATGAAAGTTCTAAAATGGAATATAAAGGTGAGATGTTTCTTCCTAAAGAAAAAGAAAAAATAAAAGCATGCTAATAATATGATAATGGCCATCCCATGACAATAACTCAAGAATTAACTGTCTGCAAATAATCATCTGTGTAAGCAGTACCTTGACTTTAAAGCTCTTAAGAATGCAAGCACAGAGACAAGGGAGCTAATCATACTAATTAACTCACTGTGCCTTGTAACAAATTAATTTTGAGTAAAGGAACAGGCAACTAGAGAAAAAGGCCAAATTCTCAATTAGGTAATCTGAATAGAACATAAATACTCTCAGAACTCATTTGGCCTTTAGAATAAAATAGTAGAACCAAGACGGTAGGAGCTGGGATCACTCCATACTGACAGCCTGGGAGTGTTATTTATGGTGCCATTTGTAAGTTCTGCATCCCAGTAGGAGCATTTACTATATTTGGGCAGCAGAAAGTGATAGGTTAATACAGACTATCCATAACCAGCTCCACCCTCAGAGAACTAATCTAACTTGGAACATTGATAAGTTATTTTTATTAGCTTAGCTTCTGCTTAAAAGATGTTTCTGATGGGAGAATGTTGGAGGATAAAGGTCCTACTCAACATAGTTGGTATTCATTTTTATCCATAAATTTGTAGATAAGGCTTCTCTGCATACCTGATATCATCTTACAAAGCCTACATCACCATTCTAATAGATGCTGGTGCTATTTTGAATGTTTGGGGAATTATAAAGTAAGACTCATTCCTTATTCCTAGATCTAGTTCTTATAGCTCTCCATTCTTTTCTCAGAATCTTCAGCTTCTCCTTTGATGGATTTAAACCACCATGGCTCCAAAGATAAGCAGGTGCGACTGGCTTAAGGGTTGTGCTTCACTTATGCTACAGCTGATCTCCACCAATCACCATCCTCAAGATAGCCTTCCTCTCACAAAGCTCCTTAGAGAGAATATTCTGAATATTCTACATACAATGCTTTTAGGCTCTGACTCAAATATCTTAAAATTTCCATAATAATAAACTGCCACCAAGTTTATAAGAAAGGAGGCAAAGCAGGGAGGGATGGAAAGACAAGGTGAAAGAAAGGAAGGAATCAAGCTTCCTAAACTATTTTTCTTCTGATATTTTTCAAGAGGTACCAATGACCTTACCAAATCTAGTAGTTTTTTTTCTTAACTCTTACCCTCAAGTCCTACCTGCTCCATCTAACACTGTGACACCATTTCCTTTTGAAAATGCTTCCTCCCCTTGGGTTCCAGAACAATGCGTTTCTATGACTTTCCTCCACTCTACAATTCCAGGGATATATATTCTATTTTTGAGTATTATATACCTCTATTATGTGAATGGGTACACAAGTATTGACCATAAATAAATATTTTTTGTTTACTTAAAAGAAATGAGGTATTACAAGGACTATGGGATACTAGGGAGAGAGACAACAATGAACATTTTGGCCAATTACACTTTTGTGTGACCTCTGTAAAGCACATCCCATTCTAAGAAATTGGATCTGTGGTTTAAGTGACAATAGAGACTGAGGGAACACAGGAAATATCTAGCCTTCTAGGGCTAACTGGGTAATTTGTTTTCCTAAATCCCTCTTGTGCTTCCAGCAGATCTATTAACCAGTATGACTTTGAGTAGACTACACTCAATCATAACTTCTTTCAATAGTTTAAATTATTTGCTTTTAATATTATAATCTTTAATGCCTATAAGTTCTAATCAATAGGCTTTTATAAAAGTTAAACTATGAGATAATGAGGAAATGCTCTATTTTTTAAATTATCAGGTATTAGTTTGATCAAAATTGCATACTCTTACCAAGTGTATTCTTTATATGATTAAAATTACAAATGGTCTGTGTTTTTTGGGAGTATTCAAATAACCAGAGGAAGACTCTTCATCCAATGGGAACTAGAGGAAGCTTGTTGAAAATATCAGTTTGGTGTTGTTTCATTCTGTTAGCAAGATATCTGAGAATGCAAACTCAGAGGAACTTAAATGAGTAAGCTAATTGTAAAAATATGACAACATATAGAATATTGAGGGTTGTTTGTTTTGTTTCATAATGGAAGTTGATTAGGCCTTAAGATGATAACCCTAAAAAAAAAAAAAATCCCATGGAAAATTCAAGGGTGGGCCAGAAGAGTTGATACTCAAAACTGAAAAAGAAGGGCTGGGTGTTATAACAGTGGTAACATAAATGGATTCTCATGGAAAAGGTCCTGGGACTCCCTGAGTACTCTGGGCATGTGTGTGGGCCTGTGATCCAGGCTGGCTACGACTAAGGATGGATCATGGTATTGCAAATAGAGTCAGAATGGTTTAGTCTGGCTCCCTCACCTCTTGTCTGATCATGTTTGAAGGCCAAAGACAAACAACTTATGTTATTAGTTGTACTGTGCTTATGTACTTGTTATATAATTATGACTGTTGTTTTACACCATTGAATGTAATGAGCATGCGCATATGCAGCAGTTCGGTTTTGGCAATGTATGCAGCCATTGTCTGCAGCTCCTTTAAGAGAAAGGGAACACCCGGTCAGCAAGCATTGCTCAGCTCAGCTAGCTAGCCAGCCCTGCTCTGCACAGCCTTGGTTTAGGTTGGTGAACCCTGATGGCCTTGACTCAGTTCAGCTCAACTCCAGGATATGAGCTCCAAGAAAAAGGAAGCACTTGTGAGATCTGCTATGCACTTTTCACATAGCCCGCCCTAAACTCAATAATAAAAACCATGCCATAGTGCCTTGTGTCTTTTTCCAACTTCCTGCATCTCTGTCTGACATCCTTTGGAGGAGGAAATAACCTCACAAAACAGATATGACAAGCCTGTTGGGTGGGTCTCTCTCTCTCTTTTTCTCTCCCTCTCTCTCTTTCTCTGTCTCTCTCTTCATCAGAATAAATAAATAAACTTTATAAAGGGGAACTTTTCTCCTGACCATCAAGTGTAAAAGAAAAAGAAAAGCCATGAATATTCTAAAACCTCCTCATTATTTGTCTGCCTCCTTCTCCTTTTCTGGCCCTTTTTAAAAATTATTCACTGAGGGTCAACAGGTGGCATGGGAGTTAAGGTGCTGGATACCACATCATGCACTGTGCTGTTTGAGTTCTGGACCCAGTAGCTTGAAAATCATGGTGGGCATGTTGTATGTGTGTCCAAAATTGTGAGAGGAGAATGGAGAAAAAGGAATTACAGTGTGGCCATCTCCCCTGGAGAGTGATTTCTCACGTTCCGTGTGCACGCACACGTGCATGTGTGTGTGTGCATGTGTGCGTGTGTGTGTGTGTGTGTGTGTGTGTATTTGGTAAGTGCACATGCCCTATAGCAAAAAACTTAAGGAAAAAAAAAGATTTGGGGATATCACTAATTTTCTGTATTTTTGGGATACAAGCTTATTGTTTCCCCTGTGCTAACCTATTTTATCTTTTGGCTGAGAAATTTTACAGTCTCCTTTGGGAAAAGGGACTGAGTAGAAAATAAAAGTTGGAATTTGTCCTCTTCCACAAATGTGTCATGTAATTATAAACATTGCTCTCACTTCTGAGTGCTTACTCCACACCAGACACCATGTGAAGCACTTCATAGGCATTATTTCATGTAATCCCCACAACCACTCTACGTGGTATTATTCCTCTCATTTGATTAACAAAACTGACTCAGAGAAGTGAAGAAACTTGCTTAGGAAGTAGTGGAGCCAAGCTTCCCATTCCACATTTTTTTTTACTCTAAAAGAATATGCTTTTCACAATTAAATTAATCTTGTTTTTTTATCATATCTTTGATGTATCAGTGTTAGCTATTGAGAGGGATATATATCATTCTTAGTGCTCTAATCAAAATGGAAAATTTTGAATGTTCACCAAACCAGGCCAAATATTTCAGCATGTTAAGAATCCCGAAGAGAAGTTAGGACCAGTAAGACAAAAAAAAAAAAAAAAAAAAAAAAACGAGGACAAAACTGCAGCTTACTTCTTCCCTTCCGCGGATGGTGGCCATCACTATTTATTGTAAGATGTGAGTTGCCATAGTAATCAGAGAAGGTTGAATTGGGAACCAACCTTCAGAACAAGAAGCACTGTTATATTATGAAGAGCCATTTTAGCTATATAACTTTCTGTGAAAGCCTATTCCTATAAGTGGGACTTGAAATGCCTTGTCTACTTCCATAATGCCATCAAAACCACAGTATAAATACATTTTTCACAATTCTACAAGACAGATCAGACTCCATCTTCATTTCCAGAAAATCCCACTAATGCCAGTAAAAAGAAGAAAATTTAAGTCAAAATCGTTTCTAAGTGAATCTCTTCAAATAAATCTCAAATTGATTGTGTGCATGTGTGTATGTTTTAAAAGCATAATGAGCTCATCTTTTGTAAATGTGCACTTCTCTATCACAAGCAAATTTACCAGAAGCCTTTTAAAACCTAGCTTAGTAGATCACACAATTATTAAAGGTTAACCTTCTCTGTGGAGTTTAATGAGCCAGAAATTGCATTTTTAACCTTGGTTGATGTGCTGTCAGATGTCAGTCATCATTTCTTTAATCTTTCTGAACTACACTATAAATTAAGTTGGTCCCAAAGTAATTTATTAAGCCAGCAGAGGGGCAAAAAAAATAGCAAGTGGCTATGGAGAAAGACTTCAAAGAAAAGACCCTTAGAGTCATGTTAAGAAGATAGTGGGAGGGGGACCAGTAGTTTGTGTAATGGCTATGTCGCTGGACTCCCATGTAGTCAACCGCGGTTCGCGTCCCGGACCCGGTGGCTTAAAACTCACACCAGGCGCGTGTGCGTGCATGCCCAAGATCCCAAGAGGAGAATGGAGGAGAAGGGATTGCGACATGGCCATCCCCCCTGGGGGAGGTGATTTCTCACTTTCTTTCTCTCTGTCTCTCTCTGTCTGTCTGGCAAGCGCACGCGCCCTATAGCATAAACCTCTCAAAAAAAAGAAGAAGATAGTGGGAGGGACCAGCAGTTAGCATAATGGCTATGTCGCTGGACTCCCATGTAGTCAACCACAGTTCAAGGACCAGACCCGGTGGCTTAAACTCACGCCGGGTGCGTGTTCGTGCATACCCAAGATCCCGAAAGGAGAATGGAGGAGAAGGGATTGCGACATGGCCATCCCCCCTGGGGGAGGTGATTTCTCACTTTCGGTCTCTCTGTCTTTCTCTGTCTTTCTGGCAAGCGCTAGCGCCCTATAGCAAAAACCTCTCCAAAAAAAGAAAAAGAAAAAAAAAAGAAAGAAAAGAATGACAACTGATTTACAGACAGTCATGAGAACTATCAAGGGAAAGAAATTTCTGTAGTGGGGCCTTGATGTGGTTATAACTTGTACATAGTATAAACACACACTCGAAGCCTGATGAAGACTGCCACACATCAGGCAGAATGACAACTGTGTGAATTATATGTTTTTAAACCAAGTTATACCTAAAACAAGATCATCATTAACCTTTTTTTAGAGAGAGAGATTTTTGCTATAAAGTGCATATATTCACCAGAGAGACAGAGAGATAGAAAGCAAAAAATCACCCCCCGAAAGAGTTGCCACATCAGAATCCCTTCTCCTGTATTCTCCTCTCAGGATTTTGGGCACTCACACACATGCACCTGATGTGATTTTAAGCAACTGGGTTTGGGACTTGAACCCTGGTCAACTACATGGATGTCCAGCAATGTAACCATTACACCATCTGTTGGTCCCAACCTTTTTTTCTTACAATTGTCTGTTATCCCATTTTATAATTTTCAGTGTACACATTTTTTCCCTCTTAATTTTAAGGACATTATCTGGCTTTCAAAACATTTCTGATGCATAGATTTCTGACCTTTGCTTTTCCCACAAGCTTCTTAAGACATTGCAGGTGAGATATTTGTGTAGACTGAAGTTACTTGTATGCAATGTCAGAATAATGAGTAAGTTTAATCAATTCTTCAAAATAGCCTGTCACTTCTGTGATGTGAAAAAAAGTAATCAAGTTAACAAACTGGACACACATTCTACTCCAGACAGCAGTGTAAAGTGTTCCATTGACTCCAGAACAAAGAGAAGCCAGCTTCTCACCTCACGGAGATTAGTGCCCGGGGATCAAAAAAACATGGGAGTAAAGGACTCTAAGTTTTGTCCTTTGGTATGAACTAAACCCCTTTTGTCAGAAAGTTGATGAAGCATTTTTGCTCAAATAAAGCTATTATCTTTACTGGCTCATTTGGCTTCATAAAGGCCAATAATGAGTTTACCTTTGTGCACGTGTGTGTGTGTGTGTGTGTGTGTGTGTGTGTGTGTAATTCTCCCATTTTAAAACACCTTATTTATATACACACACATATACACCAAGAAAAAAGGTACAAATATAAGGAAGAAACACAAATGACTCCTGCAGTGTTAGCGTATAATCAAAGTTTCCACTATGAACTCATGGTTTTCAGTGTCTACCTAGAAAATGATTATACACAAGAATGGATATAAACAAGGGGGGGACGAGCAGTTAGCATAATGGCTATGTCGCTGGACTCCCACATAGTCAACCACGGTTCAAGTCCCAGATCCAGTGGCTTAAACTCACACCAGGCGCATGTGCGTGCGTGCCCAAGATCCCGAGAGGAGAATGGAGGAGAAGGGATTGCGATATGGCCATCCCCCCTGGAGGGGTGATTTCTCGCTTTCTATCTCTCTGTCTCTCTCTCTCTGTCTCTCTCTCTCTGGCAAGCGCACGCGCCCTATAGCAAAAATCTCTCCCCAAAAAAAGAAAAATAAATAAACAAGGGGTCTGGGTTCTAGAATAGTAGACCACAGTAAAGACTGTTGACTATTCAAAGTACAGTTTCAAAACAAAACTCAGCTAGTAGAACATTCAATTATAACACATTGAATGAAATATTAGTCTCTGAGTACACACCAATATCAACACATACATTTATAAATATACATACACACACATACATAGCCTTATCTACTGTAGGATGCCAATCAATAAGTATTGGAATAAGAAAGTCACCATTTGACAACCACTAGAGTATAACTAACTCAAGCAAGAAACATCAGTGGGTGCTCAAACTGGTAGATAAAAGTGGAATGAGTAGATTTGATAGCCTCTAAGTGGTTCTCCATAAAATATCTAATATTATAAAGGGGGAGAAAGGTAAGTTCACAGTGGAGAAACCTGGCAGGCATCACCTAAATGGAAAAAAAGTTAGCATCCCTAGCAATAAGACATGTAGATAAGCAACCATCAGATAGGATAAAATCAGAACACAGCATCACTTCTGTGACATTCTGGCCACTAATTCTGGATCCTATCATGAGGAAATATCAAGCAAACCCAAATCAATCTGTGACCCCCACAACTATCCAGCATCATGAAAAGTGAAAGAAAGACTGAATAATTGCTCCAGATTGGAAATTTGAACAAAATTTGAACAAATTGGGTATGAAGTCATATGGTCCAAGATTGTATTCTATTGATATGGAGGAAACTAAAATGGATTCCTTGGGTGAAGGATATATGTTTGCCACTTACACTATTTAACTTCTCTATAAATTTGAAAATATTCTCAAAATTAAAAGGTATAAAAAGGCAAAGAATAAAAGCTCTTGTTGTAAAAGCAGTACAAGTAAAGTCCAGTGGGGTTCAGATAATAGAGAATTACATTTCCATGGTAACAGAACCAGGTCTAATTTCAGTAGTGTTTTAAGAGCCCACCTAGTCTTTCACATAAATGGGATGCATTTAATTAATTCATTGGTTAATCAAGGACAAGTATTAACCAGGAAAGGATTTATAAAAGAAACAATGAGATGAGGGGCTTCTAAGCAAGAGAAAGAGAAGGGAGAGTCACAAAGATGAGAAGGCAGGTAGCACCTGAAGAAGTAGGTGGCTAATGCACAGAGAATATTCAGAAACACAGAACTGTGGTGACTGGAAAAGTCATTGCTAACACCGTGGTAGATGACCTACAATGTCAAAGTAAGGTGAAGAATGAGTACTGAATTTAAAAGGCCATTGAAAAACTTGTTCTAAGCAAAGTCAGTTTCTGTCCTTCCTCTAACAGAGGTGTCAATGCTCAACAGTGGATCCAAAAAAGGAATATACAAGCAAGGATTATAGCTAATCTCCCACAATCCCTTGGTTCCACAGTTATATTTCCTATGGGATTATGTTCCAAAGAACCCCATCATAATAATGTTTCATGATGCAATAACCTTTGAATATGCTAAATTAGTCATATTTCTCTCCTAAATGATTTCTTTACTGAGATATTTCAAAAGAAATAGAATATGTACTTCAACAAGTTGACTTCTGTCTTCTTCCCTCTCCTG
>NW_006159844.1:1964109-2040104 GCF_000334495.1 Tupaia belangeri chinensis | reverse complement strand
AGGAGAACTGAGAAAGCACGCTCTAGGACATGCTGTTTGTGTTGCTGAGCAGAGAGAAAGAGGCTAATTCCAGGTATTTGTGAATAGCCGGTTCAACCCAACAAAGCATAAAGATTTCAAGTGAAAACAGAGATGAAAAGATTAAATTTAAATGCTGGCAGAGGAGTAGGGCTCTGCACACCATAACTTGCCGAATTCTCTTTCTGGCTCTGTCAGCTTTTATGTAAACAGCCACATACAGAGATTGGAAGGATGTAGAAAGTCAAGTCCTTCTTAGGCTCTCATGAGCTGACCTCCACATGGTGCTGATGCTAGCTGTGGCCTGGTTACCATGGATATCAGAAGAGCAGGAGGAACTCACAAGAAAGGAATTATTCTTGGATGGTTAAGGCTGGTGCCTATGGGCACTGAAGAGTAAAAGAAGGGAAAAAAAAGTGAAAAGAGTAAAGAAAGATTAAGAGGCTGGTTTGATGGAGGCTCAAGGTACTAGAGACCATACTCCATCCAGAAACATGGATGGGAATGCCTCCTTCATTGAATGTTCACATTCAAGGTCTGGTGGCACTTGCTGACAGAGATGAAAACATTTAACCCAGAATGGAAATGACTGAAGATTTCTGTGGAATTGAAATTCAGCAGCACGTGAAGTATGCATATCACCTCTCAACAACCATATTGGACAATTATCAAGTTGTAAGATACATAAGCACTGTCTAAATGTCACAAATATTCAAGGAACAAATAGCCCTTACCAGTAAAATGATGGTTCTTCCTAATAGGAGAGAAAGGGAGGAGGCAGCAAGAATTCGTAGCAGCAGAAGGCAAGAGATGAATGGAGAAAGGGGAGTGCTTACAGCTCTTCCTCCAGATCCTGCTGAGCAGAAAAGAGGGAAAATGTGAAATGAAGAAGGAAGGAAAAATGCATCCTGAACGCAATTAATGTTTTTGGAAAGGTTTAAACTGCTCTCAGTGCTTCAGTGTGCTCATGAGTTCCCTAAACAGCTTGTTAAAAATGCAGATTCCAAGGATCTATCTTTCTTAAGGTCAGAGCTCATTAGTTTGAGGGATAGTATTAAGAAATCTGTAGGATAAAAATATCCCCAGTGATTATGATGCAGGTGTCCATGGACCATACTGATACAAACCCTGGGCTATAATGATCTAGTATAAGTCATTGTCCTGAGTATCTCCTGGGGGTATAATGAGCCCATCTTCGAGTGAGCCAGAGCTGATGAGCTGCCCCACAGAAGGGGTCTAGTTCACGTGACTGGGAAAGGAATAAAATGTATCTCTGTTTTCTACGCATGGATCTATGTCAAGGTCCTGCACATTTATCTATCTATAGATCGACTGATCTATGTAATAGGATTATGTGTAGAAATAAGAGACCTGATTTAGCTAGGATAATGATTGGGAGGGAGATAAAGAACTATAGTATGATCTGTTTCTTGAGAATTTATAGTTACGTCCAAATAAATTCATGCAAAATCCGCCCTAATTATAAATAAATTGAACTCATATGAACTCTTAAAATGAGAATCTCTGTTAAAGGGTCGGCCACACATGTACCTGAACAGCCATGTCCTGAAGACAACAAAATACTGTGTTAAAGCCCTGCATGCACATAGGAGTGCAGATATCTTTACAAAGTGCTGATTTCATCTTATTTGGGGATATGCCCAGAAGAGAGATTGCTCTCCAGAGTATGAAAGTCCTCTTCTTACCTTCTTCAGAAACCTCCATACTGTTCTCCGTAATGGCTGCACCAGCCTCCTCACCAACAGCATGTAAGGGTTTCCTCTACACCACAGCCTTGCCAACATTTGCCATTTTTCTGACTTTTTGGTAACAGCTTTCCCATTATCTTTTCTAACCATATGTGGGCAAAAACAGGGATAACTATGTAAGATGATAAATCTGTTAGCTTACTTCACTGTAAAAGCATTTAACTGTATGTATCCTGTAACATCATGGTATATATCTTAAATATACACAATTTTTTTTTAAGCACGGCATGTCAGTATGCCTGGTTTCAAATCTCTGAAATGTCTTTGCCATGGAACTCTGGGTAAATCAGATCACACAACTATCTGAACCACAACCTTTTTCCTAAATGATTTTAATATAGGGAATCAGTTATACATATTTCAGAAGAGCCCAGGCTTCAGATTTGGAATCGCTCTACCTTTGCTGTCATATCAATAACCAGAAACTGTCACACTTATTATAGCCAAAAGCAGAAAACTTCTTTCTTTGTCCATTTTCGATTTTCCAACAGTAACTTTAGATTCCTATTTGTGTAATCTAAGAGAAATTCAGCTGGAGACAGGGCTCAAAGATAAAATGCAATGCTCTGCAGAGTAGTGCCACATGGGGAGGTTCCCAGTTCAAGTCCAGAGACTCTCCTCAGTATGCCAGAGACATACTTGCCTATGATCAGGGGCAGACTGAAGGCTGGGGGGTGGATTACATGTTTGGAGACTGTTGGGGTGCTGGTTCTCTCTCTGTCTCCAATCTCTCTCTTATCAAATTTCTAGTATACAAGAGATGAAAGCTGGTGCAATGTTAAAATGAAATGCTCTGTGAGAATGATTCACGTGGTAGGGTTCCAGGCTTGCATCCAGAGACTTCCCTCAGTATAGGGACCAGGAGTTGGTATAATGGCTATGTCTCTGTACTCCCATGTAGTTGACCACAGTTCTAGTCCCAGACCCGGTGACTTAAACTCACACTGGGCACGTGTGCATGTGTGCCCAAGATCCCAAGAGAATGGAGGAGAAGGGATTGCAGTGTGGTCATCCCCCTGGGAGGTGATTTTTCGCTTTCTGTCTCTCTGTCTTTCTGGTGAGCATATGTGCCCTACAGATAAAACCTCTCCAAAAATAAATAAGTAAATAACCTGAGTATAGTGGCCCATAATCCAGGATTGGCTGAATCTATGGGTGGATCACAGCATCAAAATCCTGTCATGGGTACTATTTCTTTATTTCTGTCTCTCTCTCACTCATGGAAGATATCAATATTTTTTAATTCCATTAGATAATTATTATATTTTCCTCTAATTTTGTCTTGAGGTGTCTCTCTGGAAAGTGGCTATAAATTCTAGTTCTTCCCTGACAAGGCTCTAGGAAGTGTTCTTGGATGTTTACAGTGTGACTTGCCTTTATGCAGTGGTTGTCCTAATGCCTCATAACCAGATATCCCTCTGACAGGAAACTTGTTTATACTGGCAGACACCCTTGTGGCCCTTGTCAATTCTGCAACTAACGTATTCCTACAGAGATAGATGCTTTCTAGGAGAGCCTCAGAGAGTTAGGCTTGGTTATATTGATCAGGTGAGATACAAAGAAGGCAACACAACAACATAACATGAAATAAGAGAAGCACTTTATCACTTACAGATCCAGAGAGAAAAGAGCATATACCTCACAGGGCAATGAGACAAGGAAACCACCCAGGATATGCACACCCAACCAATGCATAGGGAACAAAAGACTGAGAGACCTATGGGCTTAAGGTTTTATTTTGGTTTAAGGTGTTACTCAAGGTTTCCCTCAAAGACTTCTAATTGGGTCTAGAGCAAGTGGGCTCCAGTGACTGAATGGTGATCACTATCGGTTATATGCACAGTCCATGAAGGGTATGGGGGTCAGTAGGGAGTCAAGTAGGTTGTAGCTAGTTGTCCCCTAGCAAGAGGTGGTCAACAAGATGTGGTTGTGTAAAACAGATACATAGATCAACTACCTTGAGGATATAGGAGGAGGCAGAGAATTGAAAACTATGTCAAGGGTTACTAAGCCCTCCTTCTCGTGTGAAAAAATCCACTTACATCCAAAACAGATACCAAGGCACCATAAAATTGTAAGAATTCACTGCAACAGCACAATGTTATTAACTACTATCTTCACAGTGTACATTAAATGTCTAGATTTATTCACGTACGTAACTATAACTTGCACTTTCTGACCTACATCTTCTCATTTCTTTTGCTCTTCCTTCCCACCTACCAGCCATCATTACACTCACTATTTCTGTGTATCTGTTGTTTGTTTTGTTTTGTTTTGTTTTTTAAGATTCCACATATAAATGAGATTAGGCAATATTTTCTTTCTGTGCCTACTTATTTCACTTAGCATAATGTCCTCCAGCTCATCACGTTGTCACAAATGGTAGGGTTGCCTTCTGTTTTTTGACTGAGTAATATTCTATCATATACGTATGCCACAATCTCTTTATCCATTCATCTGTTGACAGATTCATAGGTTGTTTCCTATCTTGGCTGTTGTAAGTAATGTTGAAATGAACATGGAGTGCAGTTACTTCTACAGGGAGCTGACTCTATTTCCTTTAGATATATACCTAGAAGAGAGAGCTCTATTCCTTAATTTTTTGAGAAACTGTTTTTCATACTGGTGGTACAAGTTCTCATTCTTACCAATAGTGCACAAGGATGGAATGCAGATATAAAGCCACTCCTTTTTCGGAGTTGTTGACATTAATTAGCTCAGCTAACACGTGTGAGGTGCTAACACAGAGTAGGATGATAGTTAAAAACTATTCACATTAGAAAAACAGAACAGAACATTGTGACCAATATTGTCTCTTTCAGTCTTTTGCTGAAAAAAAAAAAAGTTAGTTCTTCGAGAGAGAAAAGAATAAAACAAAGACTGATCCGAACAACAGGGATTGACTCCTTACTGAAATCAGTGTGCTGCCACAACTTCTGAAATTTTTCATAGCAGTGGTGATTAGTTTGTGGCTTTAACCAGAAAACTTTCGTTCTTTATTAAGAACTTTAAGATTTAAGATGATTTGGCTATACTCCTAACATAATGGATGAGAAAAATCCATGCATAGCTCATGAATTCCCCAAAATCAAATAGGGGGTTCCAGTCTAAGGTTTTTAATTCAGAGATCTTCACACTGTTCACTTCTGAACTTTATCCTCTAGAGAAACCTCACCACAAATACTTAACAACTACACTGAGCTGGAAAGAAAATCCAAGTTCAATAATTGCCTTTGCACTTTCTCATTAACAACCTTGAACAAGTCATCTTACCCCTTTAAGCAACAGCTTCTATTGCTATAAAATGGAGATAATGTTATCCATCTAGCAAGCAGGAATATAGAGCAAATAAACCCAGATTTCTTTTTTCTTTCTTTTTTTCTTTCTTTCTTTCTTTCTTTCTTTCTTTCTTTCTTTCTTTCTTTCTTTTAAGAGATTTTTGTTTGTTTGTTTTATTTTGTTGTTGTTGTTATTGGATGCAGACACTCGCTGGAGCGACAGAGAGACAGAAAGTGGGAAATAACCCCCTCTCCCCCAAGAGGGATGGCCAGGCCACAATTCCTTCTCCTCTGTTTTCCTCCAGGGATTTTGGGCATTCACTCACATGTGCCTGATGTAAGTTTCAAGTCAACAGGTCTGGGCCACATGGGAGCCCAGTGCCTTAACTACTATGCCACCCACTGGCCCTGAGCATGGATTTCTATAGACTGTAACAACATAGAAATTTGAAGTAGATTATTGCTACTGTTATTTATAATCAGTAAGAGTACATAAAAATTCTGTTGGAGATGGACTTTTTAAGTTGGCCAGGAAAATACATTCACACTCAAAGTTATAATCTATTTCAGCTTCAATAAAACTTGTTTGTTAATTTAGAAAGATTCGTTTTCTGTCATGTAAATCAAAAACTCATGGCCATAATCTGAATGCCTGTGTTTCCCAAAAATTCATACTTTGAAGTTTTCTTTTTTTGAGAGAGAGAGAGATTTTCGCTATAGGGCGTGTGCGCTCGCCAGACAGACAGAGACATAGAGATAGAAAGCAAGAAATCACCCCCCAGGGGGGATGATCACACCGCAATCCCTTCTCCTCCATTCTCCTCTCGGGATCTTAGGCACGCACGCACACGCACCCGGCGTGAGTTTTAAGCCACCAGGTCCAGGACGTGAGCCACGGTCGACTACGTGGGAGTCCAGCGACATAGACATTACGCTAACTGCTGGTTCCCCATACGTTGAAGTCTTAACCCACAAGATGGTGGTATCAGAAGGCATTAAAAGATATTAGAAGGTAGGGCCCTTTAAAGGCTCTGCCCCCAGAAATGAGATTAGTGCCCCTATAAAAGAGGCCTAAGAGAATTCATTTACCCCTTCCATCATGTGAGGTCATAACAAAAAGCTGCCATCTATGAACCCCAAAACAGGCCCTCACCAGACTCAAAGTCTGATGACACCCAGATCTTGGACTTCCCAGCCTCTAGAACTGTGACAAATAAATTGCATTGATTATAAGCTACCCAATTTATCATGTTTTGTTATAGCAGCTCAAATTGACTAAGACACTTGACATATCTTTCCAACTAAACAGTTTTCCTATTGTCTTAAACAAAGGATAACAGGGACTTTGAACAGAATCATGCCTGAACCCAAGCAGCCATTTCACTTTGCTTACAACACAGAACGCCTACCCGCCTGGGTAGAGGCAAGAGCCTTTTCTGAGAACTTCGCTTTCTGCCTTGTCTTCTGCGGAAAGTGTGGGCAGAAATAAGGGCGTCAGACTAGAGGGCAGGAGTTCAGGGTGCTCTTCCAAGAAATCACTGCCTCCAGCCTTGGCTGGCCAGGAAGACATAGGCAGGGCAGTGGTCAGCCAACTACAAATCACTCCCAGTCCACCCAGAAATTGTAGGCTCTGAAGAAAGCTGGCAGCTGTGACAACAGGCAGCTATCAAAGTCATAGTGCATGCTGGCTGGCTGCTCACCAAAGCGAAAAGCAACTTCAAGCGTGGGACTAGGGGAGAGGAGCTGAGTTCTCTGACAGCAAGGTCATGACCTTTCCAAGTCACTCTCTTTACTGCACAGTTGAGACTTAGAAACTAGAGAATTCATGGAGAAACATATGCAAAGCGCTTGCAAGTCTGTGGGGAAGGGAACACAGGGCACTATCGAACTAGAAAGTATTAGTTGTTGTCATGCCAAGAACAAACTTTGTAGTCCTTTTTTTCTAACTGATATTTTTAATAATCCTTTTACCCACAAGCAACTCAGAGATGATATTAGGTTTTCTGTGTTTCTAAGAGTTGCTAGGCAACGTTTCTAGGCAGCTGGAGATATTTCCATAGTAAGCAAGTCATGTTCTACCACAAAGGCCATGATTTGAAAAATACATTTTTCATCTATCATCTATAAACCCAGTGTTTTAATACTAAGGCCTTTCATCATAGCTAAAATGAGATTCAGCATTTGATAATAGTAACTACAGAGTGCCTTAATGTGGGACCTTGATATAATTCTGCTCTGGAAACCACACAGACACCAAAGTACCCATCAGTTTTTATAGGCACCATAAGTCAAGCATAGTCAACAAGAAGAATCAAAGAAAATTTAGCTAGGTAGATTTTTTTAAAACAAAAGCTTTCTTCTTTTCTGAAGCTCTTAGAAATTGATGTTTTGGGTTTGATTTTTCATTTCAGACCAAAGAAAACATGCTCTTTTGCCTGAATTTTTTTATTGTTTTTTTTAAATGTGGGGTAACATGCAATACCATAGAATTTGCTTGTTGACTCTCCATGTTTTTACTTAAAAATTAAAAATACATATCATTGGTCTTTATATTTCTGCTAAGTTTTCCGTACGATTTTCTTTAGTTGGATGCTTATGAATATCCTTAGTGTGTGGGATGCTTTTAAAAATTTAAATGTTGATTGTGCCTGGAGGTTTAAAAAAGAAGAAGAAGAAGAAGAAGAAGAAAGAAAACAGTCTCGAGAATCCAGGCTGCATCTCTGTGGTTACAGAAAATTAGCTTTAAACAATAAACATGTTCATCAATAGCGAATGAAATTATTTCTCATTCCGGCTCATTGCTGTTTCGTTAGGGCCGTGCAGTATTCTCCATGCAGAGCCCATTTCTCCTCTGGAATGTATACAGTGCCAAATCTCCAACACTCAGGTTTTGACAAAGTTCGTATCCTGGGTTCCAAATACTTGTGCAGAATTGGTATCCAGACAAGAACTCTTCTAGAGTTCTCTTCAGCACAAATTCAGCACTGGCTTTTCACAGCAAAGAGACATGTACTAAAACCATGTCCTAAACAATACTGGTAGCTGATTTTTCAAGAAGATAAAAATACCAGTGATGTTTACTATGAAAACTAAACTCTTTTTAGATTCATTTGTCTAGTGTCTCTTATGTAACTTCAGAAGGCGAACTGATTGCTTCCAAAGTAACATATTTACATCTGATATTTTGTTGACTGTTCATATATATATATATATATGTGTGTGTGTGTGTGTGTGTGTGTGTGTAACAAGAAAATAGAAAGAGATAAAACAGAAAAGAGATAAAAGGACAGCCCCATAGCATAGTGGTTAAGGGAGTCAGATCCCACAATGACCAACCATAGCTCAAATCCCAGACTCTGTGGCTTGAAAAATACAGAGGGCATGTGTTTGTGCATGCCTAAAATATTGACAGGATGGAGAAATAAAGAAAAACTTACTGCAACATGGCCTTGCTCCACTGGGTGGGTGCTTTCTCTCTCTTCTCTCTTCTCTCTCTCTCTCCCTCCCTCCCTCCCTCTCCTCTCCTCTCTCTTGCTCTCCCCCCTCTGTTGGAGAGTGCATGTACCTCTGGTGATTTTTTTTAAAATGGCCTTTTACATTTATATGCTGTTTTGAAATTTTCTTGCAGCAGTGGGTATTTCACAGAACAAAGAAACCTGAGACTGGGAAATTGACCCTCAATAGAAGGAGACAAAGGGATATGTTTGTCCTCCAAGAATAATTATGTATGGTCAATTTTCAAAATCAGACTGACGTACAGAATTAAAGTCACTTTAATGTTTGTGTCCTCACCCAATTTTTTGTGTTACTAGACTACTACCACAATTAGGAAAATGTTTTTCTCTCCTGCTAAGCAATTAGGTTCTTCATTCTTCAACAGATCTTGAGACCCTACTATATGCTAGGTTCTCTGCCAGGCTCTAGGAATACAAGGGAAGGGAATGTTTTTCCTAACTTCTAGGAGCTTTGGCCAAGAAGGATATACAAACTAGTTAGGCGATTACAGCAGTGATAAGTACTGAATGGCAGAGACTGTGGGAGGCAAAGCCAGAGCTCAGGAGAGTCCTCCAAGGAAACACCTATAGCTGACAAACTGAGACTTGAAGGATTAGCAGATTAGCGAGAGAAAGTGTAGGAGGAGGAAAAGGGAGAGAGCAGAGTATTTCCGACAGAGCTGCTCTCAATACCAAGGAAAGCATCTGCACCACCTCCCTGTAGTGTTCACATCCACATCGTCTTCCTCTGTGCCTGTCTGTATCCTAATTTTCTCTTTTTAAAAGACACAATTGTATGAAATTAGGTATCAGCCTCATGACCTCATTTTAGCTTAATTACCTCTTTACAGATCCTGTCTGAAAACACAGTCACCTTAACTGGGAGTTAAGACTGTAACACACAAATTTCAGAGGAACAAATTCAGTTTATAGCAGCTAATTTGGCTGAAGGGTGGGGAAGGTAACCCTATAGGAATAAGAAGTATCAGAAGAACTCAATGGTTTGTAATTCCAGAAGGAGGAAGAAGTTCACTTACTTCAAGTGTCCCCAAAATCGATAAGAAGGTAAGACTAAAAGTCCTTCAGAATTAGAGCCAAATAAGGCACAGTGACATTTCCAAGTACTATTTTCAGGAGACTAAGGCATCAAAGGCCAGTCACAGTAGTTGATGGCCATCTGCAAGGGCAAAGGTGCAGGCAGCCACTCAGGAAGTCTATCTGGGGATGGCAGGAGAAAGCGCAGGGTTACTGAGAGAAGGCAGAGTCCAAGGAGGACTTACTCTGTCAACAAATGATTATGAAATTCCCACTGTGCATAAGGGGCTAAGGAAGTACTTTAGAAGGAACCTTGCCATTGGCAAGATGAACATTTTGAGCTAATGTAGAGATTACAATTATGTTTTTTAAGAAACAAGTTCTGTATATAGCTCAAAGACTAGAATATACCAAAATTATATCAGCTGCTGAATTTGGGAGTTACATTTGGGAGTAATCTATTTTTTTATCAATGTCTTTAATGTTATTAAAAATAATAAAAGCTACAACTGACTGTTTATCATGTCTTAGGCAATGTACTGCCTTTTATGTTAATTCTTCTAATCATCATAAAATCTCTATGGGGCAACTACCATTGTTTTTTTCATTTTACAAATAAGGAAGCTGAGGCTTAATGAAGTTAAATAATGTGACCAATGTCCAAAAGCTAGTAAAAGATAAAAACTGGACTCCAAGCCCTACCCATGCTTATACTCATTCTACATTCTTTCAAAACATATATTTCTATTTGAGAAGGGTAAAGGAGATATTTTTTGGCAACTTGGGGGAAAACAAGGCAAAATCTATTTTATAGGATAATAGCAAAAAAAAAATGTTTCTAGATTCTTTTAGCACTAGTCACATGCTTCACAGAGAACAGAGCTTGGCTAACCTCCATCTTGAATCAAAGAGCCATAACGATTTCATATTATATGTACATCTTGCCTGCCAATCTCATTGAAATAAGTCTCTCAAGAGTAGCTACATCACTTATGGTGGTGGTCAGTGATGACACAGTGCTCTAAGATGCTGAAGCTCCATGGAAAGGTCCCAAGTTCGTGTCCCAAGGTTTCCCTGCACATGCCAGGCAAATGTGTGCTCATGAAGCTGGGCATGGATGATGGCACAAAAACCTGATGGAGGTGCTTGTCTTTCTCTCTCTCATGGTAGAAATTAATAACTTAAAAAAAAGTATCTATGTTTTCTACACACTTTAGTGTCCCCACAAAACCTAGCTCACTGGTTTTGTCATAGGAGTGAGTTAATGCTCTCAGTGTTTGCTTGTGGAATTACTGGATGTTGAACAAAATATTGAAACAGAACAAAAGCATAAGGGCAATGAAATGTAGGGTCCTTTTAGAAAAACATATTCCCTTCCTGAGATGCTGTTTATCACTTCTTGCTTAAACACACTGAGCCTTTGTGTGATATTTGTCACAATTTCTTAGCACTGATTCACTGGCTCTGGGAGAGGAAGGTGATTCTCTTCTCCCTCACCTTTTCCTGGCAAAAATAAAAGGAGGCTGTTTAAAATAATAGAAGGAGGGGGACCAGCAGTTAGCGTAATGGCTATGTCACTGAACTCCCATGTAGTTGACCACAGTTTGAGTCCCGGGCCTGGCTGCTTAAACTCACACCAGGTGTGTGTGTGTGCGTGCCCAAGATCCCAGGAGGAGAATGGAGGAAAAGAGATTGCAGCATGGCCACAACCCCCCCCCCCGAGGGGTGATTTCTCACTTTCTGTCTCTCTGTCATTCTCTGTCTCTCTGGCGAGTCCATGCGCCCTCCAAAAATTAAATAAATAAATAATAGAAGGAGTCTATTTCTGTCACTTTGGAAATTGAACAGAACCTTAACATCTAACTGTTCACTAGGCATATTCAATTCACACCAACAACCAATTAGACATCTTTGCTTTGCTGCTGAGATCATTAACAGAATGCAGTTGACTCACACCGGGAGCAGTCAATAGTCAAGCATAAATGTAACAGTAACTGGTAACTGCTTGATTCCAAAATCTCATCTTGAAATAGGTATTCAAAAGAAGCTACTGCAACACTTCATGTACCAAATTGGATTGCTTCTACTTTTATAATTTCCTAATTCAATTTATGAGTGCTTCTTCATCCATTACTAAATTCTTGTTTTCGTGTGTAGTAAAGCATATAATGACTAATGATAATTTGGTGATTGTGGTGTTATAATATAATATAATACAATAGCAATAGGATTTTTATAATGAGTGAAAAGTACTATTTTTCAAGTGAAATCCAGGATCCCACATGGCCAACCACGTGGTTGGAGTATCGGACAATGTGGCTGAGAAACACGCTGGGCATGTGTGCATGTATGCCCAATATCCCCAAAGGCGGGAAAGAAAGAGGAAAAAAGATTGTGGTGTGACCCTTCCATGTTGGGGGTGCTTTTTCACTTTCCCTTTCTTCTTGTCTCCCTGTCTCTCTCTGGAGAGCACACACACTCTGTGGCAAAAGAAAAAAGAAAAAAAAGTAAAATTTAATCTGATTATAGAGTTAAAAGATGAAGCATTTGGGAGATGATAAGGGTTAAAATCATCAGGGTAGTGTCCTTATGATTGAGTTCTGGTGGGTCTAGAGGGAGGAGAAATGAGGCAGACGCGTGGGCAGAGACTTTTTCCGTTCTTGCTCTGTTTTGCGGTGTGATGGATGACCTGTACCACCTTTGCAGGGAGTCCCACCAATATGAAGATCCTCACAAGATATAGCTTCTTGACCTTGAGCCTCCAAATTCATGAGTTAAATAAATTTCTATTCTTACACATTACCCAATTTCAGATACTCCACTATTAAGTGACAGAAAATGGATGTGGGAAGTGCACATACATAATTTCAGCCATCAAAATTGCCGTCTCGAAAGGAAATGTTGAATAGTGATTTTGTGTGCCATCGGCAAAGTTGTACTACCTGAGGTCAAATTCCAGTTTGCAACTTGTGTGTACTTGAGAAGGTTAACCTCTTCTTCCATTTCCTCAATTCTAAAACTAGGATGATAAAAAGCATTTAAAATAATAAATATGAAGTATTGATAAGTAAAAGGGTAATGTAGGTGATTTTCTAAGTGGAGAGCCTTCTAATATTTTATGGAGGTAAAATTCACATAACATAAAATTCACTATTTAACCATTTCAAATTGTAGAATTAAGTGTACATTCATAATGTTGTATAACAAGCATCGTTATCTAATTTCAGAGCAATTTTTATCACCCCAGAAAGGAACCTCAAACCCATTAAGCAGTCAAGCAGTCACCCCCATTGCCCCCTCCCTGTCACCCCAGGACTAGATAACAGTAATATGCTTTCCACTTCTATGAATTTGCCTAATCTGGAAATTTCATATGAGTGGAATAATTCAATAGCGAGCCAACAAAATTTGTTAAACATAAGTACTAGCTTATACCTAGAAATTGGGAGATAAATACCTAAAGAATTAGGAAGAATTCAAGAGATTGCTTTTAGGGAGAGAAAGTGGAGCTTGGGGTTAAGAAAAATAGCACGCAAAGTTGTTCTTCATTTTGAATTCTCCTTTATTGTTCAACACATATATTTATTGCTTTGATAAATTTTTATTTAAAGAAGAAATTTTAGGGACCAGTAGTTAGCATAATGGCTATGTCGCTGGACTCCCATGTATTCGACCGTGGTTCACGTCCCGGACCTGGTGGCTTAAAACTCAAGCCGGGCGCGTGTGCGTGTGTGGCCAAGATCCCGAGAGGAGAATGGAGGAGAAGAAGGGATTGTGGCATAGCCATCCCCCCTGGGGGGTGATTTCTCGCTTTCTGTCTCTCTGTCTCTCTCTGTCTAGCTGGCAAGCGCATGTGCCCTACAGCAAAAACCTCTTCCCCGCCCCCCCAAAAAAGGAGAAGAAATTTTATTAAAAAAAGACAATAAAAATTGTGGTATTTACCTCATCAGGGTATTCAAAGATTTAAGTGATATAATACTTTTGAAATATTTGGCCCAGTGTCTGACACACAGGAGATACTTGATAAATGTTAACTATCAGGGCCAGATGATGTTGTAAAGGTAAACAAATGGACCCACATGTTAGTGTCCCTGGTTCATGTTGTAGGGCCTCCCTGTACATGCCTAGCACACATGCTCATGCCCATGATCTGAGCTGGCCAGGACTGGGATGGATGGTGACATGAGGACTCTGTCGGAGGTGACTCTCTCTCTGCCTCTCTCTCTCCCTCGCTCTCTCTCTCTCTTTCTCTCTCATAGAAGAATAAATGCTCTGAAATTATGTAATAATGATGGTTATACAACATTGTGAATGTATAAGAATTAAGCAATTTAAAATTACTAAGATGAAATTTTATGCTATGTTCAACAAAATGTTAATTACAGGGCTGGCCCTGTGGCACAGTGGTAATGTCCTGCTCAAGAGAAGCTGGATCCCACATGGCAGTTGTGGTTCAAATTCCTGGCCCAGACAGCCTGGAACACGCTAAGTGCATAAGTACCCCAAATTCAATGGGTTGGAGCACTAGAAGAAGGCCACAGTGTGACAAGACAGTGGAGGGTGGTTATCTCTCTCTCTCTCTCTCATACGTGCATGTGCACACACTCTATTATAAATAGAGAAAAAACAAAGCTAATTATCATTATAATTATTAAAAATTTCTAACCAGGTTATCAATTTTATACAGCAATGGAATCAGAGCCATTTTAAAGGCAGACTCAGACTATCCTGAGGATGAATAGTGCAATACCACGTACTTTATGGACATACCACTAATATAATATCAAGGTAGTTATTTAAACAGAATTCTCAAGTTTCTCAAGCTTCTGCCAGTCTTTTAAATGATTAGGTAAATTTTGATTGAGAAGGAGTCTTTCAAGTAAAACTCAGAGCTGTAACTGAACTCTACTACCTAACTGTTATGTTGTCTATTGGCCCACTGTTAGACAAAGTGGAGAGAAATGTAGCTTGAGGAGCCAAGAAAACGTGGGCAGAGCATGACATTGCCATAGCAAGCAAAGGTTATAAGCAGTGGTGTCTCAGCTCATTGTGACTACACAAGTGAACCCATCAACACACTCGGTGCTGTCTTTGTCAATGCCACCTATTAACTGCTAAACATCAAAGTGAGAGGTCAGGGGCATCATCCTGAAACGAGGCTAAGTACCAGCACATAAGTGCTTCTTATCCTCACCACAATGGATGCCCTGAGTTGCAGGTAGATTAAACACTGAAAACGAGAATGGTAGTTGACAACCGACACCCCAATTCTTAAATTTATTCTAAACATAATTCAGGTGTGCCCTGCCTAGAAAGTCAAAAAGCCACTGAAGCATATGCTCCAGGCAACAGAAGTAATAACAAGCAAGGAAGATAAAGGAAAGCTTTAAGGATTCTCCAAAAGGTAGGTCTTTTTTTTTTTTTTTTGGAGAGGTTTTTGCTATAAGACACATGCGCTTGCCAGAAAGACAGAGAGAGACAGAGAGACAGAAAGTGAGAAATCATCCCCCAGGGGGGATGGCCACACCACAATTCCCTCTTCTCTATTCTCTTCTTGGGATCTTGGGCATGCACGCACGCACACGCGCCGGCCATGAGTTTAAGCCACCGGGTCCAGGACTCGAACTGCTGTTGACTACATGGGAGTCCAGCGACATAGCCATTATGCCAACTGTTGGTCCCGATAGGTCTTTTCTAAGAGACATGAAGCTATAGGTGTTGCTGAGCAAGGACTCAAAACTTTCATAAGACGAGACACAGCATCAAGAACAGGGAGCACTATGGGAGCATGTTATTAGGCTTAAATTACAGCTCTGCCCCTTAACATAGTTGATTGGCCTAAACTTTTCATGTTCTAGTTTCATTATCTATTATGTAAGGCTATTAAGAATACAATATCATGGTGTTTTGTGAGGATTAATTATAATAATCCTTGTAAAGCACTTAGCCTATGCCTGTCAAATAGCATGCACTCATTCTATGTTAGCTAGGATCATTATGCTTAATAATAGAAATATCTGATCACAGTTGTGTATTCATAGAGGAAAATATCCTTTGGACACACATTGGCCTCTTCATGTCACAATTACAAAACATTTTACTCTGTCAAATAGTTTTATCTTAGCAGAATTGAAACCACTGAAATAAATCTAAAAGTAACATCACTATCTATTGAACTGAAAAGAGTGTTCAATGTACCCTGATGAGCTGCGATGTGAATCTCTTCCCTCTTTTCTTCCCAAGATTCTCAAGTACCTGTATATTACATAAAAGAACTAACAAAACAATCACCTGCTTACCTAAGAAGGGTATCCACATTAGGACACCAGTAAAGCAGCCTGCATGATTTGAGAAATATAAAATCATCCCTAATATGTTTCTTTATGAGAATTGCTTTAATTTGAAATACTAGTTTTAGTTAGTATAATGAAACAGATTTGCTTTTAGCCTATTTCTCCTCTCAACCCAGATTTGTCACTCAGCATAAGTCTGTATAACCCCATAAAATCTCAAAGTTGGAAAGGATCTTAGAGAATTTCTGGTTCAGTCTCTATATCATAAGGAGGAAAGTAAGGCATGGAGAGATTAAGTGGGCTGCCCACTATCGGATTAGAACCCAGGTCCCTGGGATCCTAGTCTTGGTTCTTTTTTATCTGTCATACAGCTCTCAGTCATTAGAGATGGAGGAAATTGAAGTACATGAAGATTGATTTTAGCCATAGTGCAAAAGGATGAAATGTTTTTCCTAGTTAATAGCATCAGGAGCTATGGATTCTCAGTGCTCTAATTATAGAATAAAACTCTATTCTTAGATACCAGAGCAAGCAATTTAATGGCGAATAAACTATACTGAAATAGTCATGGTCACTTTGTTTACTCTCAGCCACTGTAGGATGCCAGGTAATACTAGTATGCTAATTAATCCTGCCCATCTGGCTAATGCAGTCTTCATAATTTATAATCCAAAGCCTTTGGGCTCTAAGACCTATTAACATGCTAATACACCATCTCACTATTCTAGCTGCTTTTCAATTAGTGATTATCTATAGACTGAACCAATGAGAGGCAATTTTTCCAAGTGATTAGCACCTTGGAAATCATGGTCCGGCTGCTTGCTGATTAACATTCTTTGGTTTTGGCAGTTAGCATTTCTCATTCCAACAAATTACTCTAGTGGGTTTAGTTAGCAGCTTGGGGCCATGGAAACCCAAGCCTAATCAATAGCCAATGACTATTTTGAGAAAATAGAATTATAACATATTGACATGAGAGCTTGGTTCACATGACACAATTTTATGTAAAAATGCTTGTTTCATCTATAAAACACATTCTGGGGATAACTGCAGAAATTTTAACATAAATTTATATTAGATTATATTACTGAGTTAGTATTGATCACCTTAGGTGTGACAATGACATTATGGTACATAAGATGGATGTTGAAGTATCAAGAGGAGATTTTATGTTATCTACAACTTTGTACATTACATAAAAGAACTCACAAAACGTTCAAATGGTTCAGAAACATGTTTAGGTAAACGAAAAGTGTGACAAAATAGTGAAAATATTTTTGTTTAATGAATCTTTTAATTTACCATCATAAGAAAAGATTTCTACTTAGAAATGTTCATATCTAAAAGATATGTGTTGATAACCACTGTTTAGATAAATTGTAACTCCTTTCATTTGCCAATATTTTTCTCTCATTCACACTTAATTCTTCAAAATTGGAATTTAAGGGACCAGTAGATGACATAATGGTTATGTTGCTGGACTCCCATGTAGTCAACCGTGATTCAAGTCCTGGACCTGGTGGCTTAAAAAATGTCTGGCATATATGAATGCATGCCCAAAATTTCAAGAGGAGAATGGAGGAGAAGGGGAGCAGCATGGCCATCCCCCCTGGGGTGTGTGCGTGTGATTTCTCGCCTTCTGTCTCTCTGTCTCTCTCTGTCCCTCCAGTGAGTGCACATACCCTATAGCAAAAATCTCTCCTAAAAAAATTGGAATTTAAAATGAAAATGTTCAAGAAATTATAAATATATTTTCATAGTTTTTATACCTGGTACCAGTATCTGTTGGGCTATCAAGATATCTAAAAAGTAGTTGACCACAAAGATCAGGAGAGGACAGTGTCCCAAACCAATGTTTACAGCTGTGGTGCGTATTCTGGTCACGTGGTCCCAGCCTTCAGCTGTCTCAGAAATGCCCACTGGGACCAGCAGGTAGCACAAAGATTACATCACTGGACTCCCACATGACTGACTGTGGTTAGTAGGTTGGGCACATGTGTGCGTGTGCCCATGATCCCGGGAGAAGAGTGGAGAAGAAGGATTGAGGCATGGCCAGACTCCCTGCAGGGTAATTTCTCTCTGTTTAATGTCTCTCTGTCTCTCTGGCAACTGCACATGCCCTGTAGCAAAAATCTCTCTAAAAGAATAAAAAGAAAAAAAATGCCCACTGATGTAGATAGGAGGCATGTAGATAGATGCTTCAGAGGCATCTATCAAGTACCTAATTTACCCAATCATAATACCTCTTATGAATCACCTTTATTTTATGTGGTATTTTTCAGCCAAGATCAAACAACAACATGCTTGGAAATATAGCTTCATAGAGCTATGAATATAGCTAACTTTACACTGACTTTTTAAATTATTTTTAAATAATAATTAACTTTTTAAAATATAGGGGTAAAATTTATAGCAACAGGGAATCCAACTGGCATACAAAAAAATAAAAGATACAAATGATTAGACAAGTATTCAAATAAATTAAGCTCCACAGCACCAAAAGAAAAACATATGGAGTTCTTATTCAATTTGTCAAGTGTTTGTCTAAATTTTGCTGGTGATGTTAAAGATGTAATCCTGAACTAAAAGCAGCCATTGAATAATGAATTAAATAGTAAACACTCAAGGAAACATCAGAATACCCTAGCTGATGTTTCCATGTGCGTTATAAATCCTCCTAATATCTTGCTCTTGATAAGACAAGCATGAATCCCTATCAATGCAATACAATGTTGTAGCTGTTTTGAAAAGAGCCCATTTTTCATTTAATAGCAAATTACACAGGCTTAGACACTTTTCAAAGGGCTGAATGTCAATAAATAAAATGTAAAATGTCACATTATATATTCATCCACATATTTGATGACACCAACTTTTTTCCTTTTTTTTTTTTTTTGCTGGAGGAAAATGAATTGCAAATATGTAGTAAAGGATTGAGAAATACATTGTTCTATATTAAAGGATTAGATTTAACAATAATGCAAAGTATTCTGTAATTGCCTTTATAAAGTCAGAGATTTTATGTTTCATTAAGGATGAACTTCAAAACCTTCATTATAACAATATGTTGGTATATGTAATGCTAACAGAGAGAGAGAGAGTATAGCTCTTTGAAGCTGATTCACATTTTTAATAGAAATGAAACCCACATCCCTAAATAAATAAACTCAGATTGATGGGAAAACAAAAATATGGAATTCTGACAATATCATGTCAACGAGTTAACTCAATAGGCTATATATAAGCACACACACACACACACACACACACACAGGTCAGCAGGTGGCGCGGTGGTTAAGGGTGTTGGACTCCAAGATGGCCGACAATGGTTTGAGTACCAGACTTGGTGCCTTGCTTTTTTTCTCTCCCTCTCTCTCACTCTCATTCTCGCTCTCTTTCACTCTGTCCTTCTCTGGTTAAAATTTAAAGGTAAATAAATAAATAAAGTCTAATAAAATAATTCTGAAAAGAAAACACTCATCAGGCTATAAAGGTCCTAACCTATACTATGCCTGACCTAGTAAAATAATCCTTAAATCAAATGGGAAAAAATATGATAAATATAAGGGGTTTTTTACATTTATGCACATCTATATTTCTGAGAGAATTCTTGCTCTATATGGAACTTAATATTAGAGCTTCTGCTAGTATTGGAAATTATTTAGAAAAGAAGGATAACCAGGATGGAGAAGGAAATATAAAAAAAAAAAAAATGGTAACAAAATGATGAACTCAAAAGAATTTGGCTCAGTGATTTCTGACATTCAGTCTCTTTTATTTTATTTATTTTTTTTTTGAGAGATTTTCACTGTAGGGCGCATGCGCTCGCCAGACAGACAGAGAGAGACATAGAGACAGAAAGCGAGAAATCACCCCCCAGGGGGGATGGTCACGCCGCAATCCCTGCTCCTCCATTCTCCTCTCGGGATCTTGGGCACGCACACACACGCACCCGGCATGAGTTTTAAGCCACCGGGTCCGGGACACGAACCACGGTCGACTACGTGGGAGTCCAGCGACATAGCCATTACGCTAACTGCTGGTTCCCTCTTTTATTTTTTTTAGCACAGAATAATGTCCGGCAAACCAAATGATTGTGAAGATCCCAGATCCATTTGTTTGGATAAGATCTTTATCTCCTTCATTTTGTCAATGGTTTACCTTCTTTCTCTTTGCAAAAAAAAAATCTTCTTTAAAACAAAGCGATCCTCTGAGTTTGAGACGAAATTTATCAGTACTAAATGCTAATTTACTAGATGGACATAAAGCTATAATACCATCAACCCCAGCAATAATGAATCCCTATGGTCTCTGATTTCATGAGAAACTTGACATATCATCTGAAAAAAATGAAGCAGAATCAAATGCCATTGTTAATGATATTCAATTATTCCACCTGTGACCTGAGCTATTATAACTATTGCCTTATAATTGCAACTCATCCATTGGGAAAGCAAACTTCAAACATTATTATAGCTTAAAGGTCACTTACAAAGCATGCAATTATAACAAAATTTTGTGATAGTTATGGAAATATAATTTTTATACTTAGTCCCCATGGTATTTGTTATTTAAGGAATAGCCACAGAATGATATGAGTGAAATATATTGTACATACAGTGTGTGTTCTATCCCTCATACTTTTTTAAAAAAAAATAAAGAAAAAGTGTTCCTAAATCATTTTCCTTTACATCGACCCTTTTTATTTTCAGTACAGCAGCTGCCATCGGTGCTTCTTTTGACCTGCCGTGTATTTGCAGGGACGGGGTCAACTCCTTCCCCATTTTGCCCTACCTTTCTCCCTTCGGCCCTCTGCCCTCTTAAACTTAGCATGCAAGTGCTCTGAGGTCTCCTGGTCACCTCCAATAATAAGGGAAGAAGGAGCAGTGAGTTCAGAAACAGTTCCCTATTCTTTATTAGTTGAAACATAAATTTCCTGGTAAGTACTAGCTTAAATCCAAATTGGAAACAAGAAGAAACAGCACTTGAAAATAAACTCTACCATTCAATTATACTTCGATCTCCATAATAAAAAACTTCTGTTGAGCACTCTCTGCATGCCGAACACTGTATTAATACACACATCCTATTGAAGTCATCTGCTTCTTTCTCTTGGCTTGATTGTCACATGCAAAAATGCTCACTTGAGGGACCAGCGAGTGGCATGGTGGTTAAAGTGCTGGACTCCCACATGGCTGACCACAGATTAAGTCTGGAACTGGAGGCTTGCTTTCCTACTTTCCCTTTCTCTCTGTCTCTCCCTGGTCAAATTGAACACATAATAATGATGATAATAAATTAAATAAAATAATTTTTTAAAATGCTCACTTGAAGTTGTCTTCCACTGAGGAATTGATTAAAAAGGGAGAAGTATTAGGGTGTCCGTATCCAGACCACCTTGCCAGCAATCATTAATAACTAATTCACTGGTACTTATGTGAGGACAAGTGTGGGAGAGCAGGGCAGGGAAGACCCACAATTCCCCGAACCTCCCCTGAATCCCATATTAGGACACAGACTAGAAAGAACTCTTACCATGGTGACGAGGTTTTAGGGCACATCTAAAACAAGCTATCAGACAAAAACGGAGGACAAGGACAGAACAGATGAGAATAGATGTTAGGTTATGGTGTCCAAATAGGAGGTTAGAACAAGGGAATTCAAAACCCTGGAAAAGTGGGAACAGACAGGAGGGATGTAAGTTTGCTCTGAGTACAGAATGCCACAGCCTGCTGTACCTTTTACCTGTTTTTTTCAACCAATTTGCCTATTTTCCTCAATGAATTGACTAACCTGAGCAATTGTTGTATTAGGTAGACAAGAAAGTCACTGTGAAAGTGAGATAGGAACTTTGACACCTTGGTTTTCAGAGGAGCAGAACTAACTCTTCATTGTTTTACCTCTTTAAAAAAGAGTAAAATTTTATATATATAAATAGCAACATAATATTAATGAAAAATAGCGTGTGTGCCTTTTTTACATTCAAAACAAAAGCATAAGAATACTATACTTTGTTTATAAATGCATGTTTGTGTACATAAAAATATTTCAGTGGACTGGATTTTACTTATTTTTTTCTTAAAACAACATTAACTTTCTTACAGTGTTTGTACTGCAAAACAATTGTTCAAGTTTAGCAAACTAAGTTTCTAGGAATGGGACTAGAGATGTGGACCGAGATGGAGCCAGGGAGTTTGATTAATTAATCAATCGAATTGTCAGAAATTATTTAGAAAAAGCATCAATAGATAAACATTTTTCTCTTGAATGCTTTCTTATAGATGTGGTACAGTATTATTTTTTCTCTTTTTTCAGCTTTACATTCTTGCTTTACTTCCACTTATGAATGATCATAGAATTTGACTCATCACAGGATCAGAGAAAAATCATCCAGCTATCAGGAAAAAAAATGACAGCTTTTATGCATTTTAACCCTCTTGGCATAGTGAAGCAAAATCAGGTAAGTAGTCATTGTCTTATTTCATATGATCTTAATTCTGCAATGAGTGTTAGCAGGTTTGTAATATAAATAAATTTATGATACTTTTAATCTATTTCCTTTATCTATAAACCTAAGATTCGTTTTATGTTTTTAATTACCAGAAGGTACATGTGCTCATCAGAGAGAGAAAGGGGACATTCGCATCCCCCAGGGAGGCATAATCATACCAAATAACTTCTCCTTCATTTCTCCATGTGTTCAGGATTTGGGGCACACACACACACACACACACACACACACTTTTTTAAAATGCTCACTTGAAGTTGTCTTCCACTGAGGAATTGATTAAAAAGGGAGAAGTATTAGGGTGTCCGTATCCAGACCACCTTGCCAGCAATCATTAATAACTAATTCACTGGTACTTATGTGAGGACAAGTGTGGGAGAGCAGGGCAGGGAAGACCCACAATTCCCCGAACCTCCCCTGAATCCCATATTAGGACACAGACTAGAAAGAACTCTTACCATGGTGACGAGGTTTTAGGGCACATCTAAAACAAGCTATCAGACAAAAACGGAGGACAAGGACAGAACAGATGAGAATAGATGTTAGGTTATGGTGTCCAAATAGGAGGTTAGAACAAGGGAATTCAAAACCCTGGAAAAGTGGGAACAGACAGGAGGGATGTAAGTTTGCTCTGAGTACAGAATGCCACAGCCTGCTGTACCTTTTACCTGTTTTTTTCAACCAATTTGCCTATTTTCCTCAATGAATTGACTAACCTGAGCAATTGTTGTATTAGGTAGACAAGAAAGTCACTGTGAAAGTGAGATAGGAACTTTGACACCTTGGTTTTCAGAGGAGCAGAACTAACTCTTCATTGTTTTACCTCTTTAAAAAAGAGTAAAATTTTATATATATAAATAGCAACATAATATTGATGAAAAATAGCGTGTGTGCCTTTTTTACATTCAAAACAAAAGCATAAGAATACTATACTTTGTTTATAAATGCATGTTTGTGTACATAAAAATATTTCAGTGGACTGGATTTTACTTATTTTTTTCTTAAAACAACATTAACTTTCTTACAGTGTTTGTACTGCAAAACAATTGTTCAAGTTTAGCAAACTAAGTTTCTAGGAATGGGACTAGAGATGTGGACCGAGATGGAGCCAGGGAGTTTGATTAATTAATCAATCGAATTGTCAGAAATTATTTAGAAAAAGCATCAATAGATAAACATTTTTCTCTTGAATGCTTTCTTATAGATGTGGTACAGTATTATTTTTTCTCTTTTTTCAGCTTTACATTCTTGCTTTACTTCCACTTATGAATGATCATAGAATTTGACTCATCACAGGATCAGAGAAAAATCATCCAGCTATCAGGAAAAAAAATGACAGCTTTTATGCATTTTAACCCTCTTGGCATAGTGAAGCAAAATCAGGTAAGTAGTCATTGTCTTATTTCATATGATCTTAATTCTGCAATGAGTGTTAGCAGGTTTGTAATATAAATAAATTTATGATACTTTTAATCTATTTCCTTTATCTATAAACCTAAGATTCGTTTTATGTTTTTAATTACCAGAAGGTACATGTGCTCATCAGAGAGAGAAAGGGGACATTCGCATCCCCCAGGGAGGCATAATCATACCAAATAACTTCTCCTTCATTTCTCCATGTGTTCAGGATTTGGGGCACACACACACACACACACACACACACGCGCCTGTTGTTTTTTTCTTTTTTTTTTTTTTTTTTTTTTTTTGAAGGTTTTTGCTATAGGGCACATGCCCTCGCCAGAAAGAGAGAGACAGAAAGTGAGAAATCACCCCCTCAGGGGGGGACGGCCATGCCGCAATCTCTTCTCCTCCATTCTCCTCTTGGGATCTTGGGCATGCACGTACACACACCCGGCGTGAGTTTAAGCCACCTGTCTGGATTCAGACAAAGGTCGACTACATGTGAGTCCAGCCATGTAGCCATTACACTATCTGCTGGTCTCCATGCCTAGAATGTTTTCCAAGCTGCTGGGCCAGAACTCAGATTATGGTTAACTATGTTGGATTTGGTTCCTTAGCCATTAGGTTCTGGGGCCAGCCCTATACCTAAAATTCTTAATTTAAGCCTAATTAAAAGTAACATTACTGAATACTGAATAGCATTTTAATCAAACTTCACCTGATCTATAATGTAAAATAATAATGAAATATTATTTTGCTTGGATTGGTATTAAAAATGGGAATGGTGCTTTATACTCTGAATATCTTTTGATCTAAATACTCTAAGAAAGCAATCTTTTTAAATTTCTTTCTTTCTAAGAGAAGTTTGTTTGTTCTAATGGGTTGGCATGGGGGTAAGTATCTAGTTTTACTGGACAAATTAGTCAAACATGGCTGATTGGTCTGAACATGTAGACATAACCTGAATCCAGCGCCAATCCTCTGAAGGTGAGGCAGTGTCTACTTTTGTTAAACTGCTCTGCCTCGATGTCCTCATTTTTCTCAGAGCATCTCTCAGTGCCATCATGATCTATCAGAGAAAGTACAGTGACTACACAAATGAGGATAGCCATTAAGGTGAACTATTTCAGAGAACAATGCCTTGAGGAAAGAACTGTTTGCATTATACACGGCCTTATGCTCAGTTCTCTCCCAGGACCAGAAAGAGAAGATGGATTTTCTTTGGCCAGATGAACAGTTTATGAGGCTGTGTACTATATAAAGAGACATCTTCAGGGCCTTGTGTATGTACATTGTAAAACCTTGAGATATTTTATGTTACAACATACATATTTAATGTGATAATAAAAAAGCTTATTTGTCTCAAAGTCTCTTTTTACCCCTGCTTATATAACCAAACGGCTCGATGCTATTGGCTAAATTTTCAAAGCTTTCATTATTTGTGGCTGCAACAGGAACATGCCCAACTTCCATATATACATAAGTCAGACTCGAGCAGCAAGTGACACATTCAGGATGAGTAATATGACATCCATGTGGAAACATGATGTCAAGGACTGAGGAAACTGTTTGTAAGGCTCAGCAGATTTCTTCAGAGATACTTATTATTTTTATTATTTTATTTCCAAAAGTGGTTAAATCATGAGCCAAAAACTAGTACAATGAAGACCGTGACATAAAAGAGTAAAGGAACTTTTTAACAAAAAAGCAGAAATAACATTACCTTACTAAAATAGATGAAGAAAACATGTGATTCTCAAATCTCCAAGTGGAAATTCACTTGAATAACACCAATATCGTTTTCTGATACAAACAATATAGGATACTTAAAGACTTGCAACTTCATCTTAATGATATCTGTTACCAAAAGCAGAATTATTGGTTGACTAAAACATCTGTAAATAATTTTCTAGAACTAGTCCAAGAACATTCTAGAGAAATAACAGCCACTGTTGAGTCTGAAGAATCCTGAAGATTTGGGACCAGCAGTTGGCATAATGGCTATGTCACTGGACTCCCATGTAGTCAACCATGGTTTGAGTCCCAGACCTGGTGGCTTAAATTCATGCTGGGTGCGTGTGCATGTGCGTGTGTACCCAAGATCCTGAGAGGAAAATGGAGAAGGGATTGCAGTATGGCCATCCTCCTTGGGGAGTAATTTCTAACTTTCTCCTTGGGGAGTCTAACTTTCTGTCTCTGTCTCTGTCTCTCTCTCTCTTTCTGGCGAGCACACGTCCCCAAGAGCAAAAAAGTCTAAAAAAAAAAAAAAAAAAAAAAGAATCTTAAAGATTGAAATGTAAATAGTGCATTGAATACTAAACAGCACACACTTCATGATCAAAACACAACACAATGAACTTATGCCTCAGTTTTATTTTAAAGGGTACTCCAAAGTGATGTCTAAGAAGAGTTCTGGGCAGGACCAACAGTTAGCGTAATGGCTATGTCGCTGGACTTCCACGTAGTCGACCGCGGTTCGTGTCCTGGACTCGGTGGCTTAAAACTCACACCGGGCATGTGTGCGTGCGTGCCCAAGATCCCGAGAGGAGAATGGAGGAGAAGGGATTGCGGCGTGGCCATCCCCCCTGGGGGGTGATTTCTCGCTTTCTGTCTCTATGTCTCTTTCTGTCTGTCTGGTGAGCGCACGTGCCCTATAGCAAAAGCCTCTCAAAAAAAAAAAAAAAACAGTTGCTTCCTGAACATTAAATCCCAGAAGATAAGGAAACACTGTGTACAAGTTCATTAGAAAGTATAACCTAAGAACATAACTCAAGTAATAAAGCAGCGTTTATTAAAATGTTTGCCTGACTGAAACACAGACACTTAAAATATGGATAGAAATACTTTCTAGAGTAAAGAAACCCTTTAAAGAGACACGTAGTGTGGTTGAATCAACCTAAATATGAAATCAGTTCTAAACAACTGTTAAAATTATAATTGTATCTGTGCAATGAAAAAAATAACAGTATAACTAACTAAACTCAGGAGAGAGGGGAAATGAGCATTAGAAATTATTAGAGAGGCTTTTTTTCATTTTTCAAAGGAGGAAATCAGAACAAAGTTGTCTTAAAATGATTATAACCTCTTAATGTTTTGCAAATGCTCTTTTCCCATCCTTAAAGGGAACCTAATAAATGAAATCACTTGTGCTAAGGAAATACTTTATTCATTCCATTTTTTTCACCATTAAATTCAAGCAGAATTAACAAAATACCTTTAATATGAAAATACCAAATCAATAATATGGCTTATTTTTTATAAAATTACTCTTATTTTTCCACCATTTATCCTCCCATCAATCCTCATGGAATGTATCTAGAATGATGTTTACTAAATGGAAATTGTGGAGGTGCAACTTCATGGGTTTCATACTTTCCAGCTTTGATTTTTATAATTCACATTTATCATTTTCATAAAAATAAAAGCCAATATGCCAAGATGTTAGTAATGGCTAATTCTGGATGTTGGAAAATATACATTTATTTATTCATTTCTTCTAAAATAGTTATTGACTCTTCCTGTACCCTAGTGGCTAAGGGAGTCAGATCTCACATGGCTGACCACAACTCAAATCCTGGCCCTGAAAAACACACTAGGTTCCTGTGTGAGAGAGCAAAAGGTAACTACTGTTGGACACTTAGACTGATTTCATGTCTTAGCTGTTGTGAATAATGCTGCAATAAACATGGATGTGCAAGTGTTTCTCTGTTTCCCTATCATTTGGGTAAGTACCAAGGAGTGGGATTATTGGGTCATATGATAGTTTTTGTAAGTTTTTGAGGAACCTCCATATCGTTTTCCACAGTGGTTGTACTGATTTACATTCTCACCAACAGTGCAGTCCCTTTTCATTGAGACTCTATTATGTAGTAAGTACTGTTCAAGGTGCTGAATATACAACAAAGAAAAGAAAATCCCTTCAAGAAACTTGTGAGAATGAAAAAAACAGACAGAAAACACATAGAAAGTAAGCGTATACTGTGTCAGATAATGTTATGATTGCCTATGGGGGGGGGGAATATCTATCTAAAAGCAGGATGACCATATATCCCTGTTTGGAAGGACCAGTCCCAGTTTATGATTATTATCTTACCTTACTATTGGATGGAGATCTTTTTCACTGCTAAAAGTGTCCTATTTTAGATTAAAAAGTCTAGGTTCAGCCATAAACAGTGATATGGACTGCTCTAGGGTGAAGTCAGAGAGGGTGGCAAGTGAAGACATGGTAAGATCACATTTGAGCAGAAACATGAAGAGGTGGATTAAGCCATAGAGATACAAAGGGGGAAAAAAGCATTCCAGGCAAAGACTAGGAGCTACAGGCAAGACATGTTGGCATCTTTTAAGGCCATGAGAAAGGGCCAGAGGTCAAAGGTGAGGTCAGAGGGATAACAGTGAGAGTAAAGATAGTAATACAGTCATAAAGAGGTGTATAGGTCATTTATTTCTATTCACATAAGACATGAAACTATAATAAAAACTGAACAAGGGAAGCTTTGACCTGACAGATATTTTTAAATAATCAATCCGGGTATTGTATGGAGATCAGATCATAGGGAAGAAAGGGAGTAAATAGAGAGAAGGAGGCTATCAGAATAATCCAGGTGAAGAATAATGGGATCAAACAGCAGTGGTAGAGGTGGTAAGAATGAGAACAAGATAGAATGGATGGCTGTTATTTTTATTCTTACTACTTTTCTGGGTTGCTTTGTTTTGTTTTGTTTTGTTTACATTTAAAACAATTAGCATTTAGAAAATAGCAATGGTAACAACTCCAAGGCATTTCTGCGCAGAATATAACAGAAGCTAATGGTCATTGGGAAAATATAAGAGGGCTGAGCCCGTAACCTGGTGTTTAAGGAAGCCAGATCCCACATGGCTAACAGCACAGTTTGAATTCTGGCCCTGATGAAATGGAGGAGAATGAATTGCGGCATGATGATGCCCCACAGAGTTCGTTCTCTCTCTCTCTCTCTCTCTCTCTCTCTTTCTCTCTCTCTCTCTCTCTCTTTCATGTGCAAATAACCTCTGGTAATTAAAAAAGAAGAAAAGAAAAGATGACACAGGCTAGTTCTTTAAAAAGATGATCAAGTTTTGACTTGAGCAGCAGGGATATGTCTTCATTAATCAAAAAAATGGACTGCAGAAGATGTAACAAGCTGTGGGTGTTAGGATACTGAATTCAAGTGCCCATGAAACAGAGCTAACCAGTCACTAATCAGGCAGAAGTCATATTTATAAGTTTAGAAAAGTGATTCAGGAATGGGTTACGGAGCCTCAGAGTCATCAACACAGAAGTTATCACTTAAGTTATGTGGGATTACTGAAGGAGAGTGTGGGCACAGAGAATACGGAATGATGCTGTAGAAGATAAGAAATCTGGGAGGAGAGGCAGGATATTGTTTCCTCAAAGACTCAGGAAGACCTACTAAAGGGCACCAAACTGGACATGTACCATCCTTACGTCAACTTCTCTGACTCAGGTTAAGGGTCCATCCAGCTCTGAGAAAGATGTTTCCAATTGTGTTAAGTTTCTATTAACAAATAGAACTTTGCAGTGGGCCAAATGTTGGTATAGCAGTAAAACACTATCCTTCATGAGGCTGACCCACAAGGGAGGGTTCTTGGTTCACATCCAGAGACCCAACTGAGTGCACTGAACACATGCCTGCCCACAGCCTGGATCTGGCTGAGGCTGTAGGTGGATTGTGGTGTCAGAATCCTGATGGGGGTTCTGTATCTCTGTCTCTCTTTTTCTGTCTCTCTCATGGAAGAAATAAACTTTTTAATTTTTTTCTTAAAAATAAGACTGTTGCAGCAAGTTCTTTCTCATTATAAACTTGATAAAGAGATAAAATTCAATTCTGCCTATGATGTTATTTTAGTATTTGTTTTAAAATTTGTATAGTACTCTTCCTGTCTTATTTTAAATGTATACTAAAAAGACTTTTTAAACATAGGCTATATAATCTATTACAATACCTATTTTATAATGCAATAAGATCTCCATTTTTGTCCTATTAAGGTATCTCTAGTCGTCCTTAATAATATTCTTGCCTTAAACAGCGTCACCCTTAACTGATATGACTCAGGTCAAGATGGATGCTACGGGAACTCCACTTTAAACATCCACTTCCAAACAGAAGAACAGACATTCATAAAAGCTCACTAGGTTTTGTCTGTTCCACTGCAATACAAGGGCAAGTTCACACATTGCTACTTTCATTTTTCATGTATAAAACGAAGTTTATCAGGTAGAAATGTTTTTACCAAAATTTCTCTTTACTTTGACTTTAATAGGTACTTAAATATCACCTTTTTTACAGTCAATCAGTGATTGGCAGGGCACGACCGTAAAAAAAAAAGATTACCCTGGCAAAGAGTCTCCTATATTTTACCATAAAACATATTTATGATGCAAAAAAAGGTGATAAAAAAGGAGAGTTTGCTCTCTTCCCAGCCATTTGTATTATTCCATCTGCACATCTGCAAAGCCTCAGTTCTCAACTATCCACCCTCAGGAAGAAATCAAAAGGCAAATTTCTCATTTTCCTAATTTCAAGGTGACTGAACCCCTAGAGTCTCCTATATCTGATGTTCATGGACATGTAGGATTTTCACTCTTTGGGAAATAGACAATTCATACATCTTGACACTGAAATCAACCTTGAGTGCCCTTCTATACCTCTACAAGTAATAAAGATGTGATGATCAATTTTGCACATTTTCTCCCTGGCATCTTACATGGGCTGTGAAAGTTTAATACAGTTCTATTTCTGAAAATTATGCTATGTTGCTTTAGCTATTTTGATACCCAAGGATTTGGAAAGGTGAATCATTCATTCTGTTGCTTAGGGAGAGAGTTCCAGAGAAAAGAAATCTGAGTTTCCTTCCAAATTTTAACTTTCGTTTGCAATCTGCTTTGTTGAATGTTATTGCCTACCAGGTGTCCTCTAAATAATTTCTTCTCCTCTGAAAAGATAATTTCAAAATAGCACATTGGCAAGCAAGTATCCTTTGTATAAAGACATTTGTGTCTGTCAGTGAGTTACTCCTTTCATCAAGAGATTCTGTATTCATTTGGTCATACTTTAATTTCCCAGCTGTAAAACTGTTCCTATCATTGGCCAAAAGATGGAATTTTGTGTCCACCTGCTTCCTTCACTAAGAAAATAGATAAAATGTGAACTGTATTTACAGCATCAATAATAAAATAAACACAAGTACTGGCTCTGAAGTAAGGTGCAGTCAGAATCACCTCAGAGCTTGTGCAAACTATAAATTCTTGCCCCCACCCCTAGACCTACTGTATCAAAATATTTGGGGCTAGGGCCTAGCAATCTGAGATCTAACCAATCCTCTAAGTGATACTGATGGAGTTAAAGTTTGAGAAATACTGCAAGTTAAAGTTCAAGAAATATTGCAAATTAAAAAACACTAGACTTTTTTTTTTTTTTTTGAATATGATGAGACGATGTGAGTTTCCAGGGAGGCAGAGTATATTGAACTAATTAATTAGATCAAATTCTTTGGGGCCCGGTCCTGGACACTGATTTATTTTTAAAGCTCCCAGGTCATCCTAATTCACAGCCAGATTTGAAAGACACTGCACTGCTCCAGAGACATCCTATTTTAAATGGTAAAAATCACTCTCTTATTTACATAAAATAACTTACTGGTTTTGCAATTTACTAGTTCTATTTATTTAGGTGCTTATTTTATAGGTCTGGTTAGCTCAAGGTAAGAGTTCAAGTATCATTCATATTTTATCCCTGAAGTGCTTAGCACAATCCCATGCGCACTGACGTTAACAAGAACATTTTTCAACACTCCCTCCACAAAGAACCATCCCGTGCTGTCTTACAACAAATCTTTGAAATAGGCAGATCATTGCCATTTTTTAAAACAGGGCTCACAGCTTACTAACTCACTTTCTCACAGCTAATTACAGCAGAACCTAAACTGCCAATCAGAGATCTTTCCACCACTAGGGGTTTCTCCTTTTTCTTCAACTTCTGTCTGAAATGTGGTTTCCCCATGGTTTCCATGTTTAGCTTAAATTGCCCTCTCCTTGCTATCTCCTTGCCATTACTTCTGGATCTGAATTCATGCTTTTCAGAAAGGCAGCCCTTGACTTCAGCATCCTTGTCAGTTTCAGAGAGTTACCTGCTCTGCCCTCCCTGCAGAAACATGAGCCATTGTGCATTCAAGTTTCTGAAATGCTAAGGACATACTATTATCTTTAAAAAGTTCTAAAAAGGGGGAAATAGGTAATAAAACAATCAAACTTTCTGGCTGATTGATCTTTACCACTCAAAATAAGGAAAATCATCAAGTGGATATGATAGTATACTTTTGAATGAATTTGCAATTTTTTTTTGAGAGGTTTTTGCTATAGGGCACGTGTGCTTGCCAGAAAGACAGAGAGACAGAAAGCGAGAAATCACCCCCCAGGGGGGATGGCCATGCCGCAATCCCTTCTCCTCCATTCTCCTCTTGGGATCTTGGGCACGCACGCACACGCACCCGGTGTGAGTTTAAGCCACCAGGTCCGGAACTTGAACCATGGGCAACTACATGGGAGTCCAGCAACATAGCCATTATGCTAACTTCTGGTCCCAATGAATTTGCAATGTTTTTAAGTCAATGTATTTTGTTTCTTCCATGAACATGCAAGTGACAGAGAAATAGAGAGAGCCCCCAACAGGATCCAGATGCTGCAATTCACCCTCATCTGTCAGCCAGCCCCAGATCATGGGCAAGCATGTGTCTAGCATACTCAAGGAGGTCAAGGAGGTCTCAGGACTTGAAATGGGCACCTCCCAATGTGGGAGAACCTCACAGAGCATAAGGTTTTATCACTGTACCACTGTCTGGCCCAAACTATTGTTTTATTATAATCAAAACCTTCAGATGCTTCAACACTTACTGTAATGAAAATGTGAACCCAATGAAATTGTAGCTCCAACAGTATGCAAATATATCCACAAGCCAGCCATGCACCAGCTGCAAGAAAGGACTGTAAATAATCCTTCTTTTCCTTCCAAATCCAAACAATTATACTGTACACAAGCCGTATTTACAGATGGATCACTGTACACACTCTCATTAAATGCTTCTGAGTGTTATTTCCTTTTTCCCAGCACCAAAATGTTGAAGAGTTGGTTCGCGTTCCTCAGAGTGCAGGTGGGCTATGTGCGTGTTTTAGGTTTTGATCAGAACCACATTTATTGAACAGCCTCTGCCCTTAAACAGAATCGTCATCTTTCCTGATTATCTGTGGTGCTAAGGAAGTCACTCTCAAATCATATTTTACTTTTACTCCCAGAAGCTGTACAATCCCAAAGATTTGCAGGTTTTATTTACTGCTCTTTCATAATAAAATTTAAATCTTGATAATCCTAATAGGGAATAAGGATAAAGAAACAGGATTATCTAGGATCATATGTGTATCCTTGATTCCGATGAGGAGATCACATTACCATTCATGAGCGGAAGAGCACATGAACTTGCCAGTGAAGATATTGCTATACTGCACCATTATATGAAGTTTATTGGTGTCAAATCACACACACTCCCAGGGCCAAGAAAGCTCACACCTTTTCCTCAATGGCCAGCAAATGCAAAAAAGGAAGCAAACTGGTAAGCAAGCAGAAAAGAACAATATAAAAGTCAATCTTAAACACAGAGGGCCATGGTTGAAAGCCAGATCCCACATGGCTCCAGTCTCAGTCCAAAACACCAGGCCCGTGTGTATGCATGATGCAAAGTCCAACAAGAAAGAGAAATAGAGGAGAAGGGATTGCAACATAAGCATGTCCCATTGAGGGGTGCTTTGTCCCTCTCCCTCTCTCTCTGTCCCTCTTTGGCACATGCCCTCTGGCAATTTATTTTTTAAAAAGCGTAAATACATAAATCATAGAAAGTTGTTAACAGGGTCACTTCTGCATGCAGAGCCCTGAGAGGAGAAGCTAATATGAACATTCTTCTTCATAATTAGAGTCGAGAGGTTACTAATACAAGATATAGAATCAATCACTTAAATTCTAATTGTGGATCCACTCATTTGAGAGATCTTTGTTTTAGTGCCTCAGTATCTTCGTCTATGAAGTGCAGATAATAATGGTTCCTACTTCGTAAGTGTCATTAGTAAAGGGCTTAGACAGATGCTAGGCACAAAGGAAATGGCAAGTATTTGCTATTACTACTGTTCTTAATGCCTCCTTTTACATTAAGAAAAGTTCCGATGTAACTTTTCTATGGTTTAGCTATTTGGTTTGTCACCTAAAGATTCACGTTTTAGAACTTTGCCCCCAGTACAATGGCACTGGGAAGTGATAAGACCTTTGAAAGGTGGAGACTAGGGGCCCACTGGTGAGCAGCACAGTTAGAAAACCTGATGTTCTGTGAGGTAGACTCACTTGGAAAAGTTTGCTGGTTGGGTCAGGAGCCGCCCCTGAATATGTCAAGCTCATGTGTGTCCATGATCAGAACTACCTCAAGTTGGGGTTTGGATTGTGACACTGAGACACTGTTGGGGGAACTCTCTCTCTGTGCCTCTCTCTCACTTTCATTCATGGAATAAATAAAATTAAAAAAAAATAGATGTGGGGCTAGTGGGCAGGCTGGGATCATAAAGGCATTGCCCTCATGAATGGGTTAGTGCCATCTCACAAGACGGAGCGCGTTTTCACCCTCCCGAGAGGGGCTTATAAAAGGAAGATGGTAGCTCCCCAGGTTTCTCTCTTTGCATGTGCCTGCCACCCTCTTCAATCTCGACGACCATGTTGTGACCTAAGACCAGGGGCAGGCTGAAGGCTGGCCCCATGCCTTTAGGCTTTCCAGCCACCAGAATTATGAGCCAAATAAACTACTGGTTTTTCTCGTTTGTTTGGGTTTTTTTTTTTTTTCCTAGGGTTTTGCCATAGAGTGTGCACTCTTGCTGGAGAAAGACAAAAAGGGTAAAGTGAGGAATCACCACCTTCCCCAGAGGGAATGACAAAGTCGCATTTCCTCTCCTCTACTCTCCCCTTGAGATTTCGGGCAAGCACGCATACATGCCTGGCTTTATTTCCAAGCTGCTACGTCCAGGACTCAAACCACGGCCAACTATGTGGGAGTCAAGTGCCTTAACCACTATGCCACTTGCTGGCTCCTAAACCACTATTCTTTATACATCACTTAGGCTCGGGTATTTCTGTTAGCACCATAATAGCAAATTAATATAAAAATTATAGAGTGTGAAAGTCATTCTTTTGGCTCCCCTTAGCTTTCAGCCTGTGCCTTTGGCCATGATAAGCTTCCTCTTCAATAACCCATTCCTCTGGGCTCCTCAATTATATAACCATTTCAAATAAAGCATAAGGGAGATTTTTTTTTCCTCCTTTATGCTTAATATAAAACTTAGAAATACTCTCAACTCTAAATTGTTCCATTCATGTGAGAACTCTATCCCATGTAATTATCCCAGAAAGTGAGTGAGTTTTTCAAACATGGAGTGTATATATAATATTTAACATTCAAAACTATGGAAAATCAAGAGCTACTACACCTGGAGAGACTGCAGCCAGGGTATGCTTATCTGATTCACATTTATTTTGTGGAGAAAAATCCCAAGTCAAAATAACTAAAATTTGAGATGAATCCAAGACCTACCCACGTACAGGACAAGATTCAAATACGATCACTACATACATGTGTCCACCAAGACAAGTACCTTCTGAAATCCACTGAGTTATTTCCACTCCAACTTTTTCCTCCTCTATCATGTTAATCCACTTAGTAAATATTTTTAAATAAGGGTAGTTCCAACCTGATAAGAATCTGACAAGTCATAGTCTAATTACCTGTCTTCAATCTAACCAAAATTCATCTAATTTTCTTTTTTGCAGCCAAGATTCTGGTCATATTTTTCAGAATTGCCACTAACTCTCCCATTTAAAAATGAATACTTCAAGGTCCTGTGTATCGGTTAAGCCTTTTCCAAAATGTTCATGTGTCTACCATCAAGTAAACAAGATGGGAATATATATTTAGGCAACTTCTTAATGTCTTTTTGAGTGCTAAATGATAATTAATCTGACTCTGAGACACAAGAGAGAAAAAAATTAACATATTAGTGAGTTTCTGACTGGATTTGATTTTTTACATTGTCTCCAAAAGTTCAGTAGTATGTTTGTTATTGATAGGGCCTTTTCTATGTGAACAGCTCTTAGACTCCTAGTGACAATCCAACACACAAGATACCCTACTTTATGGAGAAAGAAGTAGAGAGATCTGAGGTAATTCCCATTTATTTTTATTCACTTTTGGAATTAGAATAGCCAATGTTCCTTTGCATAGTCATCCTGCTAGACAAATATTTTTCAAGTGCTGTTTCACAAAACCAAATAAATTCTATACACTGGCGTTTGAGAGGTCACAATGACAATCTTCCCATTATCTGCTACTGTGAAACTGAAGGGTAATTCTGCTTTTGTTGGAAAATACGTTGGAATAAAGCAAATGATAACAAAACAGAAAACCCTCAAGGAAATGTTTGCAGGAGACCAACAATGACATGTTGAAATCAACTTTATTACCTCTTATAGGCTCAAAATCCTGCTTTGGATATAGTCTAGTGTTTGAAAGGGCAGAGTGTCAAAACAAAGTAGGTCATAGGTCTGATCCTTAGTCTGAGAGACTCTGCTGTCAGTATAAAGTGATGGTAGTGATAGCTATTTAATAGAGTCTCTTGGAGATTACTTTAGATAATCCATGTAAAAAGCCCTGCATATAATAGGTGATCAAAGAAGGGCATATATTATCCTACTTGGTGGCTTTTTTTTTTAATGTGATTTCTTTCAGTTAATTGCATCTATTGCTTAAATTAAGTAACTGTTAAATATTAATTCCTGAGATATTTCAATAAAGTGAGGTTTAGATTGAGAAAGAATCCAACAATCATTATTAGCTGTAGTCTGATATTGGTGAGAAAAAAATCAGAGCATCTAAGGATTTATATCCACTATAGAAGCAAAAATGGCCAGAAAGCAATGAATGAGATTTGAAAGCAAGCCATCAAGCAGACATTTTAGCTTAATGAAAAATCAGCAAAGATTGTTTAGTTAACTCAGATCAACAGGTCAACAAAAAAAAAGCCAAGTATCCAGATACTTCAGAAAGAAAGTCTATTATCTCGTGTTATTCAATAATCGCTTCTATTCCATAGTTCATATGCTGCATATATAGATTCAGCCTATTTCTTTGAAGTTCCACAAAGAAGAAAATGGCTGCTCAGTTGTACTGCAGTCATGAAAAAGCAATTTAAAACACAATCAAGTCATTTGGTTAAAAGCATATCAGGAGAGTAAAATCTAAGGTTATAGCACACTTTCATGAATCATCCGGGGCTCAAAAGGCATTACAGCTTTAGGATCAACCCAAAGAACATATCCCAAATATCATGGCCTCTAAGTAGTTTAGGAAATATAGTTTCATTATTTTCTTCTGCTAAATAGGGGTATTTTTTGTAGGTTGTAGACATAAGAAGCAGACGAACCCCTAAGGCCTCTCCCATCAAAGTCTGTTTTATTCAAAGGTCCATTTCTCTTTATTAGCCTGTACTCTTCAGCTATGGCTATACACAAAATAAAATGGAGAATCATAGTCACTGTCCTCACAGTTTAGACCAATATCCTGCTTTTCGTTTTCCCCTTTTCATTTGGGGACCTTGGGCTTGCATGCACATGCACCTGGCACACTTCTCAAACTGCTAGGCCTGGGATTTGAACTACAGGGCTGGCCATGGAGCCAGCCTAGATTGGTAGTATTTTTTATTGTTATTTATAGACAACAGCAAGTGACATGGAACTAGTACAAACCAACAGATCATAGTATGGGCAGGTGTTGAGGGCATGTTTCCTGGCACTTTACCCAGCTGTGGAATCAGTTGGGACAGTGCTGCCAGCTTCACCCTTCCATGTAGCCATGAATCCATTTTCCCCCTCCAAACACACACACCCCTACACATAGATATTTAAGCATTGTGAAAGCAGACTAGCCATTTCTATATTTATTAATCATGTAAGTGCAATACTCTGCTTTTATTCAAAATATTTAAGTGCTTTTCACCCTGAATTACACAGGTACTGTCACAATTCTATACATTTCACTTTCCATGTATTAGACGTATTTGTGTTCACTAAGGGCTTCATTCTTATTCTGCTCTCCATGCTTCGTAAAAAAGAACAAGGCACTGAATGATAAAGTTTCTTTTTTTTCTTTTTTCTTTCTTAAGTTTTTGCTATAGAGTGCTGTGCTCACTGGAGAGAGTGAGAAAGAGAGAGAGAGGGAGGGATGGGGGGAGGGAGAGAGGGAGGGAGGGAAATTTTCACCTCCCAGCAGGCTGGCCATGCTACAATCCCTTCTCTTCCATTCTCCTCTCAGGATTTTGGATATGCACACACACATGCCAGTCATGATTTTCAAGCCACCAGGTCTGGAACAGAAACTGTGGTCTGCCATGTAAGAGAACAACATCTTCACCACCACGCTATCTGCTGGTCCGAATGATAAAGTTTCTAAAAGTCCTTGACAAGACAATATAAATTCCATTCTGTCCATAAAAATGAGTTGTTGTCTTCTTTTTTAAAACATGAAAATCAAGCTAAGTTTGTACAATTCTTGAAATTGTATTGAAATCTCAATTAGTTTTAAAAGTTAAATTCTGGGACCAGCAGTTAGCACAATGGCTATGTCACTGAACTCCCATGTAGCTGAAAGCGGTTCGAGTTCCGGACCCAGTGGATTGAACTCATGCGGGGCACATGTGCATGTGTGCCCAGGATCCTGAGAGAAGAATGGAGGAGAAGGATTGCGACATGGCCATCCCCCCAGGGGGTGATTTCTCGCTTTCTATCTCTGTCTCTCTCTGTCTTTCTGGTGAGTGCACGTGCCCTACAGCAAAAATCTTTCTCAAAAATTAAATAAAGAGATTTATAGTATGTCATATGATTGCAATGAAACTCTGTCACTTTGTATGCTAGACTGTTGAGAAACTCAAGAAACAGCTAAATTCCTTGATTATAAATCGAAACAAAATTACAAGGCTATACCAAAGAGAATTTTTATTAACAGATAATTTGGGAAACGCCAAATTTATAGAATAAATTGTAGCTGATTGTTAGAAAAATTTTACAAAAATGTTTCTTCTGGAAATTCATTTTTATCAAAGAATTCAAACACAATATTGCTTTTTAAATACTTTTTATATATAATCTAATAAAAAGTGTTACTTCTCTTAATTTTATACCAATTGGCTCTGAGTGTGTTAGACAGTTAAATACCTTTTTGAGGATACCATGAAAGCAAACCAATTCTGGACAATATGATTTTCTTATTAAATTATGCCTCCAATGTGGAAAATTATCCATTTCAAATCAATTGTCAATGGACCAGCAATCCAGACTCAAGGAAACATTAGTTGCAGTAATTTACATCTAGGCTTTGTTAGTAACCATATGACTGCCAGGAAGGAGACAATTCCACTTATCAGCCTCTGCCAGTTTGTCAAGATTTGAATGCTTCACACTATTTTCTGAGGTTTAAGTTTAATTTGCTCTCCTTGACTTAAAATCTATATAACTAGGTATTGATAAGTGATGACTTCCATGGCACTCCAAAGAACTATGTAAAATTATAAAAGTATTTGAGTGGAACCCACTCAGCACATTTCCCCCAGACTGATCCTAACAAATATGTCCACTTCCTCCCTATAAACTGCAAAACACAATGAACACAATACCTGTGGAATAATGTTCCAGCTCATGGCCAAATGACACCCTTTTCTCAAGCAATAGATATTTGATTCTATCCAATAACAGGCAAATCTGTTTTTATTCATTTATATCTCCTGCCTAGCTAAAGGGAATTTATGGAGGCTTACAGAAATACATACAATAAAATGGGATTTTTGAAAGGTATATTTTAAAAAATCAAAACTTAGAGAAACTAGGGTAGGGTAATAAGAGGAAATCAAGATTCAAGTTAGACACAGAAGTGTACCAGTTCCTGTGTAATCACTGAAGCTGGCCTGTAAATTTGACACTGAGCCTTCTAGCAGCCAAAGCAAAAACAGAATTCTTAAAGTTAATGTAATATAAAAAACTACGATTTTTTTCAGGAGAAGCTCAGATTTCTCAGATCTGAGGGGAAAAATTCTTGAGGGTTCTCATTAAGGGGATTTGGTACGTTATTCTGGACTTTGTTATTTGCTTCCAGTTAGTGAGTTTGACTTAAGTTGAATAATGTTAAAAGCATCTGTGGGCTCTACCACCAATGACCAGCCTATGACCTTGACATCAACCTACACCAACTCTATAGTCCCAATCCAGCTCGTCCACAGACTCATTCTACTTAAAGGAACCATCATTCTGAGTCACACGTTCCTCGTTTCCTTGGTTCCCTTTGTATAAGTGTTCAACATTTGCATGTACTCCGAAATGTTATTTTCTCTTCTGTTGGTTATTATCAACTTTGTAAAAGTAGGTACTAGTGTGTGTGTAATTTCACAGGGCTTATTTTCTCAATATCGTGTTGCCAACATTTATTCATATCATTATATGTTGCTATAATTCCTTTGTTCTGATTGCTTCATAACCTTCCACTGTGTAGGAGCATAATCCATTTACTCTTTCATGGGTAAGTGTGTAGGCTAATTCAGGATTTTTGCTACTGTGCATAGTGGTACTGTGAATATTGTATACCTGTCTCTAGTTGAACTGTACAAGAGTTTCATCTGGTTATATATCTAAGAGTTAAATTGCTGGATCCTCAGGTATATATCATATTTAACAACAGTGCCTTAATAAATATGACCACTTACATATAACTGCTTCATGAAGGGTAGAATTTCACAAGGTGCATTGAAAAGCAGGACCTCGAAGTATAATTCACTTAAAGTCATTCACTGCTCCCTGGTAATGTAACTTGATTCAGGAATAACATTTATTGAGAGAAATAGATAAATTACCTGTTTCTCCATGAATATTATTCCTCTAAGTGAACTTTAGGAAAAGGAGTTGAGCAACAAGGAAATCAAGATTAATGCTTTTGTCAGAAACCTAAAAAGCAAGTCAGCTCTTTAGTTGATTAGAAGTAGGAAAAATTATACATATTTATTCCTACATCTTAACACGGCAAGTAGTTACCCATTGTTCCTTGAAGTTTCTCTCTTTTTCAATGCCCCTTCATTTTTCTTAACGGTATTAACTAGAAAAACTTAATTGGATGCTAAAGCATCTTTCACATTTCTCCTTAACCCATTGGATTCTCTCTGTAAGTGCTTCTTTCCTGAGTTAGAGCAGGTACCAAAGATGCCACAGAAGAGAGAGAGTGCCAAACAGAAAGATGGCACAGATGAAGGCTTAGGGGTAAAAGAAAACAAGCCTGAATGCCGAAATGAATTCACTGCCATACAATAGAATTGGAATCAGAAACCAGAGAGAGAAAAAAAAAAAAAAACTACAAATGGAGGCAGAAGCTAGATGAAGGAGGAGCTTGTAAGTGATTCCAAGATACAGGGGAATATGACTGGTCCAGCCTAGATCTTATTTTGTGTCTACCGTGCCTTTTGGATTTGAATTACGTCATCCCTAATTGTCTGACCTTGACTTACTTTTCAAAGACGTGGTGTCATTTTTAATATTGTCTTGACTCACATCTAGGTAAATAGCTATGATTAGATCCTTCCTGGTACCTGCCTTCTCCAGTTTATGTTTCAGCAAACAGCAATCCGTAAAACTGGTACCAGCTATCAGGGAAAAACTGAACTTTTATCAAACGATGGGTTACTGAAAAAGTAGTATTTGGAATTTACTGAGATGTCTTGTTTTAACTCTCGTGGGAGTTTTTGCTTGGTTTCTTTCTTTCTTTCATTAGAGAGAGAGAAACACAATCACCCTCAACTGGGTCTCATGCCAAGATCCTCCCTCAGCCTTCCCAGACAAGCAGAATCACAGGTGTACATGTGCATGCCTGCCTCACATGTACAAGTAAAGTCAGGAACCAAATCCAATTTTCCATGGCTTCCAGCATTGTAGAGCAGTAGACTACCACTGCACACATTGCTGAGTCCTTGAAGGTATTTTTAAGTCTTCAGTAGGAATGACTTGATTTTCTCGTTAATTGTCATTTCTTGTTTACACATATCATCATGCATCTTACTGGAGTACAGTGTTGTTTTGCAAAGCATGCATACAGTGTGCAATACACAGACATAATACCTATCTTCTTCAACTTGGAACATTATGTTATAGTGTGTATATTTAATAGTTCTACTAGGTTTTTTATCTTTAAGCAAATATTGAATTGTGAATGGCATTGTTTACTCTGTTGTGATACACCATTTCACAACCTGTTCACTTGTTTATATGCATTCTTGTTTCTGTTCATCTTTTTCTACCAATGCCTTCCCAGCCCCCATTCAGCTTCTGGTATTTATCATTACTCTTTCTACATGTATGCCTTCAAGCCTTTCCGTTTCTGCCACAGAGTGTGGACATTCAGTATTTGTTAAGTAGGGACATACAGTATTTGTCTTTCATAGCCAGGCTTATTTCACTTAGCACTATGTCTTCTAGGTTAATATACTTGTGTCAAATTAGAGGATATCATGGTTCTTTATAGCTGAGTAGAACTCTATTGTGTTTATTAGACTCATACCTCAATTGTCTCCTAGAAAAGCATTCCGTTTGTTGGAAATACCAAAATATAGTCTCTGGTTTATTATTGTTGAATGTGTACAGCTTACTTGGAGCTAAAAGGGTAAAAAACAAAGGAAATATTCCTTCTCTTTGCCTTTCTTTACCAGACCACCAAGAAAAATCTTAAAATAAAAATATTAATTTCCACATCCTCCTTCTCAAACTGCACATATCCTAAACAACCAGTGAATTCAGGGCAAAAGGAAAGATCAGTTTATGCAGAATAAAAGCAATGTTCTCCACATGGGGGAGCAGAAATGGCAGCAGCAAAAAATCAGAAAGTGAGATAAGTCCACATCTTCTGAGTTCCAAATGTGACTTTATTATTAGAATATTATAAATCCCCAAGTAGCTAATAACACAAATGCACAAAAAAAAAAAACCAGAATTAGTTGAGCACATTCCCTGACATTATCTGCAATATCCCTTTCTTATCCTAATTTCCATGGCTAACAGAGACTGGTCTAGGCTTTTATGACATTGTGTCTTCATCATCGGGGGATATGATACTGCTATAAAAGAAATAGTTTATGGGACCAGCAGTTGGTGTAATGGCTATGTTGCTGGACTCCCATGTAGACGACTGCAGTTCAAGTCCTGGACCCAGTGGCTTAGCCTCATGCTGGGTGCATGTGTGTGTGTGCCCAAGATCCCAAGAGGAGAATGGAGGAGAAGGGATTGCAGTGTGGCTATCCTCCTGGGGGCGGGTGGTGATTTTTCGCTTTCTGTCTCTCTGCCTCTTTCTGTCTTTCTGGCAAGCACACAAACCCTATAGTAAAAACTTCTCCAAAAAAAAAAAAGAAGAAGAAGAAAAAGGAAATAGTTTAAAGATGAGACTAAGAAATGTCCAAGAAAAGGTAAATATTACCTCTTTATAGATGACCAGTAACTTTTCTAAATATAGAAGAGGTTTCCCAAAGTGTACAGCAAATATTAGACACAGTGCCAATGAAAATAAGGAATTTTCTGTGTTTTCAGGTATACAGGAAATCAGATCCCCAGGGAACAATAGGTGGCAGAGTAAATGATAATACATAAATCTAAAAGAAATTTTGGTCTCTGACACATATAAATTCCCTTTATGTTTCATCCAAGTTGCACTTTCTAAAAGTTTGGTAGGGAGGAATAAAATGATAAATTAAAGAAATTATCTGCATTATTAATGATCTGAATACATATTTGCCTGCAACAGCTAGACAATTCAAGCTAACAGGGAGGGGTTTGCTTTTTTATTTAAATTATCTCCCTCAGTACCTCAATATTCTCTGTCAGTGCAAATTCAGCCTTCATATGAATGACACAGTAAGAGGATGGATTTCCTTGTCAACATGAAGAAAAGAAGTGTGACTTAGTGTACTCCTATTCTGGACCTCACAAGGCCTGGGTTACCTTAATTTTACTTACAATGTTTCCAAGTCCTCTCTGCTCTCCTCACTTACCTCATGCAAAGTTGCATGCATGATAAGGCTAGTCAGAAACCCTGTTTGGAACATCAGCATGTGCCTAGGGTAGCCTGCTGTGCCTTATGGACCCTGAGTCTCACTGCAATATCAAAGTGTACTGGGAACCAGCAGTTATTGTAATGGCTCTGTCGCTGGACTCCCACGTAGTCGACCGCGGTTCAAGTCTCGGACCTGGTGGCTTAGAACTCACGCCGGGCGCGTGTGCGTGCGTGCCCAAGATCCCGAGAGGAGAATGGAGGAGAAGGGATTGTGGTGTGACCATCCCCCCTGGGGGGTGATTTCTCGCTTTCTGTCTCTATGTCTCTCTCTGTCTGTCTGGCGAGCGCACGTGCCCTATAGCAAAAAACTCTAAAAAAAAAAAAGAAGTGTAGTGAATTGCATGTAAGTATAAAAACATAAAACAAAGCATCTTAAAATATTAAGGAGTTTATGTGAGCAAATGGTGATTCGTGAATTGAATAGGGCCAGACCACAAGTGGTTCAGAGCTCCACTGAAGGGGCGTGAGGAGGAAGGCTGTTGTGGGGAAAATGCATAAGCAGGGCCAAGAATTAACCCCAGTACAAATTCCAGGCTACTGGTGAGTTGGTGGTTTCTGACTGGTTAAGCTTCGGCAGTACAAAGCCCTGCACAGGGACTGATTACTTGGTCTCTTACCAGCCTAGCATATGACCATTTACAATGAGTCGAGTTAGAGCTAGTTACAAAAGATCCTAACAACTAGAGCACCTCAGTATAATGGCCTCCCAATTAATTATCTTAACATAGCTAACACGGTGAATTGAAAATATATCAACTTCCCAGGAAAACCTTATTTTGTAGGAGAGATGAAGAAGACTGGAGGAGAATACAAGGAGAGAACAAGGAATGAGATTATAGCCAGGAGACCCTTGAGATGGGTCTCCCAGGTGACAATCTTTGTGGCAGAAAACCGTACTGTGCCACTTGCCTGAAAACTATCAAAACACACTGACATAGTTTTCAGTATAACATATCAATAAAATTGATTTTGTTATAAACGGGTCAGAAATGTTTACTGTTATGTGCGCACACACATACATAACACACACATACAAAAATACGTATTCTTTTGTAGTCACCACTAAATAGTCAGTTCTTGTGAAAATATATGGAACATTCTTGACTACAAGTTCATGAAAACATTCCGAAGAATATCACTTTCCTGAGGTCTTTATAAAAGAAATTCCTAAAGTCTTATAAGTGACAATGGCATACTTAAATGTCTGAGATCTGAATTGATAAGCTCAAATATAAATGCTAAATGTACCAATAATGTGGCAGTGGGTGCTCTTTGGTGTCGTAAATGTTTTGAAATTTTCAAGACTGTGCCCTCTGATTACCCAGGGCTTTGAAAATCATCTTTCAGTCAGGTTAAATAGGAAAGCTGAGATCAAGTACATTACCCATTCAAACCCCCTTTATTTTATAACTTTAACAACTACTCATACAGAATTTTGCATTTCAGTTTCTTTCTCAAACAACAGTAAATTATCTTTTAATATTTATCATCATATAGTAGTTAGTACAATTACCATCTATTAACACATAACTATTATAGGTATCACCAACATAATTGTTGCTAACAAAATAGAATGATTCATAGAGAGATTAGTATTGCTAATATTGATATACTGACATTTTAATAAGAATAACATAATTGTTACGTCTTATACATGCTTTCTCCCAGGGCCATGCTTTCCTTTCCACTTCAAATGATGTCTTAGCAGCTTTATTCTCAACACCTGAAATCTAAAATCTAAGCATATGTCTTAAGACTTCCAAAGTCACTAAAAAGAGGGGGAGGGGTTCTATTTAGCAATGTAAATAGACAGGCAAACATAAATTGCTGAAATCCAAGTTAATACTTCTTCATACCCACGAACAGAGGCTCAGAGTTGAGTACTACACGTGTTCAAGTAGGTTTCAAGGACACTCCTGAGAAGTAGCCCCTCCTGTGGACAGAGTGGGAAGCACAGAATACTGATTGGAGATCCAGGGACAGATATTGCCAGAGGGGGATGAGGCTGAAGACGTGGAGCCCATGCCTGGTCTATCAATTGGGTTGTCTACCAAATGAGACCCTAAGGACCATACTTTAATTTCAAGTCAAATCATTTTCATAGAATTTGAAACTTTAAGATAAAGCAGACAAAAACCCAAGCTTTCAGAAATAGTAAATCTTATGTTGCCCACAACCGAGAAAGTATGGAATAAATTTAAGTGTGGTTCCTATTCCAATACTCTAGTATTCTGACTGAAATCTTTAAAACTCTGCATACAGTCTTCAAGAGTCATCGAGGACATATGCTAAATACTCCAAGATCCATAGCCACCGTGGGACTTTGGCATGTCTAAGTCATCCCTCAGACATTATCTAAGTAGCAGGAACTGTGTATAGAGGCACAAAGCATGGAAGTCATATTTATGATAATGTATATATTAATACAACATTTATGTAATCTCTGTTTATGATGATGTACATATTAAATTGTCTCATCATCTAAAATTCACATTAAAAAACACCTTTCTTTACTTAAATATGCAGAACACAGGTGAGAATCTCCTACTTCTACAACAAGAAGTTTTTACAAACTCTCCTCATACCAATTCATAATGGAAAACCATATTCTAGTCATGTTAGGGGTCACCTTGTCCAGTTATATTAAAATTCTAATTTGCTCTGGGCCTACGAGCCTATAGACCTAAGCAGTGGATGAAATACGCCTTAGTAAAATTATTTCCTTTGAAAGACATTATTCTTTTTAGCCCTATGCTTGTGAGGGCTTTGGAAAGGGGCTGTGTCCCTGTGGTGGTCATTAAAGCTCTTTGCACAGACCCTATTTTCCCTTATTTTAGACATATAATGACATAGCATTTCTATGCCATTTTAAAGTTAGACATAGCCAGGTGAGGTGCTTTAGCCAACAATATGTGACTAAAAGTTACATGTGTCCCTCTGGGTAGAATCTTCAAGAGACAATATGTAAATGGTAAAGTTCTTTGTCTCCTGCCTCATTATGTATGAGAGTATATTGTGAGATAAGGCTTCCAAACGGCTGCAATGAGTCACTGCAATGATTTACAGTAGGCCTTTCACATAAATGGACATTTTCCCCAAGTAAACTTTTACTGTGGTAAATCACTGGGAGTCGGCAGTGCTTTGTTACTTCGGCAAACTTAGCCTATCCTGACCTAATATAGTATCTTGATGACTCCAGAAATCCCTTGAAGTTCACTCACAAAATAAGAATAATCCATCTATTTAAGATTCTTTAAAATAATAAATATCAGAGCCAGCTAGTAGCATGATGGTTAAGGGGCTAGATCCCACACGTCCACCGGTGATTCAAGTCCTCGACCCGGAGGCTTAAAAAGCACACTGAGTGTGTGTGTGTGTGTGTGTGTGTGTGTGTGTGAGTGAGTGCTCAATATCCCAACAAGAAAAATGGAGAAGGAACTGTGTTAGGACCACTCCCCATGGGGGATGGGTGTTTTTTCACTTTCTCTCTCTCTCATATGCACCCTGGAGTAAAAAATTAAAATAATAATAAACCATAAATGTGATGTTAAAAAGCTGAAAAGTGCAAAGATTAATGTTGGCAGTTATTCTAGACAATCTCAAACAATAGTTCAAGTAGTAAGTCCAGATCCTCACACTCTGAAATATCCAAATCTAGTTAATATCTGCACCCTAAATAAAGGTGAACGTATATAAACCAAAAGTCAGATTAAGATACCATTAAAAAGATGAATGATGATTTTTTAAATTTTCCCTCTGCCTCCATATTCTCCCACTATAAATTATCTCTACATCAGTCATAAAAATCTTTCTATAGGCCATTATGTCATCTCCTTAATTCATAAACTATAATATATTCCTGATACTTTTAAATCTAAATCAAACTTTGGCCCTGGTCTAAAGGCCTCGGCAACACTGTGTATTTCTCATCACAACCCAGGCACATTTCTGCCATTCTCATCCCATCCTAATCAACTAAGTTCTTCACTCCACTCATTATATTCTTTCTAATATTCTCCAACCATGTCATGGTCTCTAAATCCTCTTATGGTGTACTCATCATCTGGCATTTTATGATAGGTGATTTTCTATGTATTATTGTGGATATACATATGTTATCTTTTTCTATCTTCATTAAATACCTGCTCCCAAGGGAAGCAACCTGTCCCGCCATGCATAGCTAGCTCCTGGATACATTGCACATCCTTAGAAATGTTATGTGAATTTGATACAATGTTTTGACAATAGCAACAATGAAGCCAAGATAACAAAGATACACCAAAGCAGAAAGTAGAAAAAAGCATGAAAAGATTCAAAATTATTAAAAACAACAAAACCTTGTTTGTGCCTCCTTAAAAAAGAGAGGATTTATTTCCTCAGTAAAAACTTCTTCCAAATAAAACAGTGACTTGACTCCCACAAGGGAGGATCAATGTGTATCCAGAACTAAATTAAAGTGTATGTGTGGATTTGCCCAGATGTGAAATCCGAGGCTTTACTAGAAAAAGCAGAATACACTGAGAGGGCAAAATGCACTCCTTAAGAACTAGGTGAAACATCAGCTCGTACACATCAATATTAACTGCCAAGCAACCTGAAGTATGAGCAAGCAGCTTCACACCGTTCTGACGTGCAATTCCCTAGAGGCTCTGAACAAACCAGCAGCTCACTGAGTTGGATCAGCAGGTTCAGTAACACCCCTTGTTTCAAAGACAAGCCGGACCAAAATTCTGTTCATAATGGACCAGGTGAAAAAGCCTGTAGCTGGCTTTCCAGCTGCATGGTAATGAGCCATGCTCTAATGAGTTCATGTGCTAAAACCACTGGGCCGAACATTCCCTTTGGGAAGTTCTCCAATAAGTTTGCATTTAGAGAAAAATTTATTTTAATATCACTTTTACATGACCAAAGAGATATTCCAGATGGATTTTATCTTCTTATATGCCTACAGTATTATTGTTTTATTGGGGTTTTTTTAAAGAGATATTTTTGCTATAGCGTGTGTGTGCTCACCGGAGAGACAGAGAGGCAGAAAGCAAGAAATCACCCACTGGGTGGATGCCACGCCACAATCCCTTCTCCATTCTCCTCACAAGACCTTGGGCACACATGAACATATGTCTGGAGTGAGTTTTAAGCCATAGGGTCTGGGACTCAAACCACAAATACATAGGAGTCCAGCAATGCAACCATTACACCATCTTCTGGGTCCCTGCCAATAGTATTATTAAGTGTTAAAGGGCCAGACAGGGACTAGTAGTTGGTGTAATGGCTATGTCGCTGGACACCCATGTAGCCGACAGTGGGTTGAGTCCTGGACCCAGTGGCTTAAACTCACACTGGGCTCGTGTGTGTGCGTGCCCAAGATCCCTAGAGGAGAATGGAGGAGAAGGGATTGCGGTGTGGCCATCCCCACTGAGGGGTGATTTCTAGCTTTCTGTCTCTCTGTCTCTCTCTGTCTGTCTGGCAAGTGCACACGCCCTATAGCAAAAACCTCTCCAAAAAAAAAAAAAAAAGGGCTAGACAATGGTACAATGACACAATGGTAACACAATACTCTAAAATGCTGGATACACATGGGAAGGCCCTGGATTCACATCCCAGGTCCCACCTGTACACGCTTGGCACATACACATGACCATGATCCAGGCTGGCTGCATATGAAAATCCTGTTGGAGGTGCATCTTTCTGTCTCTCTCATGAGAGAAACAAACTTAACTTAAAAAAAAAAAGAAACTATCTAGAATATATTTTTATAATTAAATTTATACAGATAATAAACTCTTCCCTTTATTTATTGGAACAAATTTTGCATAAAGTACTAAAAGAATAATTACACCCTAAAGGTGTTCTAAAATTAAAAGCAATTATGGGCTGGCCCCAGAGCACAGTGGTTAAGAGCAGTGTATTTTTTTTTTTTTTTTGGAGAGGTTTTTGCTATAGGGCGCGTGCGCTCGCCAGAGAGACAGAGAGAGGCAGAGAGACAGAAAGCGAGAAATCACCCCCCAGGGGGGATGGCCACGCTGCAATCCCTTCTCCTCCATTCTCCTCTAGGGACCTTGGGCATGCACGCACACGCGCCCGGTGTGAGTTTTAAGCCACCGGGTCCGGGACGTGTACCACGGTCGACTACGTGGGAGTTCAGCGACATAGCCATTATGCTAACTGCTGGTTCCCAAGAGCAATGTATTGATAGCCAGATCCCATTTGTCCTACGGTGTTTGGAATCCTGGTCCTGGGAGCTTTAAAAACACTCTAAGTACATGTGCATGAGTGCCCAAAATCCTGAGCAGATGGAGAGATGGAGGAAAAAGGATTGTGGCATGACCATGCCTTTTGGGTGGAGAGCCTGGGGTGCTTTATCTCCTCTCTGTGTCTCTCTGTCTCAATTATAAGAAATAAGTGTTAAAGCATTTGTAATCCAAATCCTGTGGGTGGTAATGTTTATTCCATGGTGACAAATTTCTAATAGATCAAGACTCCTTTTGATTCATATTTTCACACTGAGTATCTGAGTCCTCGTCCACAGCTTCACTTTCCTCTAGAAATATTTAATATCCCCATTTTCAAAGCTTTTTATGATCAATAGCAGCAGAAGTGAAATTTACTGTTTACTTGACTGCTGAGCAGAATTCTCATATGTAGCACCACATACACCCTGGAGAACCAACAGAACCTCACGTGAAGTACCCTCCCCTACGAAGCTGCCTCTGGCAAAGAACCAAAGAAAGCATTGCAGACCCACTTCAGGACATTGCTATTTACAAGTTTTGATTATATCCAAGGAGCAAAATGTTTCAATATGTGCCTTTACATAAAAACTGAAATGAAATTTCTGGAATTCTTATGAAATACATTAATGCATGCGAATAGCCTTTACTGTGATAATGTAATGTTTGAAGTGAAAGTGCTTATTTAGCTGAATCATTCATGCATTTGCCTGACTTCACCATTTTTCTTTGTAAAGATTATCACCGCCTGGGCTTGCCAAATGAAACTTCCATCATTACTGCCACTCTGTAATTTGCTTGAAATGCACTAAGGGTCCTTTTAGGACAGGCAAGACTCTTGGCAGAAATTGTTATTTTTTTTAGATCACCTTGACAATATACCTGGGCAGACAACTCATGTTTCTTTATTTTTAAGTTTTTTGTTGTTATTGTTCCATGAGAGAAAGAGAAAAATAATGAGACAGGCACCTCCAATAGGGTCTTTGCACTGCAGTCCACCACTAGTCTCAACCAGCACCGAGTCATGGACACATGAATGCACACCAACACCTGTCATATACAGGACGTGAACTCAGGTGTGGGAACAGCTGCATTACCACTCTGCCACCATCTGCCCCCCAGACAGCTCAGTTCTGTTAAGGAACTTCATTACACCAACAGATGATTTGTAATTCATCTGTAACTTGACTATGTAGAAGATGACGGGCCAGGTGGTGTGGTAGTTAAGGTGCTAGATTCCCACATAGCCAGCTGTGGTTTGAGTCCCAGTCCTGGCAGCTTCAAACTTGTGTGCATAACCAAACTCCCGAGAAGAAAATGGAAGGGAAAGGATTGTGGCAAGGCCATCCTCCCTGGGGGTGATTTCTCACTTTCTCTCTCTTCATCTCTCCCTTTCTCTCTGGTGGGTACATGCACTCTATAGCAAAAAAATTCTCAAAAAATCTTTTTAACAGATAAGTGATTAATAATAAAAAGAAAATCAAAACAAATCACCAACCCATATAATGATCTTTATATAAGAAGAACACAAGTTTTAACATAACACTGTAATTCTACTCATGCAGAATGAAGGAGAAAAGCAAAACATGACTCAGATTGGGCAGAAAACACATTGCATGAGTTTGAGCAAATTATCTGACTATTCCATATAAAATGTTTCTCCTATGGTAAATATCTGGCTAACTAATACATTTGGTTATTATGAGAATAAAATAAACTCCCAAAGGCATAAATATAAATAAGTAAATATGTGTACATACGTATGCACAAATTTTTATGGAATCATAAACATTTGAAATTTGACAACGGTTATCAAATGATTTGAAAGTGCTTATATTCTTTAATTCAATAAATACACATTTAGGGAACTCTTTTTAAGAAAATAATCAAAAAGTGACAAGGAGTTATACATAAGAATGCCTACTACACCACACTTTTATTTAAAAGAAATACATAGACGACATAATGATTATGCGTTTATAACATAAAGCTGTGTAAAGCAAGTTTAAAAGATTACTAATGACTTACAAAGGAAATGCTACATTAAAAAGGATGAAAAGTTTTACATAGAGTATGATTTCCATTGTGAAACAAATGTACTTGTATAATATACAAACAAAAGACTGAAAGAAAGTATATAAATGTATTAACCATTTTTATTTGAGTGATTTTTATTTTCTTCATTATAGTTTTATCTTCCTAAATGTCCTAAACTAACCATATATTCCTTTTAACACTTGAAATAAATACATATTTTGAAAGAAATCTTTACCTGAAATAATACACAAAAATTGAAGCAAAATGAGTATTTTAACGCTTCAGTTTGTGATGAAATAGCACACCACGCTGTCTATCTGGAGTGCTCCTACTCTCTTTTCAGTACTTGGTTCAAAGTACCCCCATCTTTCAGAATCACTACTTGACCACACTTCCTGGGCAGACTTGAATCTGTCCCCACCCTCGCTGCCCCCAGCACTCAGTCCCACTGTTCCCCTGTTACATCACTTTGCATGGGCTGGTACTTGGACATTAGCATAATCCTTTGGTCTCTATTTAGGGATAACTTTAGAAACTGTCCTATGAAGCAACTCCTGGTATCTACTGTATGGTACTTTCAAAGACAAACTATGGTTTTCTAATTATGCAGTGTCCTCTCAGGAGGATCAAATAGAGGGGATATTCTCTCTGGTCTCAATTTTAGTAATAGTGACAAATTCTCTAGACCAACATGTCTAACTTGAACCTCACTAACATTGTGCATGATGTAATTAACCATATTTCCCTCAGCTTGGTTGCTAGAAAGTTTAGCCCCCAGTCTGTGATCCACCTCTGGCAGAAAACCACACATCACTGGGGTTCATTCTACTTTCAGGCATTCTCGTTCCCCTTTATCTCTCGTTCCTCACTTTTAAAAAGCTATGCTATGTTGGGCCAGTCAGTTGCATAATAGTTAAGTCCACTGGATCCACATGGCCAACTGTGGCATCAAATCCCACACCCAGTGGCTTTGAAAACGTGCCAGGCACATGTTCATGCATGCCCCAAATTCCAAGAGGAGTATAGAGAAGAAGGGACTACAACATGGCCATCCACCCCAACCCCTTCTGGGGGTTATTTTTCACTTTTTCTCTTCTTTCTCCTTCTCCTTCCCCTACCATCTCACTCCAGAGAGCACATGTGCCCTATAACAACAAAAGAAAGCAAAACAAAACAACAACCAATAAAATCCTTTCATGTTGGCCCAGCTACAGAAGAGCACAGACAGCACTACGGTTGGGGAGGCTAGATGCCTATGGGAGTCCCATATTTAGTTTCCAGGTCAACCAGCTCACATGCACGTAATCCTAGCTAATTGGGAGGCTAAAACAGGAAGATCACACACGGCAAGACAGTCAAAAATATAGTCTCTGTCTCTCTGTCCTCTCTTCCTCATAAAGGAAAAATACCATCAATTAAAGAAAAAAAACTTATCTTTGTGTTTCAATGCATCATTATAAACCTCCATTGGAGCCAGTTACATTATATGTAAATCAGCTAATAAATGAAATTTAAAAACTGGATTAATTTGTGTACCATTATTTTCTTAAAAAATAAAAAAAGATTTTTGCTACTGGATACGTGTGCTCATCAGAGTGACAGAAAGTGAAACCTCACCTCCCATGGGGGATAACCACACCACAATCGCTTCTACTCAATTCTCCTCCTGGGATTTTGGGCACACGCGCACACACACACACACACACACACACACACACTGTGTGAGTTTTAAGCCACTGGATCTGAGACTCAAACCATAGTCGACTATGTGAGAGTCTAGCGACATAACCATTATGCCGACTGCTGGCCCCTATGCTATTATTTTCTGTACTATTGTAAAATAACTTTATATTTTTGATGTTAGAGTCAATGTTGCTTTATTGTTGAATTTATTTCATTTTTCTTTGTAGGAGACAAAGTATTTCTATTTCTACACTGCATTTTTTAATCTAAATAATTGTTTGGAGAGGGTTATTTATTTTTCCTCCAGATGGTTGGTGACTTGTCAAGAGGGCCACCATGTGAATGACAGTTTTCTACTACATCATAAAATGATTAGTTTGAAATTTTAATGTATTCTAATAACCAAAATCCTAATTTATAGCCCTCGCCATGTTTTAAGATATTCAGACATCTGTTCCAGTTTCATTGCTATGGCAAAGATACATTTTTTTTCTCTTATTTGGCAAGCACTACAAATATATCTGTTATTTACAAGTGTGTTGCCTCATCTATCAAGGTTGCTCAGAGCAGACAGCATTTAGTGACTAAGTAAGGCATGGCAAAGAATGATAAAAAAGAAAAATGATTCCAGCCATAGTTATGTTAATTCCAGAATGTCAACTGTAAAATGTTAAATCTCCCATCAAGTAAGCATTTCCCAAAAGGAAGCTTGACCATCCTCTCAAAATGTAATTATTGCATTGAAGCAATCATTGTGCTGGGCTTTTTTTTTTTTTTTCTCTAGTTTGTTCCATATCAAAGTCTGAAATTAAACTGAGACTTCTAGAAACCCCAATAGACCAGGCCACAGTAAAATTAAATGGCTAACGACAATTGGGAGAGGGAAATATTTTAATTGAACATTTGATTTTATGACATGCTTTCCAAGGCATACTTTGTACCTTTGGTTTTGGAGGGTTTTTGTTTTTCTATTTTATTTATATTGTATCATACGTCACTCTAGAGCATCTCTTTAAAGGATATTTAGAGGGACAAAGCAAATGCCATCACATATCTGTCTTTTCAGAGCACATTTACTAAAGAAGGACCTCTCCTGGAAATTTATGGATAAATGCAATTCTCTTCTCTCCTGGGTAGTCCTCCACATGATTAAATAAAATATAGTAAGGATATTTTTATAGAGAAGCCATGTATAAGGAAATACCTCTGGGGCAGGGAAAAATAGATTCGGTAGCATCATCATTGATTCTCCAATTAAACAGCTCAAAAGCAACAGCAGCACCTAACTTCTTAGGAAGAAGCAGGCCTGAGAATCTGTTGACCAGTTTGGAACTGTTATGCTAGAGCCCCGCTGACCTGAGGTCACGGCAGAGCACAAGGGATTGGAAGGCTCAGGCAGACACTCAAAGACCAGATGAACAGGGAGCTGCAATGAAGACGATACTGCCACATTTCATTCATTGAGTAGCTAAGGTACTACGACTATCCCAGACGCCCTGCTAAGCCCCACCATCTAAGGATTTATGAAATATGGCTACATCCCTAGGAGAGCCCATAGAGTAGACAAAATAGATGCACAGAGATAAAGTAACGTAACGATGGCAGCTCCCGTTTCTTAGCACATATTCTGTTACCCTGCTCTTTGCTGAGTACTTTACATGCCTTTTCTCATGTACTCTTTACCACAGCCCAATTCTGCTGGGCCTTTCTAAGGCCTCCGAAAATGCCCTGGGTACAACGGGGACTCAAACCCCAATTTCTTTGCAGCTACCACAGGGCAGCTTCAAGGAGGCAAGAATTATTATCTTTCCCACTTCACACAGAGGAGATTGAGGTTCGACTGGAGATAAGTAACTAGCTACACAGCTAGTAAATGGCAGAACCAGTTTTCATAACTACACTCTTAACTCTGTTAAAATATTATCAAGAGACAAGAACAGGTGATTTATTAAAGAAGTAGTAAAATGGCCAATATTCTATGATAAAAATGTAATTTCTCTGGTACTAAAAGAGTGTAAATTAAAATGAGACAATACTTGTCATCAATCAAATTAGGGACTCCTTTGGCTGAATACTTTTTAATAGTATAGTAGGCATTCAAATCATTCTGTATGAATTGGTTTGACAAAATGAATGTATAAAACTAACAATTCGATTTTTGAGTTTTCACCTTAGGAGATAAATAAAAATGAGTCTAAATATTTTCTATGTATTTATTCATTCCTTCAAGTGGCAAATATTTGGTTGGTACTTGGGATAGAATGGTAGGCCAGATATACTTGGTCTCTGTCCCCATTAAGTGTGAGGGTAATGATGCTCATTATGATATTATTCATATAGCAAACAAAAAAATTGAAACCAATAGAGGCTGAGTAAATGGACTACAGCATATCTGTAAGATAGAATAAATTGCATAAATGTAATACTGTGCTGTAGAAGAATATATTTTAAGTTGTTTGTAAATGCTCGTGATGCTTCATGCAGAAGTAAATTATAAAATATCATGCTATGATGCAGAATGCATGTTCAGAATAGTCCAAATTTTGTACATTTTAAAATTGCATTTATTCATTCATCGAAAACCTATTACATGGCAGGCCCTAGGGAAAAGGCAAGAAATAAGCAGATAAAGACTTTGCCCTCCTAGGACTTACCTTCTAACTAGAAGAAATAGACAATAAACAAAAGCAATAACTATACTGTACAATATGGTAGTGAATATTATAGAGAAAATAGAGTGAAATTAAGTCGAACAGAGAAGGATTCTCTGATCAGGCAACATCTGGGCAAAGATTTGAAAGAGGTGAAAGAGTGGACCCTGATTTGATGAAAGAGTAACCTAAACAGAGGGAACAGACTCTGAGACAAGAAAGGGTTTGTGTTCTAGGAAGAGCAGGGTAAACGAGAAGGAATGATAGAGGATTGTATAAGAGACTTTGGGAGGAGAAGGTGTCAGATCATGGACGGCCTTGAAGGTCATGACAAAGAATTTGGTAGAATTGTAAGACAAACTTCAGGAATAGCAAGAGCAAGATGGTAGGCTAAGTGGTGTAGTAGAGTTGATGAGGAGACACCAGAAATTAAACCAACTGTGACTGAAATGGAGAAACTAAGAGAAGAGAAATGTGAGAGTAACAAATAGCAGAAAAAAAAAAATGTAAAGTTCATCTAGAGTCATGTGGCAGCCATGAAAGCTTCATCCTCAGATCTCTAGGAGCAGAGGGTGTGTCTACCTGTGGTTGGCTGCTACATTGTGTCTGCACCCAAGCAAGCATCCTCCAGGCTGCTCCCAGCTGCTCACTCCTCAGTGTAATAATGTATGCCCATCACACATCATGCAGGAATCCTCTAATGGCAACTTTGGCTCAAACAGGCCACATCAACACTGCTGAAACTTTTCTTAGCACTGTACCAAAGTCTAAGGCTTCCTACCCAAACTTCCGTTTCTTCCCTGTCCCCGACATACATAGCCCTGCATCTGACAGGTACAGCTCCCCAGACAGTTCCCCAGCCTCCTCCTGGTCCCCTGTTCTCCTCCAGCTTCCCCCCTTTTTTTCCTCACGGACATTTTCCGCAATAATTGGGACTGAACCTCTAATCTCACCTCAGTATCTTCTTCTCTGTAGACTCAAATTTACACCCATGTTGAGTTTTGAGATGCTAATGAACGCCCAAATGAATCTGTCTAGTAGGCAGTCTGGAGTTCAGAGTCAGGAATGAGATACAAGATGGCACCGGGAGCACACAGATGGTGTTTTAAACCATGGGGCTAGACAAGATTGTCTTATTCAAATCATTTCAACCTAGCCACCTACCTAAGAAGGATAAGACTAATATATTATTTTATGCTAAAATGTGTTTTACGATAGATGCCTTCATGATAAGGGCCAGCCCCTACAAGAATGTGAGCTCTTGACATTAAGGTGCCCATAGAGTAATGCCAAAAGATCAGCCTATCCTGGTAGAATTTCAAGTCTCATGAGAAATCAAGGGAGAATATTTCGAGCCTCCTTTGAATCCATTCAGTCACCATCACTTGTGACTGACTCATATTTGTACCATTTCTTGTTGGTTCCCTTTTGTTTTTATCTTCCAGTTTCTGCTTTCCAATCTGAATCATCCTTCCACCTTTTCATTCACCTCTTTTTCATTTTCCTTCAGGGCTCACCATTATGTTTCCAGAAGTTTCTAAGACCTTTACTGACTATATTCAGAAGTATATAGTTAAGACCTCTAAATCCTCATGCAACATAAAATAAAAGAAGGTGCAAGATTCTCAAATTAATCAAACAAGCCCTTGAGAAGTCTATAGTTGATGAAACTTAGACTGTAGAAATAGTGAACAATGTGGTGAAGAATAGGAAAATAATATGAACATAAAACAGCAAAAGATAAAAGGAAAGGAGGGACCAGCAGTTAGCACGATGGCTATGTCACTAGACTCCCATGTAGTCGACCATGGTTCAAGTCCCAGACCCGGTGGCTTAAAACTCAAGCCAGGCACGTGTACAAGCATGCCCAAGATTGCGAGAGGAGAATGGAGGAGATGGGATTGTGGTGTGGCCATCCCCCCTGGGGGGTGATTTCTTGCTTTCTGTCTCTCTGTCTCTCTCTGTCTGGCAAGCGCATGTGTCCTATAGCAAAAACCTCTCACAAAAAAAAAAAAAGAAAAAAGAAATGTGACTAGAAAAGTTATTTATAGAAAAGTAATGGCCACTCTTTTTGTCCTCTTATTTCAATCCAGAATTTCCAGCAAGAATGTACTCTAAATTTGATATTCCTCTCATCCCCATCAGTTATTATATTCAGCTCCCATCTGCTTTCCTTCTATGTGTGACTGTACAGTTATTTCCACATACACAAAAGAGAGAAATATTCTCTTGATAACGGAAAGCAATAAAGTAGATGTAACATTTACTAAAATGTCATTAACAACGTTAGAAGTCATATCTGTAGTCTCTCACCTGATAAATAAACTATTCATTTCTCAATTGTGTCTCCTTCCATTCACAGTGTTAGCATCTCTCAAAACCCAATAGCAGAACATATCATTGGGAAAGCATGAGAATTCTTATGGAGGCAGTAAAAGGGGATATTAAGGCCTGGCTGTCCCTCAAAAATCCAAAATGTGTAGCTTCTGTGCCTACTGGGCTTTAGTTTAGAATGGATCCATGTTACCATTTTCCCTGGACCATTGGTGCCACTGCAACCAGTCCCATGTACAAAAAATAAGTTAGAAAGGCAGCCAGAATTCTTCTGCTAAAAATTCCATGGAGAATTTTTAGAATCAAGCTGATTTTATTGTGAAATTCAAAAGTAAACCACCACTGAGACCAATAATCTCAGGAAACATTGTAGTACAACAATAGGAAGCTACTCTTGATGTTTACCTTTTTTTCTAATCAAAGTTTTAATTAAGACCATTATGGGATTTCCCTTGGCCCCCAGGGAAACACAACTGCAATTGTATAACTCCGCCAATGGAACTGTAGAATTCATTTGGAAAGTTTTGAACAGAATCTTCAGCAATACATCTATTTTTTAAATCAAGGTATGCCTCAATGTACAGAAACTGCCTAAAGCTCCAGTGAGATCAGAAGTAATCTGGAAAAGAGAATTGATGTTTGTGTGCAAAATAACATCATCTAACACATTTAGCTTTCCTAAGGAAAGAACAGCTTACAAGTATTCTTTCTGTTAGCTGTAAACACCACAACAACTTTAAATAGAGATAATGAGAAGAAATTTTTAAAAATTTAAGGCAGACTGGCTATCAGGAAAAAAAAATACTGTCTCCATGTCAACATCATCTTCCCTCTGAGATTACTTACATTAAATGGACTTACTAAAGAACTAGTAAGGTTCTAACACAGGGGATATGTAATAGCTTTACATTAGCCAGAAAGATGGGAATAGCCCAGGTGCTCCATACTTGGGTCTTTAGTCTTTAGTTCACCCTCAACCTGAGCAAACTCAATTGCACAGAGGAAAGGGGAAGGAATATAAGGCTGGAAGAATACAGCACACAACAGAGAGGCAACCTCCAGTGCACCCACTGCCCACGTGCCCCAGAAAGCAGCCCACCTGTGTAAATAATATAGATGTGATTATCGCCCGTTCTGCTTTGATCACAGCAAGGTTCCCACCCAGTGCAGGCTGAGTGGGATGTATCACTATTCTCAAACCTAAGAAATTTTAGTTCTGGAGAATATTTTAAAATGATACTCCTGGGATAGCTATTATTTACATGGAACAAAACATCTCTTCAAATGCCTTCAGAGTAGCAAATGTTAGTAATTGGGGAAATACGAAAGGACTTGTTCAGAAATCCATGAGAAATGCTGCATGTTCACACTCCTAGAAATACTTAGGAAAAGACACTTTTTTATGGAGTTAGAAGCCCCACACTGCAGGGGGGAGGGGGGCTACTCCATCAACAGCATGTGAGTTATTACAGACTAGACTTTTGAGGACAGTTGGATCTGAAATGTCTTCATCCATTGCCTCCATAAGAATTCTCATACTTTCCAGATTGTATGTTCCGCTACTGGGTTTTAAGAGATGCTAACACTATAAATGGAAGGAGACACCAATGTGAAATGAATAATGTTTATTCATCAGTTGAGAGACTATAGATATGATTTCTTTTAACTTTATTAATTCCATTTTAGTAAATGTTACATCTTATTTATTGGTGTTTGTTACCAAAGGAATGTTTCTGTGTCTTGCATAAATGTGAAAAGGGGGGGAAATAACTATACACTGCAGCAAATTTTATTTGTACCCACAGATAAGCAAAGTCTTGGGAAGTGAGGGTTTCACACAAAATTTAAATTTGTAGAACAGAAGTTTTTCACTTTATTTGATTTACATAATCTGAATATTTTTATGAAACATATTCCATATTACAGCATAGTGCTATTAAATGAATAACGGAAGGGCTCTTGTTCCGCATTTGTGTTCCCAATCTAAAGTTGATGAGGACGGGAGTAACAGTAATCACTTCATACCCTCAGCTCTAGTGATCCTGTTAAGACCCCTAATGACTACTCAAAACAAAACATTCCTTGCGAGCTCTAGTGCTTTTCTCAAAGTCTGCACATGACTTAGGCAGATGAACCGGCCTCTGCCACAAGGAAACTGTGAGGCTCCCTATGAATCTCTAACTCAATAATAATAACAAACACAAAGTCCTTACCATGTCTAGACACTGCTCCAATGGCTCTGCACATAGTAATTTACTTAATTCTCACAAGGCTTTAGTAGTTGCTTTTTATTCCCCCAAGGTTTCTGCCATAGGGTGTATTCATTCACTGGAGAGAGACAGAGAGACACAAAGAGATGGAAAGTGAGGAACCGTCCTCCCCCACCCCCCTGGGGGGGACGACCTTTGCCACAATCCTTCTCCTCCATTCTTCTCTTGGGATTTTGAACACACACATGCCTGGCATGATTTCAAAGCCATTGAGGTCAGGATTTGAACAGTGGTCAGCCATATGGGAGTCCAGTACGTTAACCACCTTGCCACTTGATGACCCTAGTAGTTGCTAATTTTACTCTTTGTTTTAAAGAAAGGAAAATAAGGCTCAGAAAGTAGAAAATCAAACATATCTAGCCATGCAGTCTAGACCCACAGTCTTAGCCAGACCTAAAAACTGAGGCAGCTGCCTTATGCCACCTCCTGCTCTGGGTCCTGCTGGAGAGGAGAAAGCAGCACTGGTGGGGAGAGGAGGAGCTATTAAGCTGTTGAAATATATCAGCGACATTCTAGACAAATCCAAGAGGAAGATGCAAAAAGGAAAGCAAAGGATCCCATAGTGGGCAAAGAAAGCAGTAGGCTGCCCAGGATCCCTCTACCTCAAACCCGTTTATTTCTCCTACAAAGGGCAACACTTTCTTAGTGTCCCACACCAGAGCTTGTATTCAGTTGTGGTGGGTTAGTGGGTGGTGTGCATTTCTTAAAAATAAGATGCTGCAACCATGTGCACCCAGGGCACTCCACAATATCTATGCTATGGCCAAGAGCTCCAGCCAACAACGATGTTGATGTAACAGGCATTTCTGGCAGGCTGAGCTGTTGCTCAGAAGGTGTAAACATCTCATTTTTCCTTTTCTATCCACCCACTCCAACCTGTTCATCTTCACTAGTGGCTTAGAAGCTTTGGCTTTTCATGTAAAGGGAAAAAAGAGGAAAGCTTCTTTGGCAAGGGACTAGAGGGATAGATGGCGTGTGGTCTCCCCTAATCTCTTAAATTGGTTTTGAGCCCCTATGGAGAAGGTTGGAAAATACAATGGTCTCTGACACAAGCAGAGGGACTCGGGGGTCAAAATGACGCAATGTGGAGTCAGAGAGGAGGCCACTGGAAGCGGCACGCTCACCACTCCAATTCTCAGGCACATCCAGACTTAGCCACCTTGGGATGAACACTGGCATCTCATGTCAGCAGTGACTGAAGCAGTAAGAGTGGACAAGGGACTGCCAGGGTAGCATGGGTAGATGTCATGCCGCAGCTGATGGGCCAATCTGTGGGGCCTACATGAGGCACACCTTGAGGACATCTAATCAGGCTAATGGGGCCTTATTCCATCCTAACTTTAGGCAGAGAAAGGAAAAGTGACCTTCTCTGATGATCACACACCAGCATGTGCCTTGTGTTTTTCTATGTGAGGGTCGGGCTCAGTGCCACATCACCTCATACGTGGACTGCTGCAGTAGCCTCTCTGCCTCCAGCCTCTCCCTCCTGTCAGCTGCAGGATATTCTCAAAAAGCATTTCTTCGTACCATTTTCTGCTCAAAGCTTACTCTATTCCCCAAGATAAGGTATGCCTGTGGGCAACATAATATGTGGCTGTAATTACTAAGGAGGGCTGGTCGGGTGATTGACTATCCTGTTTTCCCAAGACTATCCTAGGTTTAGCATCAGAAGTTCTATATTATGGGAAACTCCTAAGCCCCAGACTGGAAAGGTTGGTCACCCTCACTGATGATCGACTTGGCATAAAGGTTTGGGGGTGGAGAGTTTAAAAACGATGCGCTCTGACACAAAGAACCATTAACAGCTGCTATTTTTACACCAAGGAGCAATGAAGTTTAGTTGCTTATTTCATATAGGCAGCTTAGTTGCTATGGTAACAGTGAGTGGCAAACTTGATTGTACAAACATATAAAACCAACAAATATTTCAGTGCTTGCTTTTCACCTTTAAGTTTTAATTTTTACTACCGTAGGGCTAAGTCCCTTGCAGTATGAAATTGCATTATACACTTTAACATAATTATTTACCTTTCAGAATATTATTGCCAACATATTTAGAAACTAATTAGTTATCTTATTTACAACTGCTGCTTAAAACGTATTTTTCCTTTGAGAAAATTTTTAGAACATCAGTTTAATTCAAGTCATATGAAGTGTAAACTCTCTGAGGACAGCAAGTTTGAACAATTATTAAATTGCCAGTGCACAGGCAGAACCTAAAATATGTCCGGAGTAACGGGGAATAGTCTGCACATTTTCGTGGGCTGAAGTTAAGACTCTGATATTATTTATTTATGTAGACCCTACCCTACCCCATAAAGAATTTAAGGAAGTTTTAAAAATACAAGACAAAGCAAGCAAGGAAGAAATGGAGATAAAGGGGAAATGTGAGAAGGAAAATAAATTGGTGCCAAGAGTAAGGTTAGTACAAAAAAATAAAATAAAATGCATGCCAAGAAGTTGCCTTTCCTTGCAAAATTCTAAATATGGGTTATATATGCATTTCTGATTCAACTAACCAGCCGTTCAAAGAAGAATATCATGCTCTTTTATAAAATGTAGTGTCCATCAAGTAAAAACAAGCCAGTTAACTAGAAACAGCATGAATATATTGATAGAGAAATTAGGCATACTTATTATACAGTATTACTTATTATTAAACATATTTATTATATGAATAAGAAAATGCTGGAGATGGTACAAAGGACACACATCCAATTTGATAAATGCTCTCATGTATAAAATCATACTGGAAAACATGCCTGCCTTTTGTGTCATCAGGAACCTAGTATTCATGTGAGAAAGATTGGCAATTATCATTATGCTTTTATGAGACAGCTTAGCTGTCATTAAATCTCTCATTTTTTTCTTCCCATGACTCATGTATACATGATAAGAAAACATTCAAGTCCTAAATTCTCTTGCTACATTTTATAGAAGGTGTCCAAATGTAATTACTGATCAATAAGAACTAGGTTCACAGTATCTTTTTTACACTCTCTCTTTAGGCCAGTGGAGTATAACTGAAGCTGCTGGTATATTTTCCAAGTTGAGTTATTTGGACTAGGTAACTTAATGCATTGGATAAGCATTAAAACTGATGGGAGCTGGTCACTTCTATTCCATTCTGAAGAAAACAATTTATTTAAAGGAATAATTTACTGAACACCATTTATTTCATTGATCTTATTCTACATCAAGCATATAGATAAATTATGGTTCTTTAATTATATTAAAGAAACCTCAATACATTTCTTCAAGTTAAATGCACAACATGGGAAATATTTGATGTCTTATTTGTGTGTAATTTAAAAGCAGCCCACTTAGGATTCACTAGATTTAGTTCACTCATTCAACAAACATCATTTGAGTCGGCATTGTGCATTAAAACTCTGTACCTCCCTTTAAAATGGGAAGAAAATGGAAACCATGTTTACTTTTACTTTCAAAGCATTTTGTCTGACAGAGATTTTCTATTCCTGTCAGTCTATTCAACCAACTTTCAGAGTAATTCTGAACCAGATGGGAAAATGAACAAACCAAGTTTAGCAGACCTTCCATTTTTTATAACTTTTTAAATTTCTTAATTAGAGCCAATTACTGACTTTGGAACTTTATTCTCTCTCTAAAATTTTAGAAGCTGTCATTTAGTCCTTCAATTTCCTTAAAGGATAAGAATCAGGTAGAAAAATCTATTTTTTTAACTTTACAGTCTTTACTGAATATTTTTAGCAGAATTAAGTCTGGGTTCCAGCAGGATAATTCAATGTTCTCCATAGTAAAAGAAATACAAAGTTGTTTTTCAACAGCATTAACATTAACAAAAATTGTTCCAATGCTTGATCTACTGGAAAATACAAACACTGATAACACTTAGTCATTACATTTTCCAACTCTCTGCACAAATAAAATGTCAAGAGAAGAAATATCTTTTATATGTTATCATGAACAAAATGAAGAAATATTTCATTTCATAAAATATGACTAAATTGTAATTTAACTGGACAGAGCTGCTGAAACTTAGCCCAATATTTAATACAGATCAGATAATATCGATGGAAGTGCTTAGTAAACCCAAAAAATTAGCAAAGATGCATGATCATTACTAATCAGCTATGTGACAAATTTATGTGGCACCAAATAAGAGACTAAATTTTGGCTAGCATCGCAAAAGCTGTCATGTAAAATCCTGCATTCTCAAGTCTGATAATGATTGATACTGACAAATTATAGGTCCTTCCTGAATATTCTTCAAAGAGTGACATATTTTCAAAACAAGTCGGAACCAGCCAGTTTGGGAGGTGACAAAAACATATAATATATGCTATTAATTGCTGACATTTATATAGAGCTGACACCAGATATCACTCATCATAGCAATTACTAACAGCAATTTGCATATCCAAAGCCCATAATGAAATTTTGCAAAGTTCAATGTTTTCAAATTTATTTTCAACACTCATGTTAATGTCTCCTTTATTAACATGAAGTATAACACAAAACCTCCTAACCTTTTTTTTTACACACACAGAAGGTAATATTTGTACCAGGTCTCTCCTGGGCACCCTGAGGAATTAGAAAATCAAAATCTTAGCACACCTAATAGTTTTCAACCAGAGTGGGATACAAGCTTAACATAATCAGATTTGCAGGATCATCTGTTCTTTAGTACATCTTTAAATTCACCAGCCCACACCAAGCAAAAAGTGAGTCTCAGGTATTTGTAATTAAGGTAAAAATCTCACTCTAAAAATTATCTAGAACTTTTTTCACATCTTTGTTGAGTTGATTACAACAGATTATATACAAAAAAAAAAATTGTTTGTGGTCTCGTCATTGTCCATAACGCAACATGGCCACTTTGTCATTTTGTTACAAAATACAGTGGCGCTCCACCTTAAAAATCTGGAGAACAAGAGTAGTAACTCTGTTGCTTAATCTAGAAAGAAACAGCTCTTCCTTCCCACTGTGGGTCCAGAATGTGGGAACTTTTTCTTTTTTTTTTTTTTTTTGAGCCAACTGTGGGTAATTCTGGAGAAACATTCTGTGGCAGTTTGAAATCCTACCTGAGAAAATGCCACCAGAAAAGAAGACCAAGGTGGCACCAACTGAGGTCTTGGAAGGAGGACAAGTAGGAGCTAGAGGGGTGATCTCTTCAGGTTTCCCAGACTCAGAGGAGCCCATCATGAAGGCTCAAAGAGCCCATAAAACTGTCCACAGGGAAAGGGCAGCACCAAACGTCTGCCAGGCACAGATGGCACACCACCTCCCGTGCTGCTGCCTGATCAGGAGAGCATGCAGGTCCTCCTTCCCCCTTTTGCTCCCACGGCCCCAAACTAGCAAATGAGAAAGGATTTGTGTGGAAAATAAAAGCTTGTTGCCCTTTATTCTCAGCAGCAAACTTAGATCCTTCCAGGGGGAGAGAAAAGATTTGTTATTAAATCACACATATCATTATTGGACATTTTCTTTTCAGAGTTGAGATTGTCTATGATTTCATGGGACTTTAGAATTTTCTGTTATCTAAAAATTATCAGAATGGTCCTAGATCTACTCAGGGAGAAAAAAATATATATACTCACTTCCAAGGACTTTTTTTTTTTTTTTTTTTTTTTTGGTCAGAGAGCATGTGCACCCACTAAAAAGCAAAAAGAAGAAGAAAAAGAGAACACCTCCCAGAATGACATACCACAATCCATTTTTCTCTGCATTTCGCCATCATATGTCTAGTATGTTTTTCAAGCCACCATGCCAGGATTTGAACCATAGTCAGTTTCATGGGATCTGACTTCACACAGAACTTAACTGCTACACTAGGAGGCCAGCTCTGGATGGTATATTTTAAGGGACTATAAGGGATAAAAAATTAAAGTTAACTCATACTTACTAAAGTTACGGATTATACTGAAGTTTGTGTAAAAGCAAGAATACATGTAAATGTATGACCTTTTCATGTTTCACTTTATAAAACTTTTCTGAACTACACACCAGGAATCTGGCCTTTTATAAGAAGGATCCAACTCTTGGGACCAGCAGATGGCATAACAGTTAAGTCTCTGGACTCCCACACACTCAACCACAGTTTGAGTCCCAGACCTGGCAGTTTAAAATTCACACTGGGTGCGTGTGTATATGTGCCCAAAATCCCAAGAGGATAATGGAGGAGAAGGATTTGAGGCCTGGCCATCACCCCTGGAGGGTGATTTCTCACTTTCTGTCTCTCTGTCTCTTTGTCTCTCAGGTGAACACACATGCTCTACAGCAAAAATCTCTCTTAAAAAAAAAAAATAAAAAGGATACAAATCTCAAAGATCCCTAGTGTGCAATTGACCAAGTAAATACAAAACAGATTGAGAACCAAAATGAAATCAAAGTCTACATAAGATAAAAGAAATGTTCAGGCAAATTCAGGATTCAGTCAATGTTTTTGTAAGAAAAAGAAATATGTAATTTATGTTTCCAAAATCCACTCATATAAAAGACAAAACAAAGCCAAATTTCTTAAGAAAATTCAGGTAATTACTTCAAACTCTCAAATCTGTAGCTAAAAATATTGAGAATAAAAGAAATCAGTTGTTAGCACCTTGGTATTTATAATTTTTTTAAGCATGCAGTATTTATTTCTTTTGAAGTCTCATACATTAATGTCATCAAGTAAAGAGTAATTTTAGTAAAGATGCTAAAAGAAAATGTAGCTTTCTATTCAAGTTTTCAAAAGTCCTTTCTATTTATACTATGTAAAGTAAATTTTTGGAGAGAAACCTGACGTTTTCTAGGAGTAATTCCTTCCTCATTTAAGATAGCATTTACTGTCAATTGGCTAAAGAAAATATATATGAGGTGCTAGAATGGAGGAAAAAATTTCAAAGAAAAGCAAAAGAGAAGGTAGACTGCCTTAAAAACATCATCATACTTATAAAAATATTTATTTTTAATTATGATAAAATATAAATAAGATGAAGTTTAGGCATTTAAACTTTTTTTTTTTGAGAGGTTTTTGTATGAACTTGCCAGAAAAACAGAAAAAGACAGAAAGACAGAAAGTGAGAAATCACCCCCAGAGGAGTAGCCAGGCCACAATCCCTTCTCCATTCTCCTCTCAGGATCTTGGGCACAAATGCACACGTGCCCTGCCTGAGTTGAAGGCCCTGGGTCCAGGACTCGAACTTCAGTGGACTATGTGGGGGTCCAGCGACATACCCATTATACCATCTGCTGGTCCCGCCATTTAACCATTTTTAAGTTTAGCCATTTTTATTCACTTAAAAACTTCGGTTCAGCGACATTGAGTACATTCACATTGTTGTACAACCATCATCATTATCCATCCACAGAGTGATTTTCATCTTTCAGATCTTAAACTGCACCCATTAAACAATATCTCCCCATTGCTCCCTCCCACCATCACCTAGCAACCACCATTCTTTCTGTCTCTATGAGTTTGATTATTTTTGTGTGTGAATTACGTGACTTAGCATAATGTCCTCAAGGTTTATCCATCTTATACAATATAATTTCCTTCCTTTTGATGGATGATTAATATTCCACCATATGTGGATACCACATTTGTTTAATGTTTATCCATCAATGGACAACTAGGTTGTTTCTACTTTTTGACTATTGTGAATAATGTTGCTATGAACTTGGGTATACAAATATCAATTTGAGAAACTGCTTTCAATTATCATGGATATATATCCAGAACTAGAATTACTTAATTATGAGATAAATCTATTTTTGTTTTTTTAGGAACTTTCATACCATTTTCCATAGTAGCTATACCATTTCATAGGACTACTTGTAGTGCACAAGGGCTCCAACAGCTCCACATACTCACCACTTGTTTATACCTTATTGATAAAAGCCATTCTGGTGGAAATGAAGCAGTAACTCACTGTGGTTTTATTTGTATTTCCCTAATAATAAATAACGTTGAAATTTTTTTCATGAGTCTATAAGCAATTTGTGTATCTTTTTTGGAGAAATGTCTGTTCAAGTCCATAAACCAACTTTCTACCTTATTCCTTGCTAACTTCACAAATTATATCATAGAAACATGAAAAAATAACAATGACATTTACTTTTATCAGAAAGCACCACAGTTATCTAGCAATATAAAACAGTTCAATTTTTTTCTTTCTTTTTTTTTTTTGGTAGTAGCAGTATATACAATGCCTTGCAAAGAAAAATATACCAACCTAGTTACGTTGACATCCTTTGAATTTCTGTGTTTTTAGAGCTTCACAATCACACAGATAATAAGAGGTAGAGGCCATTCATCATGTCATATGCTAGAGAGTTACACTGACCAATACAGGAGTCATCAACCTCATGTGGCTAGTAAGCATTTAGAATGTGGCTAATCCCAACTGAGATGTTCTTTTTTTTTTTAGATTATTATTATTATTATTATCTATTTCTTCCATGAAAGAGAAGGAGACAGTTATCCCTGACAGGGTCTTCATGCCAAGATCCAGCAGCCTTAGCAAGACAAGATCATAAGCACATACATGACCTCAGGATGTGAACCTGGGACCTTCCCAGGTGGCCTCAGCATCTCAAAGTATTGCATTACCACTGCCCCATTGCATCTGGCCCTAAGATGTTCCAAAAGTATAAAATTTGCATCAGATTCCAAACACTTAGCAATTTAAAAATAATATGAAATATCTAAATAAATTTCCAATTGATTATATTTTGAAATGATAATATTTTGAATATGAATTCAATAAAATATATGATTAAATTCAACTTTACCTTTTCTGATGTTTCATTTTATCTTTTTTTAATGTTGCTACTGAAAATCTTTAAATGACATCAGTGAATACTTTATGACCTACATTACATTTCTATTGGGCTGTGCTGATCTAACTAACCACAACTAATCAGAATGTGCCTATAAATGTAAATAGATGAGTAACTTTGAAAGTAGAACATTTTCCACATAATTCAAGTTCTTTTTCAAAAGCAAATTATTTTCATTATCAGAGTATTGCAAGTATCATCTAAAACTTATCTAGGGGATTGCCTCTGCACTACACTCACGTTTTTTCTTGTAAACTGCCTCCTGCATGTAAGTTTGCCTTATAGGGACTTCTGTGCCTATTCAGAAATAAAATGCTAGAAACCCTTTTTGAGTATAGAACCTAGGTAAAGAAGTAAAAATTTTTGAAAGTCATATACAACATAGATAACTGATAGTAAAAAATTGTAATCAAAATTTAACAGCATTTCTGCTAATGAAGAAGAAAAAATGAGAAAATGAATCTCACAGAAAAGGACACTAGATGATTGATAAACTTATAATAAAGGAAATGTACATTAAAACTATAGGATATTATCTCACACCTATGAGACTGGCAAGAATTATAATCTCTCCCCTCAGGAACTTTGCACTTACTCTTTCCTCTGTTTAAAGACTTTGATCCTATATATTCATATAACTTGCTCTCCCATTTTATTCAGGTCTCTGCTGAAATGTCACTTCATCTAGGAGGGCTTGCCTGACCTAAAAACCCCTTCTCACCCACCTATCCTTTCTCTGTGGCTCCCTCTCATTCTGTTTTACATTTTCCATAGCACTTCTCTTCATCTACTATATTTCCATATTTGTTTATATAGCATTTGTCTATAACCCCCCATTAGAATAGATGTTTCAGGAGAAAAGCGAGTTTTTGTTTTTTTTTTTTTTAATTGCTCACAGCACCAGACCTAAAACACTGAATTCTTTTGGGGCCAGCAGATGGCATAGTATTAGTAGCACTGGACTCCCACATGGCGAACTGTGGTTCAAGTTCTGGAACTGGTGACATGAAACTTATGCCAGTTGCATGTGCATGCGTGCCCAAAATTCCAAGAAGAGAATGGAGGAGAAGGGATTATAGTGTGGCCATATTTCCTGAAAGATGATTTCTCACTTTCTCTCTCTCTGTGTGTCTCTGGCAAATGCACGTACTCTATAGAAAAAAAAAATCTCTCTTAAAAAAAAAAACTGAATTCCCATATTAACTATTCAATACATAGTTGCTAAAAAGATTAAATGCCAGCCAGGTGTTGGCAAAGATGTAGAGAGAAAGGATCTCTGAATTTCTCAAATGCTGTGGGTCAGAGAGTATACATTGGCATTACTTAACTTAAATACAAATGGACAATATCTACAATACTACAATATCTACTAGCACTGTGTGTAACAGGAAAAACAGGAAACTTAATTATATCTACAAAAGAATGTGCAAATTGTGCTGTATTCATAGAATATTATATTATGAAGCACTTAAAATGAATTAGAGCCATAGGTACCAACATGTATAAGCCAGGACCAGACAGTGGTACAGAGGTAAAGTGAAACACTGTGAGGCTGAAATGCCCATGATCTAGGGGCACAGCTGAGATGAGGTGGGTCACAGCATCAAGACCCTGTAGGGTCTGTCTATCTCTCTCATTTAAGAAATAAGCAATTTTATATATATATATATATATCTTGAAAATATAAATACGAGTGAAAATAGAAAGTAGTAGAATTATCCATATGACATAAAATTATTAAAATAGATTTTTATAACATACAAAAAATCTATTTATAATAGATATATTTAAAACATGAATAAATGATACATAGCAATTTCAGGTTGGTGAATATTTTCATCCATTTATGCTACTATAATCTAATACCACAGACTGGGTAATTTATAAAAGATAGGTTTATTGCCCACAATTGTAGAGGCTGGGAAGTCCAAGCTCAAAACTGGCATCCTGCAAGTGCTGCTCTCTGCTTCCAAGATGGCACCTGCAATGTTGTGTTCACATATGGCTGAAGGCGAAGAGCCAAAATGTGACAAAATCTTCTGCCAACCCCTTTTATTATGACATTACCCCATTTGTGAGAGTAGAATCCTCATGACCTAAACACTTCCTAAAAGACCCTACCTCCCAACACTGTTGCACTGGGTGTAAGTTTCTAATATATGCATTTTAGGGACTGCATGTAGACCAAAGCAGTGACAGACACAAAGGAGGACTAAGGGTATTTATTTATTTGAAGATAATTAAAACAATCTGAAATAAATCAGTCATAGTGTTAGATTTATTTGATGAAACATGACTGTTACATTATTCTCTGTATTATTTGAAATATTTTATAAATGTATTAATACACAATAAAATGTAAACCAGTAGATTCTATTTCCCCTTGTAACTTGGGAGAACAAATTACTGGTAAAATAATAATAATAATAATAATACAAACTACACTATTTCACTCAGAGATTGGTAATACTTTTTTTCTTCTATTGTCTGAGAAATGCTATGAAATCTCCAAACCCAATGTTAACAAGATTTGTCATCAGTATGTATTTTACAAACAACAATCAACTTTTAATTCGGAGAGATTTCTCCAAACCTTCCTATTTGAAATGTTTACTTCTGTCATATCCTTCCTTTCACTGTTTTCTGCAACAAGATCTTCCTATGTACTCTACAGTGCTGAAAATAAATGTATTCCTGAAGTAGTCTTCCCTGGTCACAGGTTTTTAAGTAAAACATGTTACTCTGATATTGCTCTATAAATAATTAGAGCAATAAAAATTTATTGACAAAGTTCCTCACTCTCCAACCCTCTTTCTTACACTCACACATACACATATAGTAACAAATGCTAATTTAAAAAATAAATTTTTAAAAACCATGGTGGAGGTGAGGGGAATAGGATATTTTGGAATGAATGAATGCCATTTATGCTAGTACCAAGAGACTTTGCACCTCTTTGTTTTGTGTTGCAACAATACCTTTCATTGAGAAATTTTAAATCCTTTACACATTTACACATCACCTTACCAGTGCACACTGGTTTTTCTAGCTTTCACATTTTCTCTCAAACAGCTGCTCAACCAGTTTCTCCATTTCTCTTCCTTCACCTTCCTTTCCTGGTACCTACTTCAAAGTTAGTTGCCAAGGCCTGAGTCGTACCATGAAAAACAAGCATCTGTCCCTAATTCCTACTGGTTGAATTGGAAAACTTTTTTGTTATCTACATTTTAAAATCTTTTTCATGTCAAATAAGGATTATATGAACAGCTGCTAATTTAACTACTGTGTTTATTACTTGTGTTGGCCTCATAAAACTCTTCCTGTTCCTTCTGCAAAGGCTCCATCAAGTCTTAATATTCAATATATTTTTGGAATTTATGAACAGTTCTAAAAGAAAAATTCATCTAAAATTTCAGCTGTTCTATAAATTAAGAAAGAATACATGCATAGTCCTTTTGCATATGAGGTTAACTTCCTAATCAACATTTAATAAAAGAATGTAAGCTACTTTAATTATTTAAAAAAATATGTATTTAGGCTTTTGAGTCACTTTTTTTCTGTCTGCTCAGGCCCACTCCTACCTCTCAAGAGTGTACTTTTACTTTTACTTAATAAACTACCTTTCCCTTACACCATTTGTGTGTTTCATTCCATTCTTTGTCCAAAACACCAAGAACCAAGATATCATCACAGAAACCATCCCACAGCATATATTGTGGCAAGCCAGAGAGGAGGAAAAGTCCTTATTTGGAGACGTCCTCTATGCTGTTTCTTAATCTCTTTGTCATTTTCATTTTTGTGAGTCTCTGAGCCAAAGCAGGCCGACTGAAGTGTAATTAATGCCAACCTGTTAAGGCCTTAAGCTCCTAGGGAGGAAAAACTCTCTTTTTCTTTCTCTCCCTCCTACACCCTTATTTTCACTGGGTTTCCTGGCCAAAGTGACTCAGCCAGAGTGAAATTGATGGTTCTCAGTATATGCAATTCCCATATAGTCCTGAAAACCTCTCTGGCCCAAATCACCAAGGCCATAAACCCTTAAAGGTGGCAGATCTCTTTGGTAATGTGGACAAATTAGTCAGGGGGTGTCTAACTGATTAAGCAACATTTGATACAGTCAATGAGATAAATCAGTTGGAACAGCCACATTTGATAGAGCCAATAAGATGAAAACAATCAGTGGACCCAGTCAATAATCAACCCACATGACCTAGGTTAAAAATTATAAATCCATCAGAATGCAACTGCTGGGGTTTTTGAGCCACTCTTTTTCTGTCCACTCAGGCCTGCTCCCACCTCTCAGGAGTGTACTTTTACTTTTATTTAATAAACTACTTTTTCTTACTCTTAAAAAATATATTTAAATGGGATTCCTATAGTCAAAGAAAAAAATAGCAATTTGCAGATCTGGTTACTCCAATTACAATGTTTTGTGTGAACAGACTTTTATTCAGTTTGTGAATTAACCTGAATGATGTTTAAATTCTATTCTGTAGATCATAAGTGATCAGTTGAGACCCTATCTGCCTGTGTGTAGCACTGCCAGGAAGAAATCAATCATCATGAATATTCATTGAACACCACTAACTGTTGCACCAGACTGAGATAGACAAGGAGAAAGAGAAATAGCCCATCAAATCGAAATAAAAACTATGAAAAGAGAACCATTGAATCCGATGCACTGTAAGATTTTGTCTTTTACTGGTTTAAAAACAGACAAATAGGCCAATGAAACAGAATAGAGAACCCGAGAAATAAACCCATGTATATACAGCTAGCTGACTTTTGACAAAAATATCACAATCATTCGGTGAAGAAAAGACATTCTCAACAAGAAGTGGATCTGAAAAAATTGGACATCCATATGCAGAAATATAAAATTAGACTCCTATCTCTCACCATAACCAAAAATCAGTTTAAAGTAGGTTAGACACTTAAACATAAGACCCAAAACTATGAAACCACTAGATAAAAACATAGGGGAAACTACAGGATATTAAACTGGGTTATGGGATTTTTTAATAAGATCCCAAAAGCACAGGCAGCAAAAACAAAAATAAGCATATAGGATCATATTGAACTAAAACTTCTAGACAACAAAGAAAACAGTCAATAGAGATGAGAAAACTATCAAACGGGAGAAAAATTTGCAAATCTTACATCTAACAAGGGATTAATAACCAGAATATACAAAGAATTCAAACAACTCAGGAATAAAACAAAATAATCTAATTTTTAAATAAGCAGATTATTTGAATACATATTTCACAAAAAAAAAGACAAGACCCCAGCCCACCTGCAACCCGGATCGAGCCGGCCAGCAGTTCCAGACACCAGGCAGACTGAGGCTGCAGGTCCGATCCTTCCAAGTCTTCACGCATCCCCACCATTCCTCCTCCTCGGACCCCAGGTTGGTTGTCTGGGACTTTAAGGCGAACTCACACCCCAACCCACCTGCAACCCAGATTGAGCCGGCCAGCAGTTCCGGACACCAGGCGGACTGAGGCTGCAGGCCAAACCAACCTGGTCCTGTGACTCATCCTCTGATCCTTTCCCACTAGCCTTTGGACTCTCTGAATTTTGGTGATTTAAATAGCGCGTAGCGCGCAATTTCCTTTCTTCATTTTGTTTTCTTTCACTCTTGAGGTGTTGCTTATTAGGTCAGTTGTAGGCTCACCACTCCTTAGAAACAGGGAGGACTTTGGGCTATCCAGGGCTAGTGGCAACAGTTAATGGTAATTGTGAGCAACAGGTAGGCCAACTACAAGAGAAATTATCAATTTTCTAATCCTATACAACTTTTAACAGTCAGAGTTACCTTAAATAAGTTAGGAAGAAACATATAGATTACCTGATGACTAGGAACAATCGCAGAGGCTCAAGAAATATGAGCAACCAACAAAAGGCCTCTCCCTCAAGGGAAATCATCAAGCCTACATCACCCACAG
>NW_006159844.1:1944549-1959523 GCF_000334495.1 Tupaia belangeri chinensis | reverse complement strand
GGAATACTACTCAGCCATAAAAAATAACAAGACCCTGGAATTTGATAGAAAGTGGTCAGATATGGAGGATCTATTGCTGAGTGAAGTAAGCAAGGCTATGAAAGAAAGATATTGTATGTATCCACTCAATATATACCGACTATCTGCACTCTATGGTAGAGAGTGAAAAATTGGAGGACATAAAAGCAGTGAAGGTACTTAACGAGAATAGGACAGTGTGGAATGGGGGAGGTGAAGAGAAGAGGATAGAGAAAGATAGCAAGAGAACAATAGAGAGGCAGGACATTAGTGAGAAGCAGATATGGCTTATTATCTGTTGATGATGACATGTATAGTATTCTCAACTAGATTGGTCTGAGAAGTATTTCATGATAGGTAAAGTCTTTACAAGCAAAATGAGAAATAGTGATTGACTGTTTTAAAAAATAATTAGAATAATAATAATAATGATTGGGAAAATCATAGAAAAGATATTGAATGTTGAAGGGGGAAGATTAATGTCTCTGTATTGACTGATGTGCATGGCATTCCCTTTTGAAAAAGCAAGGTAGTACACTGTAAAGTTATACGTAATCCAATGTAATATAAAGAAGATTATGATGATAATAAAAATTAAAATAAATTTTAAAAAGACAAGCAAATGACTAACAAGTATATTTTAAAATGTTCAACATCACTAGTTGCCAGGTAAATTCAAATCAAAATCACAAAGAGATATCATACTTAGAATGGCTATTATCAAAAAGACAAAAATTAATGAACACTGTCAAAGATTTGAAGAAAGGGAAACTCTTGTGAACTGTTGGTGGGAATGTAAATGAGTACAGCCAGCATAGAAAACAGTATTGAGGTTCCTCAAAAAACTAAAAATAAGACTGCTATACAATCCAGCAATCCCACTATGAGACATACATACAAGAAACGAAATCAGTATGTCACAGAGATATCCACACTCCGATGGCTATTGTAGCACTATTCACAATACATGGAATCAACCTAACAATGTATAAAAAAGGAGATAAAGAAAATGTGGTGGGAAAGAAAAAAGGGACCAGCAGTTGGCATAATGGCTATGTCACTGGACTCCCATGTATTCGACTGCGGTTCAAGTCCCAGACCTGGTGGCTTAAACTTATGCTGGGCACATGTGCATGTGTGCCCAAGATCCCAAGAGAAAAACAAATGAGAAGGGATTGCGGCATGGCCATCTACCTGGGGGGTGGGGGGTGGGGGTTGGTTCTCATTTTCTGTCTCTCTGTTTCTCTCTATCCTTCTGCCCCATAAGCAAAAACCCTAAAAAAAAAAAAAGGAAAGAAAGAAAGAAAGAAAGAAAGAAAGAAAGAAAGAAAGAAAGAAAGAAAATGGGATGCACACACACAATACACACATCCACACCAAATACTATTCAGCCATTTAAAATAATGAGATTCTGTCATTTGAGGCATTATCAGCAAACTGGAGGACAATATGTTAACTGAAATAAGCCAGGAACAAAAAGAGAAAAATCACATGTTCTCTCTCATGTAGAATCTATAAAATTGATCTCATAAATACAGAACAGAATAATGATTACTAGAAGGAGAAAGGTATGAAAGGGAACAGGAGATAGGGAGATATTGGTTAATGGATATGAAATTATAGTCAGGCAAAAGTAAAAAATTCTAGTGTTCTATAGCAAAATAGAGTGATTATAGTTAACAATAATTTCTAGCATATATATGTATATTATAGGGCACATGCATTCGCCAGACAGACAGAGAGACAGAGAGATAGAAAGCGAGAAATCATCCCCCCAGGGGGGATGGCCATGCCGCAACCCCTTTTCCTCCATTCTCCTCTCGGGATCTTGAGCATGCACGCACACGCGCCCGGGTTTTAAGCCACCGGGTCCAGGACGCGAACCACAGTCGACTACATGGAAGTCCAGCGACATAGCCGTTATGCTAACTGCTGGTCCCAATATGTGTCAATTTTTTAAATGATTTTTTTTTTCTGAGAGACAGTAAGGAAGGGAGAGAGAAGAGAGTTAAATAGACGACTTTCACAGGTTTTGGCCATTGAAATCCTCTGCTCCAGCCTCTCGGTTAGCTAGGATTACAGGCCTGGGCCACTGTTCCTGGTGTGTGTTTTATTATGCTTTTCTTAGATTGGTTCAGGGTCCAAACCCAGGCCTTTCATGTAGGTCCAACCTTGCTCAGTTGTGCCCTACCACCTGTACCACTACAGCTGGACCTAGATTTTATGCTTTTTATGTTAATTCATTAGTAACATATTTCCTCTGGAATCTTCCAATTCGACTTTTCCATTAATAATTTAATTTCAAAGTGCCAAGGATCAGTTATGAATGACTGACTTATAAAGGAGTATTGAAAATATTCAAATACTCTAAGTTAGTAAATCCACTTTTGACTATAAGAAAGAGTTGCTACCCGATTGCTTGTATAGCACTGCTCTATTCACTACATTCCAGTCTTTCCTTTGATTAAGCTGTATTGCCAATGTACCTCAATTCTAAGTATTAACCAATGTCTCAGAAGTGGTTTTATCATTAGTAAATGAAAGTATGGAAATAAAAAATATTTGATCTATAGCTCTCTATTTTTGTCTTTGAACATACTAAGCACTTATTTTGTGCCAGTATATACATTCAATGTCTTACATATGCCTTTACTGAAAGAACAGTGTCACTTTAAAACAGATACATTAAGGCCCCTGTTTAATGAAGAAACTGTGGTTTGGCATTTAACTCAAAGTCACACAACTAACAAATGACAGACTAAACATGAACCAAGTCAGACTCCAAATCTTGTACTGCAAAGGTACTCTCTGCCTTCCCTGCTCTTTGGAAGCATGCAGAGAACCTTGACCATGTATGTCATTCTGTCAGCAGTTGTTCAGCTTCACTCTGAGCCTTCCTATCCTTCTGTCAAATGTAATTCCTTTGCTGCTGTTTATAAGAGACTGGAGTTACTGGCCAGTTACTGGTTCACTCTATAAAGAGCCCCCAATTGACCAAATCATATCTGATGTGTTGAGAAACACACGTGATTCAGAAGGTAATTTCTCTCGGGCCATACAAGGAAGCAAGTGGTTAAAAAAATCACAGAATGAAGGAAACAAGGGATAATTGAACATGAACTATATTCATTATAATTATATAAAGAGATAAACTGGAATGCCAAGCACTATTATATTGTGAAGAATTATTTAACATCTTCATCTGATCACAGTTAGAAAAACTGTCACAACAGAAGTGTCTTGGATGAGAAAAATATCTATTTCAAAAATGTTTTCCTAATATAATTTTTAAGACAGGAAATGAAGACTATTAGAATAAATGTGAGAATTTCAAAATAAACATCCAGCTACATAAACTGAACATAATTCAGAATACCACCTCTATCCAAACTTGTCTTTCATCTATCTTACTTACCTACCACCTTCAAAATATAATGAAAGTTCAGCCACGAGATCAACTTAGAAAGGAAAATTACCTGGTCTAACTGCATAGATTGATTTAATAGCAAAGTACTTTCCTGCAAAGACATTTATATGCTATCTGGAAGAATTTTTAGCTCTTCATTTTATATTTTACTAGCAATTGATTTATTATAGCAAAAAGATTCAATCTTTCCTCTTATTCTCAGCAAGAAGTATCAGCAATATAATTTAAAAATTAAAAAAGATAGACCTTATTTGGTATGATCAAATAGAGAATCAGCATGTGTGTCTTTAGCTGGATCTTCCAGGCTGCTATATGGATCTTCCAAATATGCTGCTATTCTTCCTCTTTTTGGACCTATTTCTGCTATCATTAGCTCTCTGGCCCATTATACTTCACTAGAGACTTCCATTTCTGGAATCTCTCTCTTCTTATATGTACGTCTTAAGTTTACATGTTCATAGTCCAACTCTCAAACTAGAACACCACTTTCTTCAGGAAAGCTGGTGTTCTGCTCACTTTTGTTTCACCAGAGCTTAGTGCAAAATTAACACTGAAAGAATCATTGTTGACTGGCTGTGGATTGCAAGAGCTTCAAACGACTTGGATGGCAAATGTGATTTTAAGTCATCAGATTCACAGCAATGTATAAACATTCAGACTATTTTGACATGAAGACTTGACTGATTTTTTTTTTTTTAGTTAGCTCATTTATTTATTTATTTTGAGAGGGAGACATTTACATAAAGGTCCTTACACCATGACCCACCCTCAGCCTCAGCCAGCTAGGATCACTGGCACATGTGCATATAGGGCAGAAACCCAGAAACTTCCCATATGGCTCCAACTTTGGGAAGTAGAGCATTACTGCTGTACCACCTCAGCTGCATACTAAATACTAACGATTTTTATTCCCTTTCTTTGATTCAGTAGAATTCATATATTTTCTGTCACTTCCTAGAAGAATTTAAATCTGTTAGCTAGAAAGAAAATTCATTTTGAGATTGCTGATAATTAGGGGTCCAGGTGTAATGGGTCACTATTCAAAAGCCAAAAAAAACAAGAGAACTGAACTTGAAAAAATGGTAGAAATAAGAAAGTCCCTCTTAGAGAAACAAGGAGCTCCCCTAGATTAAGGGAAAAAATAGGGGAGAGAGCATGATAAAAAGGAGAGAGTATGTAAAAAGGGAAGCTCAAAGACTGGAAGTAGTCCCAGGGAAGTTGTCTAAGAGAGGTAAAGGGACACAGCCTCATAGGAACTGGGAGAGTGGACAGTCAAGGAACCATTAAACTCAGGAGCAGACAAGAAAAGGTCCCTGGCCCTTCCTCAGCAGAATGTTGGCTTTTACTCAGCAGACATGTCCCTTTGCCTATGTCCAGCTATGTCATCAGTTGTTCTTACTGATCTATGGTCAGAACTTCACTTCTTCATCATCCTGCACCTCAAATATTGATTACCCTGTGGAAATCTTGCCCAAACCTCACCAACACAAGTACCTCAAGAAAGAGTAGTGGGATCCTGGGCATCTAATGGGTGGGAAGAATAATCAATACATTTATACTTAAGATAGGATGAAATAAGCAGTGGATAATAAGATCCCTACTCCACTGACATCACAAAATGCTAAAGGATCTATTCTCAAGTTGTGGGTTATAGAGTAACAATTCTTTGTAACTTACAAATAGGACTATTCAACAAACATGATAGCTTGAATACATATGCTTTTTTCTGTTTACTCCTAAAATATCACCAAAATAATAATCTACCAAAAGAATAGAAGGGATGACAACAGTTAGAATAATTTTGAAAGATGAAAAGTATATGGATCAGTGTAACTACCTTAGCAATGCCAAGGAAATGAAACCAAAATGCACAAAACTGGGAAGTCAGTAACAAGGAAGCCAGAGCACTCCAGAATCCCAGGAAGAATGATGAATTTGAGACACTGTCTTCTACTGAGGGTGGAGGGTGAGCAGTGGGACTGAAAATAGGCACATGGCTCAAAATGTATATAGAAAGCAGTATTTCTCAAATTCCATCACTCAACCCACCCAAACAACTTCCCCTGTTTTGTTTCAACAGAAAAGTAGAGATTTACTATCGATAAACTAATGAGTCCCTTCTTCCTATGAACATCTAAAATTCTGGAAGTAAAAAATGGAGGATTCTTTTCTGGAGAACTTAATCAGTTCAAGAGAAAAGACTTAATATTATGAAATCTGGGTTTCTTCACCCAAGTAAATTATCAGATTGTTGCTCAGTTGATAAACCCAGCCAGCTGTTTAGTGTCTCAGTCAGATGGTTAGTGCCTCATTCTTAATTATAAATAATAAGCCAACCATCACTCACCTTTTGAGAAAAGCCTCAACATGAGGGAATCAAGGGGGGGAAAAAAGAAGCAAAACATTTAAGGGACACAAAAATGGAAAATTATCTGTTAATGATAATATGTATGGTATTATCTTTTACTCAATACACAGTGTATTCAGAGAGGAAAAGCTCATTTGATATATTGTAATGATACCCAGTGATTAAATGTAAAAGAAAATAAATAAATAAGTAATAAAAAAATAAATTAATTTTTTAAATGAATTACAAGGACCTAAACTAACAACTTTTAAAAGGGGGGGGAACTCAGCAAAGAAAAATAGTACAGAAGAAGCCAATTATAATGAATAACCTCAGAGTAACAAAAGAAAGCCTCACAGTTATAAAAAGAAGTTCAAATGCTCTATTTCAAAAAGAAAATTAAGAGGACAATAAAGCACTCTTAAAATTAACAAAAAGAGGGACCAGCAGTTAGCGTAATGGCTATGTCACTGGACTCCCACGTAGTCGACCGCAGTTCAAGTCCCAGACCCAGTGGCTTAAACTCAGGCTGGGCGCGTGAGGAGGAGAATGGAAGAGAAGGGATTGCGGTGTGGCCATCCCCCCTAGGGGGCGATTTCCTGCTTTCTGTCTCTCTGTCTCTCTCTGTCTGTCTGGCGAACGCACGCACCCTATAGCAAAAACCTCCCCTCCCCCCCAAAAAAAATTAACAAAAAGAAAGAAAGAAAAGGAACAAGAATTGGCCCAGTTGCAGAAGCCTTCACTAACTGACACTGCTATTCATCCAATTGGAGCCACATGGTAGGACTGGGTTCAATACCCAGCCCATGCTAAAATTTGGGTGTGATAGGGCACACTAGCAACCTCAGTTACAAGGAAGGCTGAAACATGAGCAATATGGAAGGACCCTGTCTGTAAAAGCAGTGCGGTGGGTTCCTACAGTGCCAGCTACTCAGAAGGGTGAGACAAGACAATCATGGCACAGTGAGATTCTGCCTTAATTAATTAACTGAAAATAAATTTTAAAATAAAATAAGAATAAAATTTTACTTTTTAAGAAAGGAGTTGGAAGTTAAGATGGTTTTAGTTGGATATTTCTTCTAGAGGTTTGAAAATGAAGAAATTAACAATAAAAAGACAATTAGGAATTGTAGGCAGAGAGAACAGAGAATAAAAATTAAAAACTATCAAAGAAATAAGATAAATGTCAGAATTGAAGAATATGTGCTTCAAACTGAAAGATTCAATTTGGTACAAAAAGCACCATTTTGTAATTTTAATTCAATAGCTTCCAGATCCTGATAACTTTCAGATTAAAAGATCATATACAAAAGTCCAGGGTCGTAATAGCATCAGACTTTTCTATAGCAATACTAGAATCTAGAAGACAGTGGATCAATACCTCTATATAAGATAGGAAATTGTGTCTGAATAGAATTCTATACCCTGCCCTATTATCAAGTATGGTAATGAATAAGACTTTTTTATACAAAAGAAATAAAAAATAGATACACTACACACAAGTCCAGCTGAAGATATTATCTTACACATTATCACCAACAGACAATCCTCCATTTCTTTTTTTGTTGTCTTTTTAGAGTGAGAGTTTGTTTTTTGTTTTGTTGTTGTTGTTGTTGTTGTTGTTATAGGGTGCGTGTGCTCACTAGAGAGAGAAAGCAAGAAATCACCCCCCAAGGCAGATGCCACACCACAATCTCTTCTCCTCCATTCTCCTCTAAGGATCTTGGGTATGCACACGCAGGCATCTAATGTGAGTTTTAAGCCACCTAATCTGGGACTCAAACCGCAATTAACTTCATGGGAGTCCAGCTACGTAACAATTATGACATCTGCTTTCCTGACAATCCACCATTTCTATGTCCCTTAAATGATTGTCTATTTTCCTCCTTGATCAAATACAAGTTTTAAAAAAATAAGTTAATGTTTATGCTTATTCTCAGAAAGCTACAGGAGGCTTATTCCACTAAAATAGTTTATAATATATAACAGAGAAAACAATGTAAATTTCTCTGTTGAAAATTATGTATCTGGTGATGTCCTTGATTTGATTGTCATGTGCTATATGCATACTTTGAAAACCCATATTGTGTGCTTTGGAGATAAAATGAGAGAATGTAAACAATAATTTTTTTAAATAAAAATTATTTATTATACAATTTACAGTGGTTCAACTTATAAATTTAGGGTTTTACAATGGTATGAAAATGATACACATTCAGTAGAAACCATACTTCAGAGTTTAAAAGTTTAATTCAAATTCCTTTATAATATATTTTATTATAAAATAGGCTTTGTGTTAGATGATTTTGCCCAACTGTAGGCTAATGTAAGTTTTCTGAGTATGTTTAAGGTAAGCTAGACTTGGCTATGTTGTTGTTGTTGTTGTTATAGGGTGCGTGTGCTCACTAGAGAGAGAAAGCAAGAAATCACCCCCCAAGGCAGATGCCACACCACAATCTCTTCTCCTCCATTCTCCTCTAAGGATCTTGGGTATGCACACGCAGGCATCTAATGTGAGTTTTAAGCCACCTAATCTGGGACTCAAACCGCAATTAACTTCATGGGAGTCCAGCTACGTAACAATTATGACATCTGCTTTCCTGACAATCCACCATTTCTATGTCCCTTAAATGATTGTCTATTTTCCTCCTTGATCAAATACAAGTTTTAAAAAAATAAGTTAATGTTTATGCTTATTCTCAGAAAGCTACAGGAGGCTTATTCCACTAAAATAGTTTATAATATATAACAGAGAAAACAATGTAAATTTCTCTGTTGAAAATTATGTATCTGGTGATGTCCTTGATTTGATTGTCATGTGCTATATGCATACTTTGAAAACCCATATTGTGTGCTTTGGAGATAAAATGAGAGAATGTAAACAATAATTTTTTTAAATAAAAATTATTTATTATACAATTTACAGTGGTTCAACTTATAAATTTAGGGTTTTACAATGGTATGAAAATGATACACATTCAGTAGAAACCATACTTCAGAGTTTAAAAGTTTAATTCAAATTCCTTTATAATATATTTTATTATAAAATAGGCTTTGTGTTAGATGATTTTGCCCAACTGTAGGCTAATGTAAGTTTTCTGAGTATGTTTAAGGTAAGCTAGACTTGGCTATGTTGTTCAGGCTATGTTATCATGTTAGATGCCTTTTCAATCCATAATATTTCTAAATTACAATGGGTTTAATCAGTATGTAATCCCATCATAAGTTGAGGAACATCTCTTTGTCTTAATACTCTTTTTATGCATGAAATATCTGCAGTGATATCCCCCTCTTTCATTCTTGATATTAATTTTTCTATCTCTTTTCTTTTTGTGAAGATTCTACTTTATTAATCTTTAAAAAGAACAAATTTTTTACTTCATTAATTTGTTTTTATTCTTTTTTTAGTTCTACTCACATTAGGTCTTACATTTTCTTTTTCTAGCTCCATAAGGTAGAAATTTCTATCATTAATTTTTAACCTTTCTTCTCTTTTTATTTTTAAAGACTTTTTATTTTATTTGTTATCATTATTCACCAATTTTGAACAGAGAGAGACAGACAGGGAGAAAGGGAGAGTGAGAAAGCAAACCACCAGGTCCTCAGGACTTGAACCAGGGTCAACCATGTAGGAGACCAGCACCTCAACCACCATGCTACCTTCCAACCCCCTTTTCTTCTCTTTTAATGTAAGCATTTAAGGTTAAATTTCCCCCTAGATACTTTTTAGCTAATCTCACAGATTTTGATATTTTATATTTTTCTAATCATTCATTTAAAAATATTTTCTAACTCCCCTATGATGTCTTTGATCCAAAGTTTACTTAGAAGAACATTATTTAATTTCCCAAAACAGGGAGATTTCTCACATGTCTTATTGTTATGGATTTCTAATATAATTCATTGTGATCAGAAAATACACTCTGTAAAATTTTAATCTTTTGGAGTTGACACTTATGGTCTGGTATATAGTTTATCTTAGCACATGTTTCATGTACATTTGAAAAGAATGTACAGTCGGCCATTGTTGTATATAGTGTCCTACGTCAATTAGGTCATATTGATTAAGAGTGTTTTTCATATCTCTGTTGTTACTTTTTACCTAGGTTTGGGGGTTGTTTTTATTTTACTAGTTAGTCTCTCAGTTACTAAAGATATTTTTCAATACCTTCGTCTTGATCCGGACACCTGTTCCTGTGAAGAACCTTGCTGGAAGGCAGGTTGCCTGTGGCTGCAGGGTTAAGGACTGGGACCCATGGCTCTTCCCCTCCCCTACTCACCTTTGGATTCTCAGGTTTGTTTCTCAGGACTTTGAGATGAACTTGAGCCCCTCCTCAACCCATCTGGACACCTGTTAGAGCAAAGTGCTTTGCCTGAAGGTGGGCTTCCTGTGACTGCAGCGCTAATGGCTGGGACCCCTGGTTCATCCCCTCCCTACTCGCCTTTGGAGTTTCAGGACTTCAGTGTTTAGTATAGCAGGCAACATGCAACATGCTGCACAGTCTCTTCTTTGGTACTGAGTTGAAGCTCAGCAGCTCAGTTTCAGGTGCACCTGCTCTCTAGAAACTGGGAGGATTTTGGGTCACCCATGACCAGTGAAAACAGTGCAGGGTGCTGGTGAGGAACAGGGAGGCAGAGCAGAAGAGAGGATGCCAATTTCCTACTTCTGCACACCTTGGAATGCTCAGTAATGCCTTGAATAATTTAGGAAGGAATGTATAGATCACCAGATGACTAGGGACAATCACAGAGGCACAAGAAATGTGAGCAACCAACAAAATGTCTCTCTGTCAAAGGAAAATTTCAATTACTCACTACCCACAGACAGCACAATGGAAGTCGTAGTAATGTCAGATAAACAATTCAAAATATTTGTAGTGACCAAACTAAATGAGAAGCAAGAGAAAAGAGACAATGAGCTCCAGGAGATGAAGAAATCCTTTCACAATTTGAAAGAAGAAATAGACACCATAAAAAAGAATCAAACAGAATTGTTAGGGAGGAAGAATGTGATATAAGAAACTAAAATCTCCCTCAAGAGGATTAAAAGTAGATAAGATCACATAGAGAATCGAATCTTAAATGTAGAAAACAAAACCTCTGACCTGGAAAAAATTATCAAAAAAGACAGAGAAAACAACCAAGAAAAATGAGGATAATATATGAGAAATACCAGATACCATCAAGTGCTCAAACATCAAATAACTGGTATTCCAGAAGAGGAAGAAAATAATAAGGGTATTGATCATTTTTTTAATGAAATCTTGGAAGAAAACTTTCCAAACCTAGAGAGGTATTCAAATATACAGATCCAAGAAGTACATAACACCCCAAATAGAATAAACCCAACAAGATCCTCTCCAAGGCACATTATAGACAGATTGGCCAAAATAACAGACAATGAGATAAGATACTAAAATTAGCAAGAGGGAAATGTCAAATTACTTACAAAGGTTATCCTATCAGCCTAATATCAGACCTCTCATCAAAAACAATGCAAGCAAGAATGAGGAATTACAGTCTAAGTGTTAAATGAAAAACAATTTCAACCAAGAATACTATACCTGGCAAGATTATCCTTCATATGGGAAAAAGAGATAAAAATATTCTCAGATTAAAAAAAAAAAAAAAAAAAAAAAAAAAAAAAAAACAAAAAAAAAAAAACCACACCAAAAAAAAAAACCTGAAAAAATGGACCAACTCCAGACCAGTTCTTCAAGAGGTTCTGAAGGGAGTACTATACCAGGAAAACTAAAAAGTCAGACAAACAGATAAAAGAAAACAAGCAAGAAAATGGCTCACTTAATGATAGGAACATGTCTGGAAATAACGATAATAACATTGACTGTTAACCTATTAAACTCTCCAATCAAGAGACACAGACTGGCTGAATGGATTAAAAAAAAAAAAAAAAAAAAAACCCTCTCTCTGCATACAAGAAATACACCATATGGATAAAGACATACACAGACAAAAGTAAAGGGCTGGAAAAAGATATTCCATGCAAATGGAAATAAAAAAAAGGGCTGGAGTTTCGATACTGATTTCCAACAAAATAGGCTTTAAGACAAAGACTGTAAGAAGAGACAAAGAATGGCATTACATAGCTGTAAATGAACTAATTCATCAAGAATACATAACACTTACAAATATCTATGCACTCAACACAGGAGCACCTAAATACATGAAGGAAAGATAGCAGGAGCTAAAAGGAGAGATAAGTTGCAACACTATAATTTTTGGGGATCTCAACACCCCGTTAGTTCCTTTAGATGAATATTATAGACAAAAAATAAGCAGAGATATGAGACCTAAACAATACTATAAATCAAATGGCTTGACAGACATTTCTAGAATTTTCTACTCTAAAACCTCAAAATATAAATTTTTATCAACCTGGCATGGAACCTTTTCAAAGACTGACCATGTTATAGGACACAAATCAAGCCCTTACAGATTTAAAGGCATAGAAACTATATCTAGCATCTTCCCTGAACATGCTGGAATTAAACTCTATATTGATTTCAAGAAACATCCTCGAAAATAAACAAACACATGGAAACTAAACAACCTACTTGTGAATGACTTCTTAATGACCAAAGAACTTAAGTCTGGAATCAAAAAATGTAAGAAAACAAATGATAATGAGTACCTGAGTTTCCATAACGTAGGGAACTACAGAAGTAGTCATAAGAGGGAAATTCATAGCAACTAGTGTGCATAAGAAAAAGATGGAAAGGTGGCAAATAGATAACCTAACATCATGCTTCAAGGAATTGGTGGGGGGAAGGGAATGCCAGATATAAAGCAATCATAAATATTCAAGCAGAAATAAATGAAATAGAAAATAAATGACTATACAGAAAATGAATTAAAGCAAAAGCTGGTTCTTTGAAAAGATTAACAAGATCAACACACCATTACCTAAACTGATAAAGAAAAAGAAAGTAACCAGAAAAAATCAAATATGTAATGAAACAGGCAACATTACAACAGACACAATAGAAATACAAAACATCATTAGAGGATATTCTGAGCAACTATATGCCAAAAAACAAGAGAACGTGGAGGAGATGGACAAATTTCTGGATGCATATAATCCACCAAGATTGAATCAGGAGGACATAGAAAACCTGAATAGACTCATAACAAGCCATGAGATTGAATCAGTAATAAATAACCTCCTGACAAAGAAAAGCCCAGGCCCTCATGGCTTCATTTCTGAATTCTTCTGAACTTTTAAGGAAGCGTTAACCCCCGTTCTATTCAAATTATTTCAAAAGATCCAAAAGGAAGTAAACCTCCTAAATTCATTTTATGAAACCTCCATCATCCTCATTCACAAAACAGATAGACATGACAAAAAGGGAAAACTACAGACCAATAAGGAAATCAAAGACCTTTACAAAGAAAACTATGAAAATCTCAAAAAATATGGAATAGGACACAAAAAAGTAGAAGGACAACCCATGTTCCTAGATTGGAAGAATTAATATAATACAAATGGCAATTCTACCCAAATTGATCTATATATTTAATGCAACTCTAATCAAAATACCAGAGACATTCTTCACAGATCTAGAAAAGACAATCATAGAATTTGTCTGGAGTCATAAAAGACCTCATCTTGCCAAAGCAATCCTGTGCAAGAAGAGTAGAGTGGGTAGCATATGACTCCCTTACCCCAAAATATACTATAAAATTATGATAATCAAAACAGCATGGGGGCCATCGAGTAAAGTAGTGGTTAAGGGCACTGGACTCCCACTTGACACTGGACTCCCACATGGCCAACCACAGTTCAAGTCCTGGACCTGAGAGCTTGCTTTCTCTCTCTCACTCTCTCACTCTATCTCTCTCAGGTGAAATTAAAATAAATAAATAAATAAATGGATAAATAAAGTTAAATAAAATAATTCTTTATTTAAAAAAAAAAACATGGTATTGGGGGACCAGCAGTTAGCATAATGGCTATTGTCACTGGACTGCCATGTAGTCCACCGTGGTTCAAGTCCCAGACCGGGTGACTTAAAACTCATGCCAGGTGTGTGTGCATGCGTGCTCAAGATCCCAAGAAGAAAATAGAGGAGAAGGGATTGTAGTGTGGCCATCTCCCCTGGGAGGGTGATTTCTCGCTTTCTGTCTCTCTGTCTCTCTGTCTGTCTGGCAAGCGCACGCACCCTATAGCAAAAACCTCTACAAAAAAAAAAAAATGGTATTCACACAAAAACAGACAGGTGGATCAATACAATAGAATAGAGATCCTATAAATAAACCCCAACACTTATAGCAAACTGGTTTTTTTTATAAAGGATACCAGTCAATCCACTGGGAAAAGGAAAACTGTAAAAAATGGTGCTGGAAAAACTGGGCATCCACCTGCAAAAAGATGAAACTGAATTCCCAACTTTCTCCATTAACAAAAATTAAACTCAAAATGAATTAAAGAACTGAACCTAAAACCTCAAACTATAAAACTACTGATGGAAAACACTGGGGAAACTCGGAGACATCAGAGTACCCAAAGACTTTAAATAAGACTCCCAAAGCACAAGCAATAATCCCTAAAATAGCCAAGTGGAACTACATCAGATTAAAAAGTTTCTGCACAGCAAAGGACACACTAATTAATGTGAATTCACAGCCCTCAGAATGAGAGAATACTTTTATAAACTATGCCTCAGATAAGGTCCTAATGACCAGAATACACAGGGATCAAGTGGCTTACCTGAAAAACAAAAAAAAGTGACTAACCCAATTAAAAGATAAGAAAATGAGCTGAACAAAAATCTCTCTAGGAAAGACATATGAACAGCCAAAAAGTATATGAGGAAATGCTCAATATCCCTCATCATAAGGGAGATGCAGATTAAAACCACTGAGATACTGCCTAATCCCTAGCAGAATGATGAAGATTAAAAATACAAAAAGTGATAAGTGTTGGTGAGGTTGTGATGAAAGGGGAACTCTCCTACACTGCTAGTGGGAATGTAAATTGGTTCAGTCATGGTGGAAAACAATAATGAGATTTCTCAAAGATCTACAAATAGAACTACCATTTGATCCAGCAATCCCACTTCTGGGTATCTACCCAAAGGACAAAAGAATGTTCAGTCAGAAAAACGCTTGCACATCAATGTTTATTCATGATTGCTAAGACATGGAACCAACCCAAATGTCCA
>NW_006159844.1:1943909-1944525 GCF_000334495.1 Tupaia belangeri chinensis | reverse complement strand
TGAAAGAGTGGGGCACATATTCTCTATGGAGTACTATTCAGCCATTAAAAAAAAAAAAAGACCCTGGCATTTGATAAAAATTGGTCAAATATGGAAGATTTATATCTAAATGAAGCAAGCCAGGCTATGAAAGAAATATACTGACATTCTGCACTATATAGTAGAGACTGAAATATTGGAGGGTATAAAAGCAGTGAAAATAGTTATGGATGCTGAAGACAGTATGGAAAGTGGTAGAAGAGTAGAAGGGAAGAGTATAGAGAAAGATAGCATGAGAACAAATAGAGCAGCATGACATTTGTGGGACACAGAAATGGTTTATTACATGTTGATAACATGTATTATTCTCTACTGGACTGGTCTGAAAAGTATTTTATGTTAGGTAAATTCTCTTTACAAGCCAAATGATGTATAGTGATTGAATGTTTTAAAAAAGTAATGAGAAGGGACCAGCAGTTAGCATAATGGCTATGTTGCTGAACTCCCATGTAGCCAACCGTGGTTCGAGTCCCAGACCCGGTGGCTTAAACTCACGCTGGGCACATGTGTGTGTGTGCCCAAGATCCCAAGAGGAGAATGGAGGAGAAGAGATTGCAGCGTGGCCATCACATCTGGG
>NW_006159844.1:1924853-1943824 GCF_000334495.1 Tupaia belangeri chinensis | reverse complement strand
TCTTAGGATTTTAGATACACACACACACACACATATATATATATAAATTAAAATCTAAATAAAGAAATGAGAATTTTAAAAAATAATAATAATCTGAAAAAATGAAAAGCTATTTGACGATTATGTAGATATTAATGTCTTTGTCTTGACTGATGCATGGTAATTGGCATAAAAAAAAGTTATACACTGTGTAAAGATATTTGTTTTTAAATGTAATATAAAATATTAAAAATTTAAAAATAAATATCTTCTGCTTGTATTTTATATATATTTTTTATACATTTTCTATACTTTTTTATCTTTTTTATTTCTTAATTTTTTAATTAATTAATTTACATTTATTCACTGAGCATTTTCACAGCATACAAAATGTAATTTCCCATCCAGAATACACTGTACGTTGGCTTAATAAAGAATATTACCATACATGTTATCATCAACAAATAATTTTCCATTTTTTGTTTCTTACGTATTTTGCTTTTTTATTTCCCCTCTTGATTCCCTACTTCTCACCCTCTGCCATTTCCCACCCTCTCCTACACTGTCTCTGGTATCTACACTTGCTTTCTGTGGCTTTTTTATTTTTCTTCACATTTTATAGATTCACAAAATATCTTCATCTAAATACTTTCAATAACAAGGTCAGCTGATATGTACATATCTGTGAACACATGCCTGACTTTAGGCATAAAACTCAGTGAGTAGAATGAGCACCTAGCTAAGAAAGACTATATAGTTTGCTGTGATAATTAAATAGGGTTTTATAAAATATATATATTTTTTAATTTCAAGAAAAGTCGTTTTAACTTTAATAAATCAAAATCAAAAAATGTTAAGAGACATTTGCTTAAGACTTAAACCAAGAAAATGGTTAGGATTCTGTTCAAAGAGTTGTTGGATGAACCTATCAACAGCTCAAGAGAAGACAAAAATCCTTAAATCTGGAAAACAAAGTATGGAAGAAAATAAGTAATGCTTTAGTCAAAAGTCATAAAATTCTATTTCACCAGTTCAGTTTCATGTAATTAATCTCTCTTCTGTTGTGGTCGACCTTTCCATTTAAATTCTGGAAGCTAACATTTAGCTCTGGACTTGTCCCTACCATTAAGTTGGCCATTTTCTTGGTTGTTTTTTGGACTCTTATTTCTGTGGGTCTGTCTTTAGTTTTCTTGCCATAGCACTCCGTCCAGAACTTCTTGGAGAGATGATCTGGTGTTGGTAAATTCTTTCACTTAACACTTGGAATATATTTTCCCATTCTTTCTTTGCTCTCATTGTTTCTGATGGGAGGTCTGCTATCAGCCTGATGGGATGTCCTTTGCTAGTAACTTAATGTTTCTCTTTTGCCAATTTTAGTATCTTGTCTTTGTCTTGGTCAGTTTACTTTTAAAAATCAGCTGTAAAAATATTCCATTCTTGGACAATTTTCTCTGTCTTCGTGGTGGATTTTTCTAGGCCAGTAATTCTATCTTCTACAACTGGGATTCATTTCAGTGTGATCTAGTCTGCTTTGAATACTTTCAAGGGAGGTTTTGACTTCTGTATTATAGTCTTCATCTCTAACAGATCCATTTGACTCTTTTTTAAAGTGTGTAATTCCTCTTTAATATCTTGCAAGAATTTCCTCACCTCCTGAAGCTCATCAGCTTCTTTCTCCTGCCTCTTTGGCAGTCCATTGTCTCTCTTCTCTTTGATTTCTGTGAGCTTTGTCACCATGAAAATTCTAAATTCTTTATCAGACATTTCCATGAATTTCATCATACTGTCTGAGGATGAAAAGGACTTATTTTTCCTTGGATGAGAGGTATTTTCTTGTTTTTCCATATTTCTTGTGACCCTGTGGTGATTTCTAGTCATCAGATGGATGGTGCGTTTCTTCTAATTCTTGGAGTTCAGTCTGAGTGTTCAGAGGCGTGCAGTAGGAGGTGATCTGCAATCTCTCTTTTGTTCTGTTCTTACTCATTGAGCATCAGAATCAGTGGGAATAGAGGAATATTCTGACCCTAACTGTATTCAGATGTATAGGTTCTATTCACTTGGCTCTGTCTAGACACTTAATGAGCAGAGGTATAATAAGTGAGGAAGAAGTCTCAGCATAAAATCTTCATTTTAAGTCTCTGAAAGCACTAGTTCACAGCTGAAGTTCAGGATCCATGTTGAGGTGGGCCTGGGTTTGTGCCTTTCTAGAAATAAGTCAGGAAGAAATCTCAGCAGAAAAATCTTCATTTTAAGTCTCTGAAAGCACTAGTTCACAGCTGAAGTTCAGGATCCATGTGGAGGTGGGCCACATTTTCTATACATTTTTATACATTCAATCACTATATATCATTTAGCTTGTAAAGTGAATTTTCCCAAAATAAATACACTTCACATTGGGACCAACAAATGGAGTAATGGTTACGACACAGGACTCCCACATAGTCAATCTCGGTTCAAGTCCCAGATTTGGCGGCTTGTAACTTACACCAGGCATATGTGCATATGTGCCCAAAATCCTGAGAGGAGATTAGAAGAGAAGAGATTGCAGCATGGCCATTCCCTCGGGGGGCGAGGGAGGGACCTGGTATTTCTCATTTTCTGTCTCTCTGTCTTGCTCCATCTCTCTGGTGAGCACACATGCCCTATAGCAAAAACCTCTTAAAAAGAAAGAGAAAAAAAAATTTCACATCAGTCCAGTTGAGGATACTATACACATTATTATCAACAGATAACAATCCATTTTTGTATCCCATAAATGTCCTGCCTCTCTATTTTTCTCCTTAGTTTCTTTCCTCACATGCTTCCCCTTCTCTCACCCTCCTTCCACACTGTCTCCAATATCCATAACCATTTTTCATGCCTCTATATCCTCCAATTTTTCCATTTCTACCATAGAGAGCAGACAGTCCATGTATATTAAGTGGAGACATTCGATGTCTCTCTTTCATAGTCTGGGTTGCTTCACTCAGTGGTAAATCTTCCATATTCATTCACTTTTTATCAAAAATCAGGGTTTTGGGTTTTTCGTTTTTATTTTTGGGTTTTGTTTTGTTTTGTTTTTGGCTGAGAAATATTCCATAGAGTATATGTGCCACACTTTTTCAATCCATTCATCTGTTCGTGGACTTTGGGTTGGTTCTATATCTTATCAGTTGTGAATAATGTTGCAATAAATCTAGTTTTGCAAGCACTTTTCTGACTGAGCATTCTCCTGTCCTTTGGGTAGATACCCAGGAGAGGAATTGCTGGATCATATGGTAGTTCTGTTTGTAGATATTTGAGAAACCTCCATATTGTTTTCCACAGTGGCTGGAGCAATTTATATTCCCACCAGTAGTGTAGAAGAGTTCCCCTTTCACCACAACCCCATCAGCACTTATCTTTTTTTTTTTTTTTTGTCTTCACCATTTAACTTGGCTTAAGTGGTATATCATTGTGGTTTTCATCTGCATCTCTCTTATGATGAGAGATAGTTGGGCTTGCATTTTGACTGTTCATATGTCTTCTTTTGAGAGTTGCTTGTTTGGCTCATTTTCCCATCTTTTAATTAGGTTGATTTTTTTTTTCAGGTAAGTTTACTGAGTTTCCTGTGTATTCTGGTTATAAGTCCCTTATCTGCAGCATAGTTTACAAAAATATTCTCCCATTCCAAAATTTGCTGATTCACACTCATTACTATGTTTTTAGCTGGGTACAAAGTTCTTCATCTGATATAATCCCACTTGTCTATTTTTGGGATTATTGTTTGTGCTTTGGGGGTCTTATTTAAGAAGTCTTTGTGTCTTCCAATGTCTCCCAGAGTTTCCACAGTGTTTTCCACCAGTAGTTGTATAGATTGAGGTCCACTTTGAGTTGATTTTTGTTAATGGTAAGAGATAGAGGTCCAGATTCATCTTTCTGTAGATTGATACCCCATTTTTCCAGCACCATTTTATAAAGAGGTTTTTCTTTTCCCAATGAATTGACTGGTCCCCTTTTTCAAAAATAAGTTGGCTGTATGTTTGGGGGTTTATTTCTTAGGTCTCCATTCTGTTCCATTGGTCCTTATGTCTATTTTTGTGTCAATACCATGCTGTTTTGATTATCACAACTTTGTAATATATTTTGGGATCAGTGACTGAGAGGCCTCCTACTCTACTCTTCTTGTGCAGGATTGCTTTGGCAATACAGGATCTTTTATGATGCCAGACAAACTCTGTGATCACCTATTCTAAATCTGTGAATAATCTGGTAATTTGATTTGGATTATGTTAAATAAGCAGATTAATTGAGGTAGAGTTGCCATTTTGATTAAATTACTTCTTCTGATCCAGGAATATGGTATGTCCTTCCAATTTTGTGGATTATTTTTTCTTAGATTTTCTGTTTTTGTTGTAGAAGTCTTTGACTTCTTCAGATAGATTTATTTCTAAATATCTTGGTTCCCTGAAAGACTTTCCCCCATGTCTTCAAGCAGTTGTTTCCATTTTGGTCAGAATTTCATACTGTCAACTACAGAATTAACCTGGGACCAACAGATGGCATAATGGTTACATCACTGGACTCCCATGTAGTTGACTGCAGTTTGAGTCCTGGGTTCAGTGACTTAAAACTCACACCAGGTTCATGTGCGTGCGTGCCTAAGATCCCAGAAGGAGAGTGAAGAATAGATTGCAGTGTGTCCATCACCCCTGTAGGGTGATTTCTTGCTTTCTGTCTTCCCTGTCTCTGTCTCTCTGGTGAGCGCACTCACCCTATAGCAAAAATCTCTCTTAAAAAAAATAGAAAAAGAATTAATCTTATAGAAAAGCTGCTCCTTCATTACCAGTGCAGAAACATAAAACATAATTTTGTGCAAAATATTTATATTCTGAAGTTTGACTCAGATTTATAATTCTTACTGTTTTATTCTGCTTGCATGATTGCCCACCCCTCAATTCCCACCATCATATTATGAATGTATCTGATGCCAAGATAAATAATTTCTACTAATTTGCTTTAGGAACCACTTCCTTTGAATTTTTCACCTGTGAACAAGTGTTATATTGCCCTCTAATTGACACATCCTTAAAGGTGTTTTGAAAATTGGGAACCAGCAGTTAGCGTAATGGCTATGTAGCTGGACTCCCACGTAGTCGACCATGGTTTGCGTCCCGGACCCGGGGGGTTAAAATTCACGCTGGGCGCTTATGTGTGCGTGCCCAAGATCCCGAGAGGAGAATGGATGAGAAGGGTTTGCGACGTGACCATCTCCTCTGGGGGGTGTTTTCTCGCTTTCTGTCTCTATGTCTCTCTCTGGCTGTCTGGCGAGCGCACGTGCCCTATAGCGAAAACCTCTCAAAAAAAAAAAATAAAAGGTGTTTTGAAAATAGATGAATATAAGAGTAGAGGAAAATGTTTTCATTTCCCTGACTACCCGATTTCCATCTCTTCTCTGTAAAGGGGACCAATTATGAGAACACATAGACTATACAGAAGACCCTGTCTTTTGGAAATACTTTCTAGAAATTAGAAAAATAGAAAATTCATAACCATGAGGAGGATTGGTCATCACCACAACAGGTAATAGAAGAGACTGATATCCAGTAATCAAAAAAATTGAAAAGGCAGTACTGAGATTTAAAGAGGAAGTTCTGAAAAGAAATGAGAATTGCTTGCTAATACTGGATCCATGGACTCACACTGCACAGTACAAAATCTTAAAACCATGAATCTCTAAAATTTCATATCATAAGTTATATCACCATTATAAAATGCAATTTTGCTGAAACATCTATTTTATGTGGCAATACCTTAAAAGCTCATAAAATATTTGAGCCACAGACAGACATTTTTCTGAAAATTGAAACTAACTTCATAACTCTGCACTATCTTTTGCAAGAAGTAGGTGTAAAACATCCCCTACCCGTGGGACAAGAACATCTGTCCTGTCCTTATCTGTGTGAAAAGCTTTCTTTCTAGCAGAGCACGCTTCATGGGGACACATTGGAAGTGTGACCTCTTAAGTTCAGGCACATTTCATTGCACCATACCCACTCTGCAATCATCCAGAGAGAAAACCAAAGAAGAGACGAGAAGAAACAGTTGAATCTGAGGTGGGGAGGGAATCATTCTAATTTCTTTGACTATTTTAAAGGAAAAAAACAAGGAGTAAAAAAAAAAAATGTGATTCAACAGAAGACACAAGTATATTCACAATCTCAGAGTTCAAACATTAACTCTGTTACTATCATAGTATATCATAAATTCATTCCTGGTGTTTATATTTTTCATCTGTTTTTTAAGGACACCCATGAAACACAGATCATGAAAACGAGTGTAGGCATTAACATCTCAAATGTCTATCAGGTCCTGATATAACCCTTCCTTTCTTTCTATGACTACTGAAAACCTTGAAAAAGATGGACTTTCATACTTTCTTCAAAAATGAAAACTGGTGAACAATCTCTTCACAATACCTCCCTTAACCACATACATCACTATCTCTGTCATTCTCTCTCATCCAGTATTATTTTTTCTCATAGTATGTTTCATTGTCTTGCTTATTATTTATACTATAACCTCCAATAGAGAGGACACGCTGTTTGATTTCCTGATTTATTCCCAATGTTTTAAATCCCTGCATAGCCTAGCTATAGTAGAAATTAAACAAATATAGACTTAATGAGTAAGTAAATCTAATGCTGCAATCCAGAAGGAATAGGTACTGAAGCAGATTGAATTAATCCAGTGTTTGTCAAACTGGGATCTTGAATTATCTGGAAGTCAACTGTAAGTACAATCACACTGACAAGAAAAGCCCTAAAAACATTTTATCCTAGACTGTGAAATTCTATAATAGTCCTCTTCACTCCTGGCACCATATGCTTCTGAATGACTTCGGTGACTAAATTCATTATTTTTGTAACTATTCCAGCCTACTCATATGGTTTAACTTAATTAAGGATTCTCATACTAGGTACTTAAAATAAAACTGAGAGGGGTTCCATATCCTGGATATGTGGACAAAAGGATAAATAAGAAATATATTAATTGACCTATCCTACAAACTCCACTCTGGGTCTACAGCTCCAGACATATTTTCCCTCCTGGATGGTGATTTGACTGCTTATGTCCCCACCTTTTCCACTAACAGATAGAGATGCAGGATATCATCCAAGTGAATAGATATAATGCCAACCATAGTAGCCCTAGACTTTGAACAGGGCACACACACACACACACACACACACACACACACACACACACACACACACACACACACACACACACACACACACACACACACACACACACACACACACACACACACACACACACACACACACACACACACACACACACACACTGTGGTTCACTGGAACAAAACTAGCTCCTCACTAATCCCTCTACTTCAGAGTCCATGTACTCCTAAGACTCAGACAGATGATAGTGTGTCTACTACTTCGACTGACTCAACTACTTTATCTAGCTGAAAGAAATAAGTCCAACAAATCATATTATTTGTGCATGCTAGTGCTGTTGGATTATTGTTAACTCTGTTATTTTGAGCTAAAATATAGACATTATCTAAATTTGAAATACTTTGAATGACTTTGTTTCCTTTTACTTTTTTCTTTAACAGAGAGGAAATGTCTATCTGTAAAGAATAATGTTCATTCATGGGCTGAAATTCGTTACATCTTTTTGAAAACCCTAACACCCAAGAATAGATCACTCTAATAAAACTGCTGAAAGAAATTATCATCATATGGCTAGCAGCCATGCGCATGTACTGACATCAGTAGACTCTCTCATTCTAAAGTAGAACTCAATACACATTCTTTCTGTGAGCAACTATTTAGTTTCAGCAAAGGAACATCATAAGTCATTATACATAAAGTTTAAGATACTGGTTTTGCTGAGGAGGGGTATTTATTTAATTTTCTAATATGTTTTGGTTTTATAGTGTCACAAGGCTACGACTTTATCTATAGCTAAAGCTTGAACATTTTGAGAAACATTGTCATAAAAGTCCTTTAAGCCAATGCCAGGGAAATGAGAAATCAGTACTTTAATGGAGGCTTATATATTACTAAATTTTGAGAAACACTGAGATAGACAAAAAAATAAAACAACCAGTTAATAATCCATTTTTTACCTCATGAAATATAACTCTCTTTCTACTTGAAAGAAAATTGAAATACTATCCCTCTTAATTATGTAGCCAGTACTCAGAGAACATCATATAAACCAAACAGCAAAATAGGCAGCTGACCCCTAGACAATGGTGTTGATTTTTTTAAGGTAGAAAAGTGCTATTAAATTATCCATGTAGTCCTAACCCTTACTCTACCTTCACCTTCACATACAATAGTCTTACAGGCATGAGGTTTGATCTCCTAGCAGTAGAAAATGTCTAGACCTAAAAATAACTCATTGCTCCAAAATAATTGTTTCTCACAAATAAACATTTGCAAGTGAAGCAAATCAAAAGAACTCTGATAACTGTGGAAAGGAAAGGTACAGTTTTTTCATACTCTGTTGCCTCAAAATATCAGAAAAACACACTGAGATAGGAGACAATCGCAGTTACGTTCAGCAGAGCTGCCCTAGATAAATAACATGATTGACAAAGAACTACATGCATCAACTTGCCTTCATGCTATAAATAAGAGAAAAGGCTTTGACTGACACCTGGATCCAAGGAGCAAATTAAATGGTAGAAAAACAGTATATAAACGTATATAAAATATATTTTTTTAATTTTTATAGATTCAATCACTGTATATCATTATAGCTTGAAAAATGAATTTTCTCAGTATGCATATACTATATATTAGTCCAGTTAAAGATATTATGATACACACTATCATCAACAGATAATTTTCCACTTTTGAGTCCCTTAAATGTTTTGCTTCTTTCTTTTTGATTCCCTCCCTCTCACCCTCCCCATTTTCAACCCTCTTCCCACACTGTCTCTAGTATCCACAATCATTCTCCATGCTTTTATATCTTCCACTCTTTCAGTTCCTGCCATAAATAATTTTTTAAAAATCTTTTATTAAAATTTATAAAGATGTAAGGGAAGATGTAAGGGAAGAACAGCCTTCTGAAAATAGTTTCCCACAGAAACCAAAATAACGTTCTAGAAAACTTCTTAAAAATAGGATACAGGGCATGCAAGTTACAAGATGAGAATATGCTGAAATAAAGTGAAAAACAAATGAAACTAAAGACAAAATATTTTAATGTAAAATTAAAATGGACATATGAAATAAGAAAAGTAACAAAGTAATGAAATTTTAATGTACCTTAGAGTATAATTTACACTAGAAAAGAATGCATTCATGATGTGCAGTACAAGGTGATGTGAAAAGTTTTTCTACAAGACAAAAGCAGGATAAATAACTTAAAATAATTTAGGCATTAATATAGATAGGATCGACAACAAAACTGCAAACCAAGAACTATAGATAGACCCTAAGCAAAAAATCAAAATAATGATAAATTTTAAAAAGTCTAGTTGAGGGGAGAGCATAGGAAAGGAAATTTGGGGAAAAAAATCAAGAAGTAAGGCATTTGTGGGATGCAGATATGGTTTATTATTTGTTGGTGAGGACTTGCATATGTTCTCAACTGGACTGGACTGAGGTGCGTGTCATGCTGGGTAAAGTCTCTTTACAATCTAAATTATGTATAGTGATTAAATATATAAATAATAGCTAAAATTAATAAATAAAAAATTATAAAAAAGAATTATTCACAATAAAAAAGTTCAGTTACCTATAATATCTAAAAATCTTTTAACATACTCTAAATAAAGCTAACAAATAACACATCCTGCAAAATTTTCTAAATTATAAGAAAAGATCCAAGCATTTAGGCAAAGAAATGTTAACTACAAATAAATATAAAATAATATGTGCAATGTAGCAACTCATAAGTATATAAGTACATACTGTTAGGCAATAGAGAAATGTTTACAGTATTTTAAGAAAGAAAAACTATTTTGCAGTACTCAGTCAAGCTGTCATTCATGTGTGAAGAAAATAGGAGACATTCTCAGAAATGCCAGGTCTCATAAAATACAGCACTCAGGGATCTAAAATTACTTGAAGACACAGTCCAACCAAAAAAGGGTAAATAAAAATGAAAATCTCAAAGATGTGGGCAGTGAGGGAAGAAAGAGGTATGTGGTACAATAAACTTCACATTTATAGAGGGATGTTGGTCCTTCTAGTGCAACTACTGGTAAAGATGAGCTTCCCAGGAGACAGACTCAGTCTCCAAATACAGATTTCATCTCAGGCTTCACTCCTGCATGGATAAAACACTCTTCTTTTCTTTAATTTTTTATTTTAATTTACATTTAATCACATATATCTTTACAGTATACAACATTGCTTTTTCCAGCACAAATACCATGCACAGCAGTATGGGCCTGAAGTTATCATTTTTTGTCATGTCTTCATCTGGTTTTGGAATTAAGATGACAGAAGCTTCATAGCATGAATTCGAGAGGATTCCTTCCTTTTGAATTTTTAGAAATAGTTTAAGGAGAACTGGGTTTAGTTCTTCTTTAGAAGTTTTGTAGAACTCAGAAGTAAAACTATTGGGACCTGGGCGCTTTTGTGTTAGGATATTATCTATTACTGATTCAATCTCATTGCTTATTTTGGGTCATTCAGATTGTCTATTTCCTCCTAGTTCAATCTTGGTAAGTTTTACGTATTCTGAAATTTGTCTAGTTCATCTAAGTTTTCTTGTTTTTTAGCATATAGTTGCTTATAGTATATTCTCTGATGATATTTAGTAATTCTGTTATTATCCATTGTAATGATGCCTGTTTCCTTGCTGATTTGATTTATCTGGTTCTTTTCTCTGTTCTTCTTGATTAATCTAGCTAACAACGTGTCAATTTTGTTTATCTTCTCAATGAACCAGCTTTTGTTTTCAAATATTTCTTTTTTTTTTTTTTAGAGGTTTTTGCTATAGAGTGTGTGCGCTCACCAGAAAGACAGAGAGACAGAAAGCAAGAAATCACCTTCCAGGGGCGATGGCCACATCACAATCCTTTCTCCTCCATTCTCCTCTCAGGATTTTGAGCACTCATGCACACGCACCTGATGTGAGTTTAAGCCACCAGGTCGGGGACTCGAACCATGGTCGACTACATGGGAATCCAGAGACATGGTCATTAAGCTAACTGCTGGTCCCTGTTTTCATATATTTCCTGTATAGTTCTTTAATTCTCTATTTCATTTATTTCTGCTCAAATCTTTATTCTTTCTTTTATCCTAGAATTTTTCATGGTTTTTGTTGTCGCTTTTCTAGTTCCCTGAGTTGTGTCGGTAGGTTGTTTATTTGCCACCTTTCTGCCTTTTTATTATGGGCACTAGTTGCTATGAACTTCTCTCTTAGGACTGTTTTTTTGCTGTGTCCCATAGGTTATAAAGATTTACTTATTTATTATCATTGGTTTCTATGAACCTTTGATTTAGGTCTTAATTTCTTTGATAGTTGAAACATCATTCAGAAGTAGGTTGTTTAGTTTCCATATGTTTGTGAATTGTCTAGGGCTCTTTCTATATTTGATTTCAAGTTTGATTCCATTGTGGTCAGAAAAGATTGAATTTGTAAAGGCTTGTTTTGTATCCTATCATATGGGCAATCTTTGAAAATCTTCCACATGGAGGTCAGATAAGTGTGTATTTTGTGACAGCTGGGCGAAATACTCTACAGATGTCTGTCAAGTCCATTTCATGTATGGTATAATTTAGATCTTACATCTCTTTATATTTTCTTTTGTCTAGATGATCTGTCCAGAAGAGACAGTAGGGTGTTGAGGTCCCCTACAACTATTGTGATGCAGTCTATCTCTCCTTTGAGTTCTAAAAGTCTCTCTTTGATGTATTTAGGTGCTCCAATGTTGAATGCATGGATATTTACAAGAGTTATATCTTCTTGGTGAACAAGTTCTTTTAGTACTATATAATGTCCTTCTTTGTCTCTTCTTACATCTTTCATCTATTTTGTCTAATATCAGTATCGCAACTCCAGCCTTTTTTTGGTTTCCATTTGCATGGGTTATCTTTTTCCAACCTTTCACTTTCAGTCTATATATGCCCTTATCAGTGAAGTGTGTTTCTTATAAGAACCATATATATGGCTTCTGTTTTTGTATCCATTCAGTGAGTCCGTGTCTTTTAATGGGAGAATTTAATCCATAAACATTCAGTGTTATTACTGATATTTGCAGACTTATCCTTGCCATTTTGTTAGCCATTTTCTACATTGATTTTTGTTCTATTTCTGTTTGTCTCTTTTTAGTTATCCTGATACAACACTCCCCTCAGTACTTCCTGTAGAGCTAGTCTAGTATTGGTGAATTCTTTTAGTTTTTGTTTATCTGAGAATACTTTTGTTTGTTCTTCCCATTTGAAGGGTAATCATGCTGGATATAGTATTCTTGGTTAAAATTCTTTTTCTTTTAAAGTTTTGAATACATCTTCCCATTCTTTCCTTGCCTGCATTGTTTCAGTTGAGAATCTGATGTTAGCCTAAGCCTAATAGGATAATCTTTATAAGTAACTTGATGTTTCTCCCTTGCCATTTTTAGATATTGTCTTTGTCTTTAATTTTTACTAATCTGGCTATGATGTGCTGGGGACGATCTTGTATTGATTCTATTTGGGGTCCTTTTAATTTCTTGGGTTTGAATTTCTCCTTGTTTCTTTATATTTGGAAAATTTTCAGATAATATTTTATGAAAGAGTTTTTCAGTGCGTTTACCCATTACATGGATATGTCAGTGTTTCATGGTGTCTAAAATTTTCAATATGTTGTCCTCATTTTTGTTTGTTTTTGTTTGTTTGTTTGCTTTTCATTCTTTTTGGTGATTTAGTCTATACTGGAGACTTAGTCTTCAAAGTCAGAAGCTCTTTCTTCTGCATGTTCTAATCTGCTGTTAATACTTTCTATGGAGATTTTAATTTCTTATAATATATTCTTCATTTCCAGAAGTTCTGCTTGATTCTTTATTAGGGTGTCTGTTTCTTGAAATAATTTTCTCATTTCTGGAATTGCTTGTCTATTTTCTCTTGCACCTCATTGAATTTTGTCACTGTGAAAATTTGGAATTATTTTTCTGACATTTCTGTGTATTTCTCTAAGGCTGGTAAGGGGCTACTAGGCTTGCCTAGGGAAGAGTTACCCTTTGTTTTCTCATGTTCCTTTGAGATCTGTGCCTATTTTTGGTCATCTGATACTGTATTCACTTTTTTCTATTTATTGGAGTAAATTTTCTAGTACTGGAAGAGGAAATTTCACCCTTTGTTTCCAGGTGTGTTCCTATTGGAGGAACAGGTCAGAGCAGTTATGGGTAGCTTCGGGTGCTTGCATTCTCTACCAAACATTCAGCTCTTGAGGTGGTAGCAAGCTAAGGAGATATAACTTAGTGAAGAGGATCAAGTCACTTGCTGTGCCCAGCACATGGGCTAGTGTGCCAAAAGTTCCAAAGTTACTCCCAGATCCTGAAGGTGGACTCACAAGAGAAGGCCTGCCCAGACCAAGCTCAAGTCTCCAGGTAGGTGGCGTGAGCCCAGGCTGCCAGAATGGTGGGCAACGGAGTGGCAAAATTTCCAAAGTTCTTCCCAGGCCCCACTTGGACTCCCTCGAGGAAGCCTGCCCAGGCCAGGCTCAAATCTCCAGATGGGCAGGCAACCCCAGGCCACCAGAGTGGTGGGCAATGGAGTGGTGAAAGTTCCAAAGTTACTCCCAGGCCCCAAGTGTTGACTCACCCAAGACATAACACTCTGAAAATAGAAATATTTCTTTATAAATCACTTGGTGGAAAAGCAGACTGATGTGAGGCTATTTATAGTTGTTTTAATTCTATTCATGCTAATATTTACCATTTTGCTGCATATACATTAGTAAATTGGATTACAGCTTATTGTCACACACTGCCATAGTTATTATAAAATATTCAATGTTATCCTTTCTAAAATGTTTAAAAATTTGGAATTCCAAAACACATCCAGGGGTTTCAAGTAAGGGATCATGGAACTCAAATGTATCAACTCACCTAAATGACTCACTTTCTTACAGCAACCCTAGCCAGCTTGTTTTTAAAAGTTTTTTTCTACAGGGCATGTGCACTCACTGGGGAGACAGAGACAAAGACAATGAGAGGGAAAGTGAGAAATCACCCCCCTCCCCCGGGGGCTGGGGGTATGGCCATGCTGCAATCCCTTTTCCTCCACTCTCTTCCTGGGATCTTGGACATGCACACGCACATGCCCAATGTGATTTTCAAGTCACCAAATCTGGGACTAGAACCATGGTCGGCCATGTGGGAGTCCAGCAACATAACCACCACACCATCTGCTGGCCCCAGCAACCATAGCCAGTTTATTCATCAATAAAGTATTCCACCTCTCAGGATACACTGGACTCTGAAAACAACTGATTTTTTTTTCCATGGTCTCCAACAGGCTCTCAATTCTAGACATTGAGGTAGGAAGAGAAATCTGCCTGCCTGTCTTTCTCAGTACATATACTACCTGCCCATGCTGAAAGAGAGAGAAAAATTACTCAACATCCAGCACTATCATCTCTTCAGCTCATCTCCAACTATTTCTTGATGCATGTTTATCCCATATTTAACCAATTACTATTCTAGTCAACCCATTAGGAGCCTATCCTTGAACTTGAGCCCTGGACATCTGACCCTAGGGTAATGTCAGATTTTTAAAAAGAGGTTGTGTATTCCTGACACAGTTGTGCTACACTCCAAGTATCTACACAATATAAATTAACATTCAGTAGAGAATAACTCAAATTTTGAACACTTTATGGTACATTAAAGTTTTCCTAAGCTTTGTTTCAATGGTGGAAAGGCTACAATTATTCTTCCTTTACTTCTCTAGCTCATTTACAGATGAGTCATTGAATCTTTCCTCTGTATTGTACTCTTGGGGCTCTTTCTGGTCTCTACCTCCAGATTCACTGGCTCTGAGCTGCTTATTCTATCATGACTATTCACTTCGGATTCATCTTTTATGTTTATCCAATCATTATTTACTACACACTTTGGATGTTTTAAAACTGCTCACCCAGAATACAAAGTTTGATGTTCCCATATTCAGTGTTTCATAGTCATATGCAAGCCCTACTGCATCTGTTAGAATCAAGACATATAACAGAAAAAAAAAACATTAGTATTAAATAAAACAACAGCTTTTATCTTCCAGTTAAGAGAAGTCCCTGAACATCCTATCCAAGACCATTAATGGCTTTTTCATATTCAATAAGAAACTATGCATCTTCTATCTTTATGTTCTACTGTCTAAACTTATGGCTTCCATCTTCATCGTATCCCATAGAGAAAGATGACTACTAGAACAATAAATGTCATGTAGACCTTCTTCACCAGGAAGAAAAGGAGGAGAAAGGCAAAGAGGACACACTTCTCAGCGGAGGCAGCTTCTAAAGACACTCTGAGAAGCCCATTCAAATCTCAATGCCTGCTTTCTCATTGTCCCAAGTCAGTGACATACGTCACCTAACCATAAAGAAAGAAGGGTTTAATTTGGCACTTAATATGCACACCTATGCACATATGCAAACAAACATAATGTTGTTTGTTGGAAAAAACAGAAATTAAGCTGAGCAACTAGCACTCTATCAGGAATTTTGTCAATAGTCACCAACCGTGATAGCTATTAGGCAATCAGGTATTAATCAGCAATAATAAATCATTCATCTTGAGATTCATCCCTCATCAAGATTCATAGAAAGTAGTGAGAAGGTCAAAATTACTTAAATCACTTTCTTCCCTTTAATAAATAAGAGGTTGGAAAAAACTGGTGTGTCCTTTTTGGCATTTTAATATGAGCCATAAATAAAGAGTTTATAGGTGAAAGATTTATTGACAATGTTCAAGGAAGTTGCAAATGGTTCTGGCCACAGTTACCAACTGTTTTATTATCTGTCTTCTCCATTATAAAAATTCTGGTTATATCAGAGATGCTGCCAACTTAGCCTTTCCTTTCAGCCTGTCAGCACTACCCAGTGTTACTGATGTGTTTTCCTTTTTCAGCCTTGTATTTTCCACAATGGGCCTCTTTGTTACATCAGTCAAGTTTCCCAGTCTTGATACCTTCTAAAAGTTTTAAAATACTTTAAATTAAGTAAAAATCAAACTCAGGAAATACCTAACCTTGCAGAACATGATTTCAGAATCTTCAAACCACATAGTGTTCTGTGGCAAATGGAAATTTTACTCAGTTTCTGTGATATCTCAGGTTCTAATTACCCAGCCCATAGTAGACCAATGCATGTATGTGTATCAACATGTGTTAGTATAAGTGCGTGCATGTATATATCTATATCTATATATATATTTTTGCATATGTATATATATGTACATATATGTCAAAATCTCCATTTCCCTGGCAAATTCATTCAAGAAAGAAAACAAACAAAGCAAGGCATCAGAGGCCCAACTAATACAGAAAATATTGCAAAACTTAAAAGAATAGCATATAATATAAGATGTTTGAAATATGGGATGAATTACTAAAAAAGAAGACAAATTTCTTAGCATAATAATTTCTACTAAGTCAAAAACTCAACATCATGCTTAATGGTAAAATACTGGAAGCATCCTCATATAATAACAAGTAAAATGAGAAGTATGCTTTCTTCCTTAGTATTTAACATTGTTCTAAAAATATTGGCCAATAAAATGAAGCATGAAATAGAAATGAGATAAAATCATTGAAAAACAAAGAACTAAATTATCATTATTTGCAAGTTATATTGCCATATAACCAAGGGGGAAACAAGAGAATCAAATATAAATTTTATAAAATTAATAGAAATCAATAAATGGCCAGATAAAATACATACACAAATTTTAATACCATTCCTAAATAAGCAGCTACAATTGACATTGAGAAAATTTTCTCCTCATAATGGCAAAAATATATATTTTTAGAACATCTGGGGATACCAGTAATAATAACTGTGACAGATAACATTTTTTAGAAAGATATTTTTGCTATAGGCATGTGCACTCAACAGGGAGACAGAGATATTTTTGCTATAGGCATGTGCACTCAACAGAGAGACAGAGAGACAGAGACAGAGAGACAGAGAGACAAAAATGAGAAATCACCCCCGGGGCAGATGGCCATACTGCAATCCCTTCTCCTCTATTCTCTTGGGATTTGGGGCACAAATGCCCAGAGTGAATTTCAATTCTCCAGGTCTGGGACTCAAACCTCAGTAGGCCATGTGGGAGTCCAGTGACAAAACCATTATGCCATCTGCTGGTCTCCAGATAACATTTATTGAACTTCAAAAGAAACAGAAAAAGAATAGCCAAAAAGAATTTGGGAAGATTTGTTTTAGAAATTATTTTCTTTCCAAAATGATTTCAGAATCCCCACATCACAGTGTTTTGTAGAAAATGGAAAAGAGAAGGGTAGGATCTGGGAAATTTCACTCAGTTTCTGTGATATCTTAGGTTTTCTAATTATCCAATAGAAGACTGAAGCATGTATGTGTGTCAACCTGTGGGAGTACATGAATATATATACTTATATATGCATCTATAAGTATATACATGCATACTTCTTTAAAATCAGAACTCATCAGCAGATTTTTAAGTCAATGGGAGGACATTGAAACATTCTTAAAAATAAAATGTTAAATGTACTTTGGAGAGAAAGACAAGTTGCTGAAACACACCTAATTAAACAATTTGAATTTATGAATGTACCAGCCCAGTTCTCTGTCCATATTAGACATTCCACTATAACAATTGTTTCTTCTCATCCCTGACACAATCTTATGCTTGTATTGAATTGCAATCATGGAAATACCACTACAATATCTGTCTTATGGTGGATAAATCAGAATAAAAAGAAAAGAAAAAAATGTATTTGACTTGATCTACATCAACAGAGTAATCTAGATAATGGGAACAAGTATCCACATAATCATAATTTGTCTTCTAAGTAATCTATTGCACTGACCATGCAAATAATTGCTTCAATTCTTCAGAGCACACTGCTAGCGAGATTTGGTCAAAATTAAATCCGTAGCCCATAATTGTCATTTTATTTGCATAATTATGCGGGAAGGAAAGTAGATGGGAATTTTTGTTTTAAAACCTCTTTTTTCCACTTCTCTGGCACTATTTCCACATGAATAACAAAGATAGTCACAATGAATTGTGATTTACTTAGCCACACTAGACAATGTTGCCTATGTAAATATGAGTACAATCATATCAAACCACTTCTACGTTGGCCCTGAAGATTTGTGTAGAATCAAGATTTTGTGGAGATGAAAAAAAAATATCAGTATTTATTAAGTGATGAGGTTCTCAGTGACTAGGGAAGGGAAGGGAAGGGAAGGGAAGGGAAGGGAAGGGAAGGGAAGGGAAGGATTAACAGTAGGATTTGTATAGGTATAAAGCAATAGAAATTGCTCTGGACTCCCACATGGCCAACTGCGGTTCGAATCCTCCCAGACCTGGCAGCTTGCTTTCTCACTTTCTCCCTCTCTCATTCTCGCCCTCAATCTCTCTCACTCTGTCCCTCTCTGGTCAAATCAAAATAAAGAATAAAATTAATAAAATAAATTTTAAAAAAGAATATTATTTCGTTGGAAGTAAAAGAGCAAACTAGATTCTTATATTTCAGACAAGTTTGTCAGCTATTTTTCTCTCCTTTGTTACATTTGCTCTTTTAATTAGCAGAATTTTTATAATTTCTTTTTGCACTAAGATATAAAAGTGATGAGGAGGTCACACTTTAAGTTACAGAAATGCTCCCTAATGGTGATATCTTTCTATATTGTATTAAATTAAATAAGGACTTCACACTGTGAGGGTTTTGGGGAAAGTTTGTGGATGATTCTTACAATAAAAAAAATAATGCATGGGGGAACCAGCAGTTAGCATAATGGCTATGTTGCTGGACTCCCACGTAGTCAACCGCGGTTCACGCCCCGGGACC
>NW_006159844.1:1918158-1924656 GCF_000334495.1 Tupaia belangeri chinensis | reverse complement strand
ATGGGTTTCAACATGTTTTACATCAAAATAAACTTGTTCTTTAATTTCACTTTTCTATGAACATTTTCAAGTGTCCTTGTAGTTTACATAATGTTGCTAATTTCAGCTCAACCCAAGTGCCATTTCTTAAAAATATACATTGATTCTCTCAATATGTAGCATGAAATCATTCAAACTTAGATAATATCACAGGTCAGATTCTCCAGGAAGGATACCCAGAGGCAGAAAATTGTGAAGGGAAGGTTTACTGAGGCAGGATCAATACTTGGAGTGAAAAGTGAAGGATTGCGCAGGGGAAAATATGAATTTTGAATCTAACTTAACAAAGGCCTCAGTTAATCTCATAAAAAGCTCTGGAGCTAGGATGGTCTGTTGGTATTGTTGGAAAGAAATGAGGCCTTTATACCCCTATGTGAACAGGTCTTTGGATATGAATTGCCCTCCTCACCAGTGAGGAGGCGTGAAGTTTGCCAAGGCAGCTCTCTTTAGCCATGAATCCCAGAGACTCCAACAAATGCTACCTCTTGCCACATTCACAATTGGGGAAATGAGTGTTTTAGTCCCAAAGAAAGGGTATCTAGGCAGTATACTACAGCATCCACTAATCCACTGAACAAGAATATTAGTGTAAGAGTATTAGAATAAGTTCATTTTGGTAAAACAACTTGAAATATATGCATAGTTTTTTTTCATAATATATATGGTCCATGAACTTTTTAAAGAGCCTTTGTATATACTTTGTCTCTTCCATTAAAAATGTTTATGCCTTTCAAAAAGCTGCTTTTCTCTCTCTGTAGTATCAGAGTTTTGATAAGAGAATCACCTATGGTCTCTTCTGTTTTGACAATCCTGATTTTGGTACCTTCATAAAATTGAGAGAAAAAGACTTCAAATACACTCGTGTCTCATAAAAAGTTCAGTTTCACTTCAATTTTAAAGTATTGGATCCTATTATTTTCTACTTAAATTAGATCCCCAAACACCAAAGTTATTTTCAAGTCACTTTGATAGCATTAGCATGGGAACCTTTTAACTAAATCTAAGAGTAATGTTTAAGCCCCAGAAGAGAAAGAATGAAGATGATTGATCATAGAATTCTAGTGCTCAGACTAGAATCCCAGGCTGCTGAGTTCAAGCGAGGAATTCAAAAGAACTTCTTTAGTCCTAACTCCACCATCATCAGTTTTTCCAAAGTAATAGAATTGCTAGTGAACCCATAATGAATTTCATTATGCCTGCAAAACCTAGTGTGCTGCATTTCTTCTACTAAGAAGCAGCAGAATAACCACACTGCCTCCTTTATTGTCTTCCTCTCTCCTTCTTTGAAAAGGTCAATGGCACATCTGGGGTCTCCTCTACTCAGAATAGCCAACTGATGGACATAAAAAGGTCATCTGCCCTTCTAAACATATGAAAGTCAGCCATCTTTATTTGGGCACTTTAATATAATTGCCCGGGAGAGGTGCAAAAGAAAACTAAAATGACTACATTGGATTGACTGTCTCACTCTATTAAGACTTGTGTAGCATCTTTGTCCCTTAGAGGAGCAAAATGGAGAGAACTAAATATAGAGGACATTGATCTTTTCCTGGCACTAAGCTTCATGAAGAATAGCTTTTTGCAAAAGAGCAGCTTTATTTCATCTATTTAAGTATTCCACATCATGCGTGCAACATAGCATTTTCCTTAATGTGTTCCATTTCTAGCTCTGCCTTTTATTTTGTCAGCAGCAACTTTAATATTAATGATTCATGCCAAAAAGAAGAGGCTGAAAATTCATAGTTTGGAATAAAATGACTCTTCTTTTTCTCATAAGCAGGAAGCTAGCTTAAAGGGATGTTAAATTGTCACTGAACATGAAAACAAAACCCAAAAAAGGCCATTGATTTGAACAAAACTCGTACATTGTTTACATTTCTGAAAGCCCGTTTTTTAGTTATTTGCAACAATTTTCTATTATAACAAACTGACATGTTTCCTTTTATTTTCATCAGGCATATGTTTTCACTTTCTACTGGAATGTTTTCATGTACTTGTATATGATTATACCTCAACTTCTACACAACTGTTCTAGAATATGTAATAAGACTACGCATTTTTGTAGTCAAAAGGAAATGCTGTGTATTACTCAACAATAGCCATGCTACTCAATATGTCCTATTACATTTCCAAACTAAGAAAATTCATACAAATAGTCCTTGGAGATTGATATACCAATAAAGAACAGAAACTATCAATTATTTATGATGTCTAAGTGTCACCTAACTGTGCAGCTAGTAAGCCATTAGCCTGCATCAGACTAAAAGCAAGGATATTCAGGAACCATTTCATGGACTATAGATACACAGACTTGTCTGTGACATGCCACCTCCCCTCTGCATATCCTTAAGCACTGCCTTGAGGTCTGCATGCTACCATCACATACAGAAAAATGTTTCTAGAACAACATAAACAGTGAACACAGAACACAGAAATGTTATATTTTGGTACCAAAAAAAAATGAGGAATAAACTGATCACTAAAAGAAAAGGGAGATAAATTGGTAGGCATGAAAGAAATGAGGTTTTTGTTTTGTTTTTCAATTCTTCAGAGAGAGAGAAAATTCTGCTAAAATACTCAAGGACCTGAAGAGTGCTTGGTGAGAAAGGTGCATGAGGAATGCTGCAGCCATTGGAGTGTTAACTAGCTCAGTTATGTAATGATTTGAAGTGGGTCAAACTCTGTGACCTTGTGTATCAGAGAGAGTCTAGAAAACATGATAAGTCCAAAATTTGCACCTGGGACCACTCAGAGCTTACTGGCTTCCTGTGAAAAGCCTATAGCTACACTGAAACTGCAAAGTCAAGACTAAACCAGGAATGAGAATTAACATACTTCTACTGTTGTGGGTTGAATTATACCCTCATAAAAATATGTTGGAGTCTTAACCTGGCACCTGTGAATGTGACTTTTTTTAGAAATAGGAGTTTTGCAGATGTAATCCAGTTAAAATGAGGTTATACTGGGCCACTGTGAACCCTAGTATAATGAGTGGCCTTCTTATAGGAAGAGAAGAGACACAAGCACATGCACAGCAGGAAGACAACACAAAGACACACAGGGAGTCTGCCATGTGACTTCAGTGATGTGTCTAGAAGCCAAGGAACACCGAAATTGCCAGCAGTCTCCAGAAGCTAGGAAAATATAAGAAAAGAGTCTACCTAAGAGTCTTTGGAGAAAGAGGAGTTGGCCCTGCTAGCACTTTGATTTTAAATTTCTGGCTCCCAAAAGAAAATTAATTTCCTTTGTTTTAAGGCACAAAAGTTGTGGTGATTTTGTTCTGGACGCCCTAGGACACTAGTACACCTGCCTGAGAATGGGATCAGGGGAAGAGATAGCACTGCATTGGGACAATTATAGCAAGTATCATGAAGCAAAACATGTGATGTACGCCTTAGCAGTTGAATTAGGTTTTAATCAGCTGAGATGAAAGAAGAAGGGAAGAACCACATAACGGAAAAATACTGAACAAATAAGGCTGAGCAGTGGGAAGAGAAGAGGTCATGCTTGGGGAACACCAGGAAATATGATTTTTACCATGGCACAAAATGTGCATGGAGTAGTGGAAAGTAAGGGGATTTGAGGCCAGGTTGAGCAGAGGCAGCCTAAGGAGCTCAGACTTCACTCACAGCTAATAAAAAGCTTTGAATACTTTTTCCCCAGATATGTGATTTGACTGAAACAAAGCTTAGGAAGATTAATTTGGCAACATATATATAGGCTTGAGAAAAAGTGGGGAAAAAAACTGAAAAAAGTGAATTCTACTTAGGAACCTAATATAGTACTCTAAGCAATAATAATAATTAAATGCAATGTTGATTAAAGGAAAATAGCAAAAGAGAAAAAAGCACAAGCTTCGTAAACGTAGAACTGATAATTGCCAGCATCTGATTTTATGTAAAGATGTAAAGAATAAATAAAAAAAAGGAAAATACCCTGGGTGATTAAGATGAGAGAGGCATCATTATTGTATTAAGTCAGAAGAAAGGAGGACTGAGGGGAAGTGTGAGTTCAAAAAACTGGTTTATGCCAGCTTAAACTGAATTTTTCCTGCCACACAACGATGCTGCATCCTTGCTTGAGAAGTCTCAGAGACAGTTTATAGCTATAGTGCACTGAGCTGGGGGTTGGGAGAAAGCAATAGAGAAAAAAAAGAAAAATAGACCAGAAACATGCTTGGTGACATCTCAATAGGGCACATAAGCTATGTATACCCTGAGATGGTCAGAAGTTGTCATGATGCAAAATTGAACAAGCCACATTCTTGATTGTGCCACAGGCTGAGCCTTCTCCAAAGCACTGAACACAGCTGACCTGGGTTATCTAGAAAAGGTGGAAATGCAAAGAACAGAAATTAGATCAAAGACCTTCAGGGGACCAGCAGTTGGCGTAATGGCTATGTCACTGGACTCCCACATAGTCAACCGCGGTTCACATCCCAGACCTGGTGGCTTAAAACTCACTCCAGGTGTGTGTGCGTGCGTGCCCAAGATCCGGAGAGGAGAATGGAGAAGGGATTGCGGCGTGACCATCCCCCCTGGTGGGTGATTTCTCGCTTTCTGTCTCTCTGTCTCTCTCTGTATGGCGAGCGCACGCACCCTATAGCAAAAACCTCTCCAAAAAAAAAGACGTTCAGGAGGTCCATGGGTTACTGCTTTTTTTGGTTATTATAGACCAAAAAAAATAAGGAAACCAACAAACAAATAAATGAAACAAACAAAAAAAGATATGTACTGTGGTAGAAAATAATAGGGAGGTGATTTCCACTTTAGACAGGGTGGTCACAGGAGCCCTTTCTGAGGAGCTAGTGTATAAGTTAAGATCACTAAAAGATGATCTTAGGATAAGACAGAGAAACCATTAGAACTCTGGAAGAGAGTGTGCCTGCCAAACTGAGTGGTGAGCCCTACATTAGAAGAATTCTTGGCACATTTAAGGAACTGAAGGAAAAGGCCATTCCAGCTGGAGCACTTGACAGGCATGAGATGAAGCTGCAAAGAACAGTAGGATCAAGACTGAGCAGCTCCAGATAAGGACATGACAGAGATTGGAACTATTTTAAATGTGGTTTTCCCATTGTGCTCAGAAGTTGAAGAAGAATTTTAAACTGGGAACATGATAAAAATTTCTTCTTCCTTTAAAATTTCTCTTTTTACTGTATGCAGAAAAAAATAGTACAGAAACTAGAAAACTCCAGATATGCACTAAGTGGCAAGAATGGAAAGAAGGAAGCTCTTTCCATAATCCAAGGGAGAGAGAAGAGATAAAGAGAATGGATATATTCAAGAACTATTGGAAATAGAGACATTTGAGCTGTGGACAATCCCTTTCAGGGGCTAGGACAACTGAAGATTTTCTGCTCAGACATCACCCTCCAGACCCCAAGATCTAGAGTGGTAAGGCATGCTCTGTATTATTTTCTCTGTCTCTGTCTCTCTCTCTCTCTCTCTCTCTCTCTCTCTTTAATTTTTTTATTATTATTTATTTTTAGTATAAAATACTTTCTTTGCCCTCTGATAATCCCTAATCTTTCTAATTCTCACCCTTCCCCTTTCCTATTAGGAGAGGTAAGCACAGGCCTTTTGAGAACCTATCCACATTTGAGCTATGAGAAATACCTTCCAGGGGCGAGAACAACTGATGATTTGACTTTTTTTTTTATTTAAATTTATTTATTTACATTCATTCACTAAACATCATTACAGCAAACAAAATGAGATTTCCCATCCAGAATACACTGTATACTGGCTCAATCAAGCACATCAACATACGAGTTATCATCAACAAATAATTTTCCATTTCTTGTTTCCTGTATATTTTGTTATTTTTGCCATCCTTGATTCCCTATCTCTCACCCTCTGCAGTGTCTCACTCTCTTCCCACACTGTCTCTGGTATCCATGGTTGCTTTCTATGCCTTTCCCCCCATTTTACTGATTTGCTAATGACCTTAATTAATCTAAATACTTCCAATAGCAAGCACAGCTGATATATACATATCCATGAACACAAATCTGACTTTAGACATAAACCTCAGTGAGTAAAATGAACATACTGTAAAGTAGCACCTAGCTGAGACTATATAGCTTATTTCAGTCATCAAATATGTATTTTTTAACTTCAAGAAAGATAGTTTTTGTGTTTCTTTTTTCTCATGAAAATCTTTTTTGATTAATTAATTTACATTCATCTCCTAATCATCATCACAGCATACAAAAAGTGGTTTTCCATCCAGAATACACTGCATAGTGGCTTAATCATGTATGTTATCATCAATAATTTTCCATTTCTAGTTTCATTATATGTATATATAATACATATATATATTCTATATATGTATATGTATATATAGAATATATATCTATAATATATATACATACATATATTTATATATATTTACCCCTATGTCTTACCCTCTGCCCTTTCCCACCCTCTTCTCACACTGTCTCTGGTGTCTACA
>NW_006159844.1:1905859-1917068 GCF_000334495.1 Tupaia belangeri chinensis | reverse complement strand
AATCCCTTCTTCTCCATTCTCCTCTCGGGATCTTGGGTATGCACGCACACACGCCCAGCGTGAGTTTTAAGCCCCCAGGTCCGGGCCACGAACCGCGGTCGACTACGTGGGAGTCCAGCGACATAGCCATTACGCTAACTGCTGGTTCCCCCATTTGATTTTTTTAAGTGTGTAATTCCTCTTTTAGATCTTGCAAGAATTTCCTCACTTCCTGGAACTCATCAGCTTCTTTCTCCTTTCTCTTCTACAGTTCATTGTCTCTCTTCTCTTCCATCTCTGTTAGCTTTGCCATTATGAAAGTTCTAAATTCTTTATCAGACATTTCCATGATTTCCACTGAACTATCTGTGGATGAAGAGGAGTTATTCTTTTCCCTTGGAGGAGAGGTATTTTCTTGCTTTCTCATATTTCTTGTGGTCCTGTGGTGATTTTTAGACATCTGATGGAAAGTGTGTTTCTTCCCAAACTTGAAGCACAATCTGAGCACCCAGGATTGTACAGAAAAGTAACTCCAGAGAGAGAAACAACAGCAACAAGAACAACCAAAAAAAGAGAAAAAGAGAAGAAAAAAACTTTTAGAAAAGCTTTAAAAAATTACTACTTTTTTAAAGCAAAAATTAGAAAACTGTGGCATGCAAGTGCACTGTGCGAAATCACTAGTTCTCAGGAGCCATGAAGATGTCTTTTGAGGCCCGCACCCTTGCCTCTCCTGGTTTGGGAGGAGGAGAGGGGATTATTAACAAGATAAAGGGAGAGGAGGGGCTGAAAGCTGAGAAAATGCTTTATCTTACAAAATTTTAAAAAGAAAAAATTACAAAAAAATGAGAAGACAAAGACAGAGGTAGAGAGAGACAGAGACAGTGACAGAAGGCTTAAAGTCTTCCTACTACTACAGTTTGTGGACTAGAGGCTGAATTATTAGTGGAAAAATCTTCATTTCCCTTATTCCCTTGAAATCACTAGTTCTCAGGAACCATGAAGATGCCTTCTTGATTTTATTTTTTTAATTATTATTTGTTCTTTTTTTCTTTCTTCATTTTCTTTCCCTTTTATGTTTATCACTTTGCTGTTCAGTCTCAACACACTGAATGTCTAGACAGTTTTAATTGCATAGTAGCCAACTATCTGAATACTATTAGGGACAGAATAATCTTCATTTCCACTGAATCTGCTACACGAAGGGGGAAAAAATGGAACTGCAGAGAGATTGCAAACCACCTCTTCTAGCAACCTTCTGTATGTTCAGACTGAACTTCAAGAAATTAGGAAGAAATGTATAATCCATCAGATGACCAGAAACCATCTCAGAGGGACAAGAAATATAAAAAAAAACAAGAAAGTATCTCTCCCTCAAGGAAAAAAAGCAACTCCTCATCATTCACAGACAATACAATGGAACTTGTGGAAATGATTAGAGAAACTCTGGAGACATTGAGGTAGGCAAAAACTTCTTAAATAAGACCCTCAAAGCATAGTCAATAATTCCAAAAAATAAACAAGATGAATTACATCAGATTAAGAAGTTTCTGCATGGCAAAAGACATAGTAAATAGTGTGAATCAACAGCCCTCAGAACAGGAAAATATTTTTGTAAACTATGTATCAGATAAGAAACTGATAACCAGAATACACAGGGAAATCAAGCAGCTTTCCTGAAAAAAATGATGATCAGCCCAATTAAAATATGGGAGAATAAGTTGAAAAACCATTCTCTAAGGAAGACATAAAAATAGCCAAAAGGAATATGGAAAAAATGTTCAACATCCCTCATTATAAGGAAGATGCAGATCAAAGTCACAATGAGATATCATTTAACCCCAGTCAGAATGACCAAGATTTAAAAAAAAAAAAAACAATAAGTGCTGCTGGGTATGTGGTGAAGGGAACTCTCATACACTGCTGGTGGGAATGTAAATTGGTCCTCCATTATGGAGAAAAATTTGAAGATTCCTCAAAGATCTACAAATAGAACTACCACATGATCCAGCAGTCCCACTCCTTGGTATCTACCTAAAGGACAGAAGAATCCTTACTGGGAAAAGTGCTTGCACATCAATGTTTGTTGTAGCATTATTCACAATTGCTAAGACATGGAACCAACCCAAATGCCCATGAACAGAGGAATAGATTGAAAAAGTGTGGAACATATACTCTATGGAACACTATTCAGCCATTAAAAAAAAGTACTTGTAATTTGTTAGAAAGTGGGTGAATATGAAAGATTTATTGCTCAGTGAAGCAAGTCAGGCCATGACACATTGTATGTCTTCACTTAATACATACTAAGTGTCTGTACTCTGTGAAACAGAATGATTAGAGGATATAGAAACACAGAAAATGGTTATAAATACCAGAAACAGTGTGGGAAGATGGTGGGTGAAGGAGGAGAGTATGAGGAAAAACATTAAGGAGAAAATTAGAGAAGCAAGGTATTTATGGGACAAAGAAATGGGTTATTATCTATTGAAGATAACATGTATATTATTCTCAACTGGACTGGTGAGAAATGTATACATGTCGGAATATTCATTTTGCAAGCTAAGTGACATAGGTGGTTGATTGCATAAAATAATTTGAAATAAGAAACCTATAAAAAAAGATAAAAAGAAAGAAAAGATATTTTAAAAGAAAAAAAAAAGAATTTAGAATATCCATAGTGATGAAGCTAACAGAGATGCAAGAGAAGAGAGACAATAAATTCCAGGAGATGCAGGAGAAAAGACAAGTTCCAGGAGGAGAGGAAGTTCTTGCACAATCTGAAAAAGGAAATACACACCATAAAAAAAAATCAAACAGAACTATTAGAGATGAAGGCTGTAATACAGGAAATCAAAACCTCCCTTGAAAGTATTAAAAGCAGGTTAGATCATACATAAGATTGAATCTGAGATGTAGAAGACAGAATCTTCTGTCTTAGAAGAAATTTACCAAAAACACTGAGAAAATAAACCAAAAAGATGAGAATATACAAAAAATACTAGATACCATTAAATGTCCAAACATCTGAATAATCGGTATCCCAGAAGGTGAAGAAACTAATAACAGCACTGATAATCTATTCCATGAAATCTGGAAGAAAGCTTTCCAAACCTAGAGAGGCATTCAAATATCCGGACCCAAGAAATACAAAGGATCCCAAATAGAATCAGCCCAAGGGACCAGCAGTTAGCGTAATGACTATGTCGCTGGACTCCCATGTAGTCGACTGTGGTTTGCGTCCTGGACCCGGTGGCTTGAAACTCATGCAGGGTGCATGTGCCGTCGTGCGTGCCCAAGATCCCAAGAGGAGAATGGAGGAGAAGGGATTATGGCATGGCCATCCTCCCGGGGGGTGATTTCTCTCTTTCTGTCTCTCTGTCCCTCTCTGTCTGTGTGGCAAGCGCACATGCACTATAGTAAAAACCTCTCAAAAAAATAAAAGAAAGAATCAGCCCAAGAAGATCTTCTTCAAGGTACATCATAGCAGATTGACCAAAACCACAGACAAAGAAAAGATACTAAAATTAGCAAAAGAGATATGTCAAGTTACTTACAAAGGATATCCCATCAGGCTAACAGCAGAAACAATGCTAGCAAGGAAAGAATGGAAAAATATATTCAAGTGTTAAGTGAAAAACAATTTCAACCAAGAATACTATACCTGGCAAGATTATTCTTCCTATGGTAAGAAAAGACAAAAACATTCTCAGATAAACAAAACCTGAAAAAATTTACCAACACCAGACCAGCTCTCTAAGAAGTTCTCAGTGGAGTGCTATACCAGGAAAACTAAAGACAAACACACAGAAATAAGAATCAAAAAAATGACCAAGAAAATAGCCAACTTAATGGTTGGGACAAGTCTGGAGGTGAATGTTAACTTCCAGAATTTAAACAGAAAGATTGTACCACAACAGAAGAGAGTTTAACTACATGAAACTGAACTGGTAAAATAAAACTTTATGACTTTTGACCAAAACATTATTGGGAACCACCAGTTAGCACACACCCTATAGCGAAAACCTCTCAAAAAAAAAAAAAAAAAAAACCATTATTGATTTTCTCCAAAAAACATTATTGATTTTCTCCTGTTTTGTTTTCCAGATTTAAGGATTTTTTTCCTCCTCTTGAGCTGTTGATAGGTTTACCTACTATTTGAACAGAATCCTAAAAAAAGTTTACCTTTTTCCTAGCTAAATCTTAAGAAAATTTCTCTTAATATTTTTTTTAAATTTTGATTTATTAAAGTTGAAATCATTTTTCTTGAAATTAAAAACTATATTTTAAAAAACCTGTTTAATGACTGCAGTAAGCTGTATAGCCTCAGCTAGGTGCTACTTTCTAGTATATTTACTCCACTCACTGAATTTTACAGCTAAAGTCAGACATGTATATATAATTTGTGAATACATATCTGACTTAGGTGTAGCTAACTTGCTATTCAAAGTATTTAGATTAAGATATTTTGTGAAACAATAAAATGTTGAAAAAATGGGCATGGAAAGCAACTGTAGATACCAGAGACAAGGTGGGAGGAAGGTGGAATATGACAGAGGGTGAGAAGTAGGGAATCAAGGTGGGGGGGGCAAAATAAGTAATAAATTAAAAATGGAAAATTATTTGTTAATGGTAACATGTATGGTAATATCCTTGATTAAGCCAATATACAGTATATTCTGGATGGGAAATCACAATTTGTATGCTGTGATGATATACAGTGAATGCATGTAAAATAAATACCTTTAAAATAAAATAAGGAATATTGGAAATGGAACTGACAGGAATTAGGGATAGATTGCAATAGAGAGATGACAGGAAAGGAGAAATTAAAGGTGAATCCCACTGTGGAAACTTAGAGAACTAGGTAGATTATGGTACCATTTACTAAAACCAAGAAGACAGGAGAGGGTTTAGGAAAGGGGATTAAAAGTTCTGTTTTCAGCATGCTGAGATATTGAGGCTCTCACATGTGTGTCTAGGGTCTAGAGGTTAGAAAAGAGATTTGGGGGCCAGCTGGAGGCATAGTGATTAAGATGACTGGATCCCACATGGCCAACTGTACAGTCCACTGGCTTGAAAAACACATGGGGCACATGTGCATGCATGCCCAAATTCCCAAGAGGAGAATGGAGGAGAAGAGATTGTGGCATGGCCATCCTTCCTGGGAATGAATTCTCACTTTCACTATCTCTATCTCTCTGTGTCTCTGTCTCTTTCAGTGAGTACACACGCCCTTAACTTTAAAAAGAGAGAGATAAAGGAAGTTTTGGGCTGCACATGTGCCAAACATTTAGGAATAGAGGAGAACACTGAGAGAATGCAGAGACAGAAAGGGGAATTCCACACTTAGAAATAAGGCGAAGGAGGAGAAATGTGCCAGAAGTCATTATTGTCTACACACATACCCCAACATGACTTATTTTATTCCAGTTTACTTTAGGACACAGTCTTACTCTACTGAGATCATTTGCCTCAACCTCCCAAGCAGCAGGGACTACAGGCTCATACCAACCACACCTGGCCTTTCATTTAGGGAGCTGAATCTGGCCCTCTCACATGGTCTCACCCTGCCGAATAAGAGCATGTGCCAATGCATGCTGCCCAAGCTAAGCCCCAACATGCATTTTTGGTACAAAGTCCATTCCCTCTCCCCTAGAGTTAAGCATTATCCTGATTTTTCTAATAATCACTTCTGTATTTTTTTTTATAGTCTTACCACATAAAAGCTCATACCTAATAATATATAGTATGCCTTCTCTTGGCATCAAGGCTAAGATACTCAAATAAAATTAGTTGGAGAAAAATACTCTTTTTCTATTCTCTGGAATAGTTTGTATAAAATTAGAATTATTATCTCCTTAAAATAGCTGAGAAAAAAAAAAAAAACCACGGGTAAAGACTTTCAGGACTAGTTTTCTTAATTGGATCCTTCTTAATTCCTGATTCAGTTTCTTTAATAGCTATAGAAATATTCATGTTGATTTCAATTATTGACACTAAAGCAAAAAAATAGTCAAGCACTAATGAACTGAACATAACTTTTATAAGATTATATATCTATATCCATATAGATCAATTGGATTAAGTTGTTATCACATTATTATAAAATTTTCAGAATATATATCAAATTACTCAAAAAAGTCCCAGATAGCTGACCAAAAAAGGCAGGATCATTTCTGTGCTCTCTAAATTTGCTCCCTAAAGGCAAGGTTTTCTGTTCAACGCTACCGATGACACTGTGAAGATCATCTTGCCCCATTGCATTGTTGAACACCACTAACAAGTGTTGCTCTAATGGAAGGAGGTTGATTAATGCATTTGTTGTGGGGCCATGCCTGGTGTCACTCCATCTGCATGGTCAGCTGGAATGTATAGGTAGCTGTACCAGGTCCCACTTACTGCTTGCAGGCGTGACCTCTTGCCTTCCACCACCCCATTGCCTCCGAAGTATAAGACACTAGAGGAACTCCTCAGTGTACACATACACACACTGACTGTCCTGGCCAGGTCCAGATATCTGCGGGCTCTGTGCACACACAGACTGCCTGGTTGATGATTGCATCATTAGGTAGTGCCTTTGGGTTGCTGCATATGAAGAGGATGCTGCTCTTACTGCTTTCAATCCAGATGCCCAAGCTGGTGCTGAATGGGTCACATGGCAGAAGCAGTACTCTGCAAGGTAGATGACATACATGGGGAAACTATGACTAACAAAGTATGAAAGTTGGCACACTTCTCTCTCTCTTTCTCTCCCTCCAAACTGAAACTGAATTGAGGCACTGAAATTCTGTAGCCTCTGTGCAGATGTTTTGTATAATCAAGTAATCATCTGCACATTGCAAATCCCGGGCTAGCTCAGTAACATGTCCCATTGTGTTTTCTATCCCCACCCTCTCCTTCCACTCCTGATCCTAGGATTACATCAACAATTTAAGTGCTAATGCATAAGATTGTGCCACGGACTCCATTTTCTTGGGAGCCTAAGCTGAGATAAACAAAAATCATTCCAGGTTTTTCTCACTTCTGCTATGTGCTACTGTCTTACTCATATGTTCATTGTATAATTACCATCTTTCAAACAAGTCTAACCCCATTACATCTCTCTTCAGTCATGCTTGCTTGTCAAAAACTATTTCTTTCCTTCTTTCAGTCATTCCTTCCCTCCTTTATTCCTCTTTCTTTCTTTAATAAAAATCCTTTTCATTGTGAAATATAATACCCATACATAAAATTTTAAAAATAAATGTGCTTTTAGCAATCCAAGTTAAGAAAAAATATTGTCAGCATCCCAGAAGCCCAATGTGCCCCATTCTGATGATTACACCCTCCCGCACCAGCCCCTAGAGTTAAGCATTATCCTACCATTAGCTATCAGTATATATCAATAAAACATCTAGATGTAGAGATGCTCTCTGTTCTACACCCAAAACCCAAGTAAAACCTGAAGCTTTATTATGATTGTATGCCCAACTCTTGGTCAAAAGCTTAAAATAATCATTTTCTTAGTCCAGGAAACAGTAATATTTCCAACCACATAATAACAACAAAAAGAATATCAAATTTGCCTTTCAGGGTTCCTTTGATGATCCCAGTTTCCCTCTCAGGAACTGTATACTGTGTCAAAGAGAATTTGGAAACAAAGGGTAACGTGGGCCAAAAAGCAGACTGAAGATGGAGAGTTTCATTTCTGGGTCTGCAATTAGTTCCTACTCCACTCAGAAAGTGCTTACTTTTTCTCTTTATCAGCAAATAATATATCTGCAACACCATCAACAAACCCAGCTACCAAGGCAGACAGGCAGGTATTGATTTGCTTTCCTGAGCACCAGGGGCTTCAATGAATCAGACTAACACTTCTTAGTTTTACAATTAAACTATGAAACTCAAACTGGCTATTTCCCTCTAGGCCTTAAAGATTCATAGGTGGGATGTGTGAACATTTTCACTTTTCAAGGAGCAAGTTTCTTCTCCCTTCCCTTTTGCAAAATAATAGTTTAAAAAGATTCACATCAGTAATAAAACAAATATTTTTAAATTTTAAAAAACTGATTATCTTCCCCAACTCCTCTCCATTCCCACCCTCTTAGAGCCTTATGTGCATACTCCCACGTCTTTTTATACAAACTTCCTGAAACACAGATACGCCAGTAGAGAGTTTCTTGGTTATTTGTAGACAAATGAAGTCTCCTTATACATATTATTCTGCAAATTATGTTTACTGGCTTTACATATACATGTACATAATACTAGATCAATAAACATAAGATACGGCTAGCCCTGTGGCCTAGTACTCCTAAGGGAGCTGGATCCCACGGTGTTCCAATCCTAGCCCTGATTACTTGAAAAACACTCAGGGCACAAGGGCACATGTTCCCAAAATCCCAACAGGATGGAGAACTGAAGAAGAAATTGCAGCATGACCACACCCCGGCTGGAGGTGCTTTCTCCCTCTCCTTGTCTCTCTCTCTCTCTGGCAAATGCATGCATCCTTTGATAAACACAAAAAATAAACACAGGACAGATTCTTTCCTTTTAATAGCTAAATAATACACCATAATATGGATGTAATATAATGTATTTAATAACTTCTGTGTTGAATTCTATTCAGGTTGTTTTTAAGTTTTTACTTCTATAAATAGTGTATCAATAAACTTCTTATGTACTAGAGGGATTTCTTTTATGGGATAGATGTTCAAAAGGGGGAATCCTCAGAGACCTAGATAGTTTACTTTTTTTTAAAAGAATTACTTATTAGACTTTTTAAATTGCTATAGGGCAGGTGTGCTCACCAGAGCAGGACACAGAGAGAAAGAGCAAGAAAGGGAAACTGAGAGAGCAAGCTGCCAGGTCTAGGACTTGAACCACAGTTAGTCATGTGGGAGTCCAGCACTTTAACCACCATGCCACCTGCTGACCCCATAGCTTTATTAACTATTATAATAATTTATAGCCCTACTTGAAATAAATAAGCACATATTCTCTCACTGGCTATAGCTATTCGTTGCCAACATGATAATAGTGGCAAATATGACAATACGGAAAGTGCTATCTCAAGGTGTCTTTAATCTGCATTTCCCTAACTATGCATGAAGTTTAATGTCTTGTCTATGGAGTGTATCCTACATTTAGTTTTCACTGGTTTGCTTAGACTTTCAGTTTCCTAACTTTATTTTTATTATCAATTCATGGGAGATCTTTGAGAGATATAGCCCCTTATTTAGCACATGGTTAATATCCCTCAAAACTCTCCCACAAGTTTCTATATGTGATATAAATCTTCTCATTCTGTAATTCTCTTTTGTTTTGCTTATGTCTTTTTCCAGTTGGTGTAATGGCTATGTCACTGGACTCCCAGTAGTCGACCGTGGTTTGAGTCTAGGAACCAGTGGTTTAAACTCACACTGGGCATGCGTGCATATCTCTCTGTCACTATACATATATATATATATATGTATGTATATAGCAGTGATATATAAATATATATATTTCAGTGATGATGCAAGTAGTAAAAGATGAGTTAAAAGAGTACAAATATTGCTACTAGTTATGCCTAGTTGACAACTACTTCCTAAAGTAGACACATTAAAAAGGAAAAGAAAGACAAAGGAACATTTATAATTAAGAGTCATGAACAATTCAGCCATAAAAAACAAGATCCTGGCATTTGATAGAAAGTGGTCAAATATGAAAGATTTATTGCTGAGTGAAGCAAGTCAGGCTATGAAAGAAAGATAATGTATGTATCCACTAAATAGATAACAACTATCAGCACTCTATGACATAGACTGAAATATTGGAGGGCATAAAAGCATTGAAAATAATTATGAATACTGAAGGCAGTGTGGAATGGGGGAAAGGGAAGAGTGTAGAGAAGGAAAGCAGGAGAAAAATAGAGGCATGACATTTGTGGGACACAGAAATGGTTTATTACCTGTTGATAACATGTATAGTATTCTTAACTGGACTGGTCTGAGAAGTATTTCATGTTAGGTAAATTCTCTTTACAAGCCAAATGATGTATAGTGATTAAATGTTTTTTAAAAATGAGAATAAAAAATAATAATCTGGAAAAAATAAAAAGCTATTTGATGACGATGATGTGGATAGTAATGACTGATATGCATGGTATTCGTGCTGGAAACACAAATGTTATACACTATAAAGACATATGTGATTAAATGTAATATTAAAAAACTTAAAAACAAGAGTCATGAACATAAATCACTATAGCTTCTTCAAGTCATTTCTGTGAATACTTTCCAAAATACAGACTTAAAGCACCTGCAAAAAGGGAGAGATTTAATATAAAATAACCATAATAATTAGTTCTTCCAGCAGATTGAATGTCTTAACCTCCCTGTAAGAACATTTGTTAATTAACCATGAGGCTTGAGCAGCTAGAACATGGAAGGTATAGTTCAGTAGAAAGTTCTACTCTGTCTTCCTGCAAAGATTATTCCTCTTGGCTACAACTCAGATCTAACACTAGGATTGCCCTGTCATGTGCAATTATAGTCTCTCCACATATTCTCCATCATTCTTTCTTCTGGCATCATTTTATTTTTTGTGAGAAGGGAGTGTGATCCTTTAGATAAAGTCAGTCAACATTTATGGCTGTGCTATGCATGCACACTGTACTGCGTGGCCACTGTGGAGCAATACAAAGGAAAAACAGATCTTCATCCAGATTCGAAGACATTTACAGGCTATCAGGGAATTTGAACCAACGCTCAAGCAATACCAAATAGGCAGGCCAGAAGAAATATCCCTAATAAAAGTACCAGTTGTAACAAGTACCCACCAATTGTAAGAACAATAAAGAGACACAATGAGCATGTTTTCATCTTCCTTTTCTTGTGCCTGTCAGAAGAAATCAAAGACAATGCAACTGTAAATACTGGCTGACTAATCAAGGCCACCAAAAGACAAGGCAGTAGTCAGAATTCAGTGACTACCTGAAGGTGAGTAGTGATAAACATGGTGGATACTAGTGCTTTTTGCATTTAATGAATTTATTGTATTTAAGTAACTTGTCCTAAACAATAGTACAATCCACTGTCAAATATCTTTCTCATTATTTTGTTTTGTCCTAGAACTCTGTCCTGGAAATTCAGGCTTAAACTTTGGGATAATAGAATACAAAATTATTTACCTTTGCTCTACAGTTTAATCATGTCTTTGCACCTTTCTGTTGTCCTCCCTGGCCCCTCCTTGCGTAGCACATTCCTGC
>NW_006159844.1:1895291-1905842 GCF_000334495.1 Tupaia belangeri chinensis | reverse complement strand
CCTGCTATCCTCCAGACTCCATTAATTCCATTAACTCCAATAACTCCTCTGTGAGATCTTTTCTGAGTTCCTCTAGACAAAATTAACTCATCCAGCATGAGTGGTGTTATCGCACTTTGGAAACATTTACTCCATGTCTTCATCTCCTGCTGATCTGCAACACAGATTTTTGTCTCAAATATTTATATTTCAACTGCATAGCATTTGCAGTGGCCAACAAAGGTTTTTAAACAAATGAACTTTGCCTTTTTGCTATATTGCCTCAATCTTCTAATTTCAGGACTTTGGATCCTTAAAATATTTCATGAAGAGACTAATACTATTACAGTAACTTAGTATGTTGGTTTGTGGTTAGAGCAGTGTTATAAGTCCCACTGATTGCTCCACAGTCCATGGCTGTGTTAGGTTATGTACTGGAAGTATGCTGCCCTCTGCTGGTATCCTCCTTCTCAACAAGCACATCTGTGGGACCTATATTACAAGGATGGCCTTTGTTTAAGCTGATGGTTCCAGTCCTGCCACCAGGCACGGTCCAGGATTTGGATCCAGTTCAACTTGAACCCCAGGGTCCTGGCTGGCTGGAAAGCTCGTGTGGATCATGGCATGGCCAGACCCTATCAGAGGTCCCCATCTTTCTCTCCCTTTTTCTCTCAAGAAACAAATAAATAAACTTTTATAAAACAACATGACACATACATGTGTGCATGCATACATGTGTGTACAGGTAGATATGCACAATATATACGTGGTGTGATTCCAACCTTGTACATATAGTCATGTGTTGCGTCGTAATGTTTCTGCAAATGACGTACTGCATGTACGAAGGTAGTCCCATAAGATTGTATCACACAGATAAGGTTATACCATCCAGATTTGCAAAAGTCAACCCTATGATAGTCACATGGTGAAACGGCTACCAACACATTTGTCAGAACTTATCCCATTGTTAAGAGACACACGATTATACATATTTTATATTAATATATCTGTAGGTGGAAAATCAGCAGTAATATGTCAAAATGCTAATGATTCCCATGAGGCAATGGTAAAATGTTTAGCGGCTTTAATTTAATTTTGTGTTATTTATCTGTACTCTCTAATTTTCCTTAACTACTGGGGTAATGAAAAAAAATGAGAGGAAAAATTTGTAATTTCAGGGGAAACAGTAATAGGTAAGGTTTACGACAAAATTAAAATGATTCTGTCTGTTACAAGTGCCTTCTGATCCAAACGTCACCAAGAAACATTGATCTGTAGTTGTCAATTAGGAAGAAAAGTGCTGAGCCCCAGCAGGCCGTCCTCTCAGGAAGCCACTGTTCAGCTGCCCCTTCGCGGCAGCCCTGGGAGGCTTGGTTCAGCCCCATTTACCTGCAATTAATCACTGAGCCAGCCTGTTGTTCATTAAGAAGCCAGTGAAGTTGACCTGCTGCTGCCCCAGAAATATGGTTTGCTGAAAGATTGCTCAGACCACTCAAGCCATAGGCACTTGAATACCCTAAGAATGCTCAAGAAAGGGGAGAAATGGCATGAACACTTGGGAAAGAAAGCTCAGCAATTTTCTTTTTAATTATTGAGATAAGGAGTGAGTTTGGTTTCATTTAGCTGTTCAAATAGAAATCTATTTAAATATTTAAACAGAAAAGCCTCCTGATCTGCCACCCTGCCCTCCTGTAACAGCTATGGCCTTTCCACGGAGATAAATTTTATAGTGGATTTGGTTTAGGAAACTTCTATTTTATGGGTTAGAAATTGATTTCAAGAGCCTTCAGCAGAGTAAAACACACACAATTGTGTATTTGCTTTGGGGGTAAGTCCACACTCCCTTGCAGTACAAACTAAATCTCCTGCTGGTAAATACTAGGATGTTTGGCGTTTGAATTGCTTCTCTTTTAGAGATGTGGTCCTGATAATCTCTTTCACAAACTATTAAGGGCCCAAACCCTCCCCAAATGCCAGCCTCTTACTTTCTGGACTTCCTCCTGCACTGTTTTCTTCCATTCTATTTGGACAAATAAAATTTAACGTCAAAGCAATAAATATTTGCTATATGCCTACTGGCTGTTCCTAGTGAAAGTTTACCTTCCCAAATGGGCCCCTATAATCAAAAAAAATTTTTTGTACTCTCCCGAAACCAGGCCCATTTTAGAATTTAAAGATTTCCTGAAATAAGTTATCCTTCAAGAAGCAGTTCCACAAGAAGGGTGAAAGGGGACCTGTCAGCATTTAACCCATTGGACATTTTATGCTTCCAGAGTTTACTCTGCCTAGAATGTCCCTGCTGATATTTTCACCCAGCAAAATCCTTTGATCTTGAACATCTAGCTTGCCAACACCTTAGCATGTTCTGAAAATGTAAGCTTCAATCATTCCCTGATAATCGCTCTCAGCTGCAGACTCTAACGTATTGCATTTTTTTTTTTGGGAGGTGTTTTTTTTTTTTTTTTTTTTCTTAAGGGGGGCAGCGCGCACCCAACAGCAACAAGCTCTGAAGTCCAGTGCCTTGTGGACTGACAGTAGGTCCCTGATTGGATTCAGGGCTGTGGCCTTTTTTTTTTTTTTTTTTTTGGGGGGGGGGGTGTTTTTTTTTTTTTTTTTTGCTATAGGGCGCATGCGCTCACCAGACAGCGAGAGACAGAGAGTCAGAAAGCGAGAAATCACCCCCCAGGGGGGATGGCCACGCCACAATCCCTTCTCCTCCGTTCTCCTCTCGGGATCTTGGGCACGTGTGCACACGCGCCCGGTGTGAGTTTTAAGCCACTAGGTCTGGGATTCGAACCGCGGTCGACTACATGGGAGTCCAGCGACATAGCCATTACGCTAACTGCCGGTCCCTTGCAATTTTTTATTGACATGTCTGTCTTTCCCCTTTGGACTGTGAGTTCCCGAGGAAACAGACTGTCTCACATCATAATATGCTCAGTACCTACTGTTCGATAAATAAACACTGAATGAATGAATAACTGAGTGTAACAACCCCTACAGAATCCAATTTGTCTGTATACTCTTACACGTACAATAAAGAGATTAACAGATTCAAAAAAGACAGTGTGAGCGCTTTATCTTGACTCTTTTTACAATATGCGATAAAATAGAATTGAACAAGTACTATTTTAATTAATACTTAACAGAATGGCATTATTAATATTTCTGTAGAAGGTAGTGTGAAAGCAGCAATTTTCACTTCAGGGTTTCTCATGGGGAAAATCAGCTTTTCAAGAAGAAAAGGAGATTTTCCTAGCAGCTCAAACTTCTTTGCACCAAATTCTGTCAAACCAAAACAGCCAGCCAAGAGCTGTTTCACATTTTGTCACCCCAAAGAGCATGATTCTTTTACTCGCTGTGTTGGTGTGAACTTTCCCACATTGCTTTCTTTAGCTGTGTGTGCCTTAGGTGACTGAGAAAAGGAAATCTCAGATATCACTGCTTGATTCAGCAGTGGCAGACCTTGTAAATTTTTATTCCCAATTAATTGAACTTATTATTTTCTTTAATCATATTTCTCTTCCTTGGGAAGCTTATACCTCTTATACCTCCATAATTAAGAATTGTACTTTTCTCCTAAACTCTTCTCTGCTATTATTCCTGAACATTCCACGCATGAATTTCTTCCTCTAACCTTTGGAATTAATTCTTTTGTTGGTTAAGATCAATTTTGTCTATTTCCTGCAAGCCAACAAGCAAGTTGGAAAGATAAATTCACTCCTGCACATCCACAGTAGCACAAAATGCATCCTACAAATGAGTACAAAATCACCTACAAATCAAAGGATGCTCCTAGGCTGGTGATGTAGCAAAGGTCCACGCTGTCCCTAATCATCTCTTAATTTGTCCATCTGTAAAACCATAGATTTTGTGGAAGTGCAGAACAAAGTCATTGTCGTTATAATTTAGTTTTGGTGTGTTTGATTTTTAGAGATTTTTGCCTTAGGGCTCATGTGCTCACCAGAGAGAGAGAGAGAGATGGAGACAGTGAGAGGGACAGTGAGAAATCACTCCCTAGGAGAAACAGACATGCCACAATCCCTTCTCCTTTTTCTCCTCCTAGGATCTTGGGCATATACGCACACACACCCAGTATGATTTTCAAGCCGCCAGATCTGAAACTCAAACTGCCGGTTCTGAGACTCAAACTGCAGTTGGCCATGTGGGAGTTCAGTGACATAACTACTATACCATCTACTGGACCCCATAATTCAGTTTTTAAAAAAGAGTCTAACCTCTATTACCTGAGTATTTCGGATGAACACAAGTGTTAGATCAGCTTCAAACGTACAGAGAAATGGCAGGTTTAATATCTTAGCAACAGCTAGTGTCCACCTTTGATAGGCAGGCAATTGGTATACTTACTTTGTATTGACACTTTTGTTTTCAATGTAAAGACTTGTTTAACGGATTTATCTCTAAAAGGCTATGGCTAATGTCAACCCTCAACTAGTTCTTATAGCCACAGTTTTGTTGAACTTGGCAAAATGATCCTTTATGTTGTGCATACTCTAGTTTCCAAGGTTAAGACATCATCAGTATTGTCTTGATATGCTGAGATCTCCTAATGACGTACCAAAATCAATCTTCTAGCATGATGATTAGAGATTGATGTGAATTGATTTTTTACTTTATTTATGATAAACACAAAACAAAGCCTTTAATGGTTTCTGAAATAAAGATGGCAGAATACGGCATGGCTTTTATTTCTAAACTAGATGCATTATCAGTTAGCTTTCTCTACAAAAAAAGAATGAATACACTCTACCTGTGCATCGTGGTAACCAACTAGATGTTGCAGTTCCAAATTAGGATTGTATATAAAGTTGGATTTTTTTTTTCCTAAGCTGTTTGGGGGTCAGTGAAACAAAAATAGCTGTGTTCTAAATTTAGAAATAGAAAAAACAAATGTGCTAGAATGTATAACATGATGATCATCAATCCTGTTTCTGGACTTATTTCCCCCTTGGAAAATGTCTTCATAATGAAAGATTTACTGAGGAAAAGTCCAATTCCCATTGTGTTATTAAAAATTCAGAAGACTTAGATAGAGAGAGGCTATGTAACAAAGTTAAAAAATTTGGTGGTGATGGAGAGCAGGGGAATTAGGAGATGTAAAAATTATATTAAAGGTTTAAACCACTTTGATTTATCATAAATTTATATATGATTTATCAAGTTAGAAAAACATTTACTTTTAATAATGCTTGAAGCTAATTCTGCAGCTACCGTAGTTATGAATAATTTAAATTTGAATTTACATGTTTAATCATTTCTGTCTAAAAAAATAGTGAAATGCACTGTTAGGTTGACTGTTTCTCTGATTTCCATGTAAATTACCAGTGTTAGTAAATTTGCCTGTCACTTAACACAGTCCAGAATTTATTTAATTACTGAGTATTTCTTCCTACATTTTGTATTACTCTTATAAGCTCTCTTGAAGGAATAACTTGGTAGAAATTTAATACCTAGTTTCTTTGACATATTGGAGTAAAGATTATTTTTAAAATACTAACAAAACCCAGGATGATTTAAACCAAAAAATGAAGTCTTGAATCAAACTATATTATTTCAAATGCTTATATTCTTTGCTTTTATTAATAACATCATCTTAGGAGCTTAATATAGCTTTCTCTGTGTTTTGCTCCATGCATTTGATGTGTTTATTTTAGATAAGATCCCATTTAATTTCACTGAGATTCTTGTTGTCTAACAGAAATGGGCCAGAGGAAAGTGAAAAGGGAATAACAGGTGGTCAATTACCTTCATAAATAATACCTGAGTATGGAGGGAAAAAGCTATGTTCCAGAAGAAGACAACCCCCAAAAGTCATCAGGAGGTCATGTTCTTTCGAGATTCCCGTTCCAAGGGGGAAAATCCTTATAGATATGGATGAGGTGAGCCAAAGACCACACATGTACCATACTTTATGACACATGAGTTGTACCTTGTCACCATAGTTTTATCCTTGCTCTTTACAAGAAGTGCCACCAAAATGTTTCCTTATTCATTTATTCATTCAGCATATGCCTATTGAGCATGAAGCATGTGCAAGGCACTAAGTAGGCATGGTCTGCCCAGGTCTCCACCTGGATTCCCTCATGGAAGTCTACAGTCCACACGTGCTCTGAGCACCATGCTGCCCAGGAAAAAGTACACCAATTTCTCTAAGTGTCTATGTCCAACCAAAAAATTCCACAGAAATCATATAGAATCAGAAGATAAAGTTGAAGCTGTGTACTTTGAATTTCTTATTAGATCTGATGCCTAATTCTCTTTATACTAACAATTTACCCTTCATTAGGTAATCAAACCTTTCTCTGTGGTTTCTAAATTTTGGATACAAGGATCAGGAATTATATTTTATAGCTAATTACACAAATATCCACATATCTTTAAAATATGTACAAAATTATTCTCCTGGCCTAGATAAGTTTAAAACCCTCTGTGTTTAAATTCCCATATGGTTCATTGGAAGTGCTGTAGCCAGTATAGGCAAAGGGAATGAAGAAGCATGCAAGCAAGAATAGTTGCAAAAACAAACATTTAGAATGGTGGAAGAATCATTCACTTGTCTACTCAATATACATCTTTGTTTCCTTACCCAGTACCAGGCTCTGCTATGTATTAAGGCATAGAACTAGACTAACCACAAGATAAACATAGCCACACGTTAAATTCCTGCCTCAGATTGCCCATATTCCATTAGAGTGGGCAGACAGGTAAATGCTCACCATGCAATGGAATAGGTCTAGAAAGATACCTGTGAACAGAAGACTGCAAAACAGAAACCTTACAAAATTGATCTGAAAGTGGGAGAGAAGGCGTCAGAGAGAGTTTCACAGAATAGGTGACAACTGAGTCAAATCCTGTCAGAGAGTGCGAGTTTTCTATAAGAATAAGGGTGGAAAGGGCATTCTAAGCAGTGAGATAGCATATTGCATTTGGAGAGCTGTGAGCAGTCCAATGTGTCCAGAATAAAGATGTGGCCAGGGATCAAGCTGCAAGGTAAGCAGAGGTCAGATCACAAAGAGCTTTGAATTCATTACCAAGCATAAGCTTGAATTTTAATTTGGAGAATCACATGATCAACTTGGGTATGGAGTTAGAGGTATAAAGTCGAATGTCTCTGGTTTATTGTTTGAATTTAAAGGTGAAATACATAATATAGATAGAGCTCATAAGTCAGAAAAGAAGCTGAGAAACTAACACTTTTGAGCAACATCATTAAGAAACAGGATGGGGAGGTGTGGTGTTATCTGTTAAAGATATTTTGATCAACGGGTCTGGGGAGAAATGTGCACATATCGAAATGGTCTCATTGTAAGTCAAACAATATGATTCAAAGTATATACAAAAAGCAAATAATAAATAATGTGGAAAAAAAAGAAACAGGAAGAGAAATAATCCACAGAGGAGTTTTTAAATGAGCACTCAGAAGGTAACAGAAAATCAGAAATAAGAAAGACCCCCCCAAAAAATAGAAGGATCTCTAACAGTGCAGCAAGTAGTTCAAATAAGGTAAGAGAAAAGGCAAACAGCAGTAGGCATAATGGCTGTCACTGGACTCCCATGTAGTCGACCGTAGTTCCAGTCCCAGACCCAGTGGCTTAAACTCACGCTGAATGAAGGAGAAGGGATTGCAGCACGGCCATTGTCACTGAAGGGGGATTCCTTGCTTTCTGTCTCTGTCTCTCTCTGTCTTTCTGGAGAGCGCACACACCCTATAGCAAAAACCTCTCCAAAACAAACAAACAAAAAAAAAAAAGATAAGAGAATAGGCGTTCAAAGGATTCAGTAAACAGATGATAGTTGGTAGAATAATAGGAAGAAAGGAAGTCAGATGACAGGAGACTAGGGAATAAATGGGAAATGAGGAAGTAAAAACAATTCAGCCAACCTTCACAAAGAAGTATAAGAGTAGGGAGAACTGAGGGCCATGTAATTTTGTTTTTTAGGATGAACAAAACTTAAGTATTATCACGAGAGGAAACAAAGAGTTTCAAAATACAGGAGGCTTAAAGATAGTCACTACAGGGGAACCAGCAGTTACCGTAATGGCTATGTCGCTGGACTCCCACGTAGTAGACCGCGGTTCGCATCCCGGACCTGGTGGCTTAAAACTCACGCGGGGCGCATGTGTGTACGTGCCCAAGATCCCGAGAGGAGAATGGAGGAGAAGGGATTGCGGCGTGACCATCCCCCCTGGGGGGTGATTTCTCGCTTTCTGTAGATCTAAGGTGAGATCCATAAGAGTGAGTTCCAGAAAGAGAATGGAGGTCAGAAAATAACATCTTGAAATAAAGGAACTCTAGGCCTACTCACAGTGGCACAGCAAAATGCTCTGCAAGGCTGGAAGATTGGGGTTCAGTTCCCAAGTCAACATGTACACACGAGGTACACACATGTCTGCCCTTGATTCTGGCTGGCTGGGAAAGGACTGGGGCAGGTGGGAGGAGATCTCGCAGCCCAAGACACTGTACAAGGCACTTCTCACTCTTTCTCTCTCTCAAAGAGTAGATAAATAAACTTCAAAAAGGAAAAGAGGATGAGGCCAGCGGGTAGCATGATGCTTAAGGTACTGGATTCCCACAAGGTTCAAGTCTGAACCTGATGGCTTGTTTTCTCATTTTCTCTCCGTCTATGTCTCTGTCTCTGTCTCTCTTTGGTGAGTGCATGCACCTTATAGCAAATTTTAAAAATAATAAAAATAATAATAATAAATAAAATTAAATAATTATCTTTTAAAAAAGAAAGGGGGAACTCTAAGCTATGGTAGCAATTGTAAGTTTCCCAGGACTTTATTTATTATGTGCTAGACATAACAATCTCATAACAAGCCTATAAGGTAGGAACTATCATTATTATCATCCATATTTTACAGATGAGGAAACTGAGACACAAAAAATTTAAGCAACTTATCTAAAGTTACACAACTATCCTAGAAGGAGGATGGGCAGTCTGGTGCTAGAGTTCTTGCTCCCGACATTATAATATGCTGCTGCTTTCCCTCAAATAATGGCAGTGAGTACTGGAAGCCACAGGCAGCATAACTCAAAATGTAAGTAAATGTTCTCTGTAAAATCAGTATCATCGATACTGCATTTATGAAACTTCTACTATGTGCTAGTCTGTGCTATTTTAAAACAATAGCAGCTAGTGTAGCAGCTGTAGAGCCAGGATTTCATTTTTTCAGCATCCCTTCCCTGAAATTTGCACAAAAGGTTTTTGTTATAAAAAATAAAACTAAAATGATACCCTGGTATTCAGCCTGCTGGGTAGTAGAATCTTAAGTTAATTGATTCTATAAAAATCCACAGCTTAGCAGCCAAATATATTCATCTGAGGACTGACTGAACAATTCACAGTAGAATCAAATGGTGCTGAGCACAAAGATGTAAGCAGCTGGCAACAGTATACTTCATTGCCCACCTACAAGAAAATTCAGAAGTTTCACCTGACACTGGTCAACCTGGCCATCCTAGAACTATCTATCATGCAGTATCAGAGAACATTCTAGAAAATATCCAGAGAGCAGATGCATTTTTTTTTAGAAGTTTTTGCTATAGGGCATGTGCACTCGCCAGAAAGACAGAGCGAGATAGAGAGACAGAAAGCGAGAAATCACCCACCAAGGGGGATCTTGGACATGCACATACACATCCAGGACCAGAACCGCAGTTAACCACATGGGAGTCCAGTGATGTAGCCATTAAGCCATCTGCTGGTCTTGAGATCAGATGCATTTTTTAATACAAATTTTAAACAGCCTCTAGAATAGTATGACTATAGAACAATTTTCTCCTTCCTCAAATATTCAGCTACATCATGTCACTTTTCTCCATCAGATATTCAACAACATTTACTGAGAATTATATGAAGAATTGTGAATTAACTGACAGCATTGCATAAATTTTCTAGTACCTGCATTATTGGTGAAAGTAGGATGTCAATATAATGTCATAACATACTTTATTCTATATTTGAGGCAATAAACTTCAAAATGAACTATGGCATATCATAATTTTTCAGTGTTAATAGAGGATGGAGTTGCCTGTGCTTAAATTTTATAGCCTCCTTTTCACAACAGTTACAATTTTATCATCATTCTCCCAAAAATCTTTGTACAGAAAATGTCTTGTCCCATCTCACCCTCTGCTAAGGAATACTACATTAAAATGAAGCAGAAATACTGGATTTCCACCTGCAGAAAGATGAACCTGAACCCCTTCCTCTCACCTTTGACAAAAGTCAAGTCAAGGTGGATCAAAGATCTAAATCTAAGACCTCAAACTATAAAACTGCTCATGGAAAACACTGGGGAAACTCTGGGAGGCATTGGGGTAGGCAAAGACTTATTAAATAAGACATCCACCCCCACAAGCATGGTTGATAATCCCAAAAATAGACAAATGGGATTACATCAGACTAAGAAGTTTCTGCATGGCAAAAGACACAGTAATTAGTGTGAATTGACAGCCCTCAGAATGGGAAAATATTTTTGTAAACTACGCATCAGATAAGGGACTGATAACCAGAATACACAAGGAACTCAAGCAGCTGTTCTGA
>NW_006159844.1:1891728-1895210 GCF_000334495.1 Tupaia belangeri chinensis | reverse complement strand
GGGGAACTCTCTTACACTGCTGGTGGGAATGTAAATTAGTCCAGTCACTGTGGAGAACAATTTGGAGATTCCTCAAAAATCTACAAATAGGGAACCAGCAGTTACCATAATGGCTATGTTGCTGGACTCCCATGTAGTCGACCACACTTCGTGTCCCAGACCCGGTGGCTTAAAACTCACGCCGGGCGCATGTGTGTGCATGCCCAAGATCCTTTGAGGAGAACGGAGGAGAAGGGATTGTGGCATGGCCATCCCTCCCTGATGGGGGTGATTTCTCACTTTCCGTCTCTCTGTCTCTCTCTGTCTGTCTGGCGAGTGCACAGGCCCTATAGCAAAACCTCTCCAAAAAAAAAAAATATCTACAAATAGAACTACAATATGATCCAGCAATCCCACTCCTTGGTATCTACTCCTGGGTATCTACCCAAAGGACAGGAGAATGCCTAGTCGGAAAAGTGTTTACACATCTATGTTTATTGCAGCATTATTCACAATTGCTAAGACATGGAACTAACCCAAATATCCACAGACAGATGAGTGGACTCTAAAAGCATGGCACATATACTCTATGGAATACTACTCAGCCATAAAAAACACCACCACCCTGGCATTTGATAGAAACTGGTCGAATATGGAAGATTCATTGCCAAGCGAAGCAAATCAGGCTATGAAAGAGAGTCATTGTATGACTCACTTAACATATACCAACTGTCTGCACTCTATGGTAAGAGTGAAAGATTGACGGACATAAAAGCCTTAAAAATAATTATGGACACTGGAGACAGCGTGGAAGGAAGGTGGGAGGGAGAAAGAATGTAGGGAAGGAAATTAGGGGCAAAAATTGAGGGTCAAGACATTTGTGGGACACATAAATGGTTTATTACCCATTGATGATAATGTGTATAGTATCCTCAACTGGAATGGACTGAAGTGTATTTCATGTTGAGTAGATTCACTTTATGAGCTAAGTGATGTATAGCGATTGAATGTATAAAGCGAATTAAAAATAATAAAAATTATTATCATCATCTACAATGTAAATTGTGGAGATTTGCTGATCATCCATATAAAATGCAAACAGTGGTACTGTAATAGAGATCTTTGAAAGGCAGGACAGTCTAGAGAACGAAGGCTGTAGTTTGAATTCCTGCTACAACTAACTAGACAATAGCCTTTGGATATCTTACATAATTTTTCTGAGCCTGATTCTTTACCCATAAAATAATCATTTCTCCCTTTGATTTTTGTGATAATTACATTTATTAAAGCATTTACTACAGTACTTCATTGTGTGCAGAATTAAATAATATAATTTCTCTTTCTCTCTCTTTTGTTTAATGTATTTATTTCCTCCATGAGCGAGTGAGACATAGGGCACCTTCAACAAGGTTTTGATGCCATGATCTACTATCCTCCAATAAGCTAGATTGTGGACATATGTGTGCCTGGCATGCTCAAAGATGTCTCCAGATTTGAACCTGGAACCTTCTGTGTAAAATCGCCTTGCAGAAGATCATGTTTTACTCCTGTACCATTAATCAGTCCCTCTCTTTTTAAGTTGACCTCTCAGCAGCTCTTGACCCAGCTGGCCTCTCCTTCCCTCTTGACACACCTGCTTCTCTTGGGTTCTCCCATTTTTTTCCCTTATATTCTTCATCTTAAATGGCTTCTTTTCTTTTTTCATCTACCCAATACCTAAATGTCAGATTCCTTTAGAGCTCAATGCCAAGCCCTCTTCTATTGTTATCTCTATACTCTCTCATTAGGCAAACTCTCCCAGGCCTCAAAGAGTACCTACCTGCCAAATTACCATCTCAGTTCTCTTCTCCTAGTATCAGACTCATAGAACCTCTTATCTACTTGCTATCACAACATAAAAATTCCCAGACGTCCCAAATCTATGTATTCAAAACTAATTTTTTAACTAGATTCTAACCTCCACAGCTGTCCTTATCTGCCCCTTCACTAGATTTTCTTATTTCTAGAAATGCTCCACCATCTGCCCAGTAGCTGAAGCCAGCAGCCCAGTCATTGCTGAATCTGTCCTTTTCTCATTCTCCTAGTCCATTGTGAAGCCCTACCAATCCTTGGTCAATATGGTCCTCAGGTTCCCTGGCAATTCTGAAGTCTGAATTTCTTGGAAGTGGTAGCCAAAAGAAAGTAAATCTAAAAATCTTTTAACAAAGTGAATTTTAAAGATGAAGGGCCTAGAAAAGTGGTTTATAGCAAAGAATATTCTTGAAACCCCTAGTTCTATAGGATGTTAGTAGGTTCTTGAAAAGGGATACCTGGCCATGTTAATTTGGAAAATGCTAGGGTTATTCAATATTAGGCAGGTTTTCACTTTTTTCATTTCTGTTTTTACTCTGGAATTTCTCAGAATTTTTGTAGCCATTGTGAATCCACAAAAGGAATATGGTCAGGTGTCATATATTTATCTCCCTCTGGTTTACTTAGTAAAAAGGACTAGGTACTAATTTTATTCCTTGCTAAGTAACCCTGCTTCCCCAGTGACTGTCATTTACTTCACATCTGGTTTTTTCTGGAACTCCTGGACTCCTGTTCCTCCTTTTTTTTTCTTTTTTCTTTTTTTCTTTTTTTTTTTTGGAAAGGTTTTTGCTATAGGGCATGTGAGCTCGCCAGAGAGACAGAAACCACGCCAAAAAAGGCAAGAAATCACCCCCTGGGGGGGATGGCCACGCCACAATCCCTTCTCCTCCATTCTCCTCTCGGGATCTTGGGCACACACACACAAGCACCCGGCATGAGTTTAAGCCACCAGGTCTGGGACTCGAACTGCAGTCAACTACATGAGAGTCCAGTGACATAGCCATTACACTAACTGATGGTCCTTCCTGTTTCTCTTTATGTGTCATTCTTCTTCATGGCATCAGCCAAGAAGTAAATGTAAAATTTGCCACACAGTTATAACTAAAGTGTGGTTTCCTAAGAACTGGAGATCAGATACCTCCATTTTAAGAAGTCTGCCAATCACCCCTCCATGACAGACCTTCCCATGCTAACTCTTCATTATCAACTCTTAGAATAAATGTACTACTTAACCCCACGTCTGGTGCGGTTGCTCTTCTTCAGCAGCTGCCCACCTGCATGCCTTTCAGGGATGGAGGCATATTTTTTTCTATTAAGAATCGTCACTTTCCTATTAAAACTTTTCTTTTCTTACTTTACAAACAAACAAACAAAAAATTACCCTTCCACAAAGAATTTCTTATTGTCTACCATTGTTCATTTATTCCTGAGTCCTGACATGTTTAATTTCTCTGCTTCTCCTTACCCTCACCCTTCCTCTCTTCTCCATTCTTCTTGATTTTTCTCCCTCTGAAACCGTGTAGTCTTTATTTTTAAATCCTATCAAATTAACTATTTCTTTTATTTCTTTTCCCCTTCTAATCTTGCCTACCCACTCCCAACTGCTTACTAGGCTTTTTCTTAAAAAAAAAAAAAAAAAAAAAGAAGAAGAA
>NW_006159844.1:1887705-1891611 GCF_000334495.1 Tupaia belangeri chinensis | reverse complement strand
GAAGAAGAAAAAAGAAAAGAAAAGAAAGAAAGAAAAAAAACTTCCATGAATAGAAGAACTCAAGATTTTGGTTAGCTACTGAACTAAAATAATTTAGTATCTGTATCTCGTAGCCAGCAATTGAGTTCTTTGAGAAGGGAGTGTCTTTTTTTAATGGTCATTGTTTTGTTTCAGAACATATTTTAGGATTTCTATTTCTTAGAACTCTTTTAAATCACAAATTAAAAAAAGAAAAGAAGACAAGACAAAAGGAAACTGGCATCTCAGGGTAGGCTAGTGCTGGGAAGTACATGTGAAACCAGTTATATAATCACCATGTGATCCAGGACCCCACACAGTGAACTTACTCATCACTTGTGGGTGCAGGATATATCCCATCAATGTCAGACCAACAGTTTGATGGCTCAGAGCTCCCTACAAAATCTCAGCTCTTCCTCCAGGCCCTTCCACAAACACATGCACATATAAATATTCCCAAGTTTGCTCCCTACCAGGGCTCTCTAGGAATTGCTCAACAGTATCTTAAACTCCTGTGTTAGAGTTGGTTGTTGCCTTAGATCTCAGAATCAGCCAATCAGCTCAGGATTGGTCACAGTCCACTGTGCTCAAAGCCATTGTACTTCAGAATACATTACTGAGCACCATTCATATCATTGGTCTATTCCAGCTCATTGGAGTTGTTATTAGCTGTGCTGCTATACTCTGCAAACCACCTGCTCTGACTGACTCAGCTTCTATCGGCAGGACACCTCCAGTCCCCTGCACTTGTGCTCTCAATGCTTAACTTCTCCAGAGGTTCTGGCAAACTTTTCTCTTCTCCACATTGCCCACCTCTAGACAAGTCCCTAAGAAGAACTACTTTTCCCATGCTACTGCTACCTTTTTAGGATTTTTATGCCTGAAACTATCTTCTCCTCAAGGCCTATGAGCTACTAAGATGGCACTGTCGTTTCTTCAAGGATGCTGTAGATCAGGCTCCATGAGCCAGATCTGGCCTGTCATCTGATTTTGCTAAAAGTTCTGTTGAGAAACAGCCACACCATTGCACTTATGTATTATACATGATTCCTTTCCATTGTGATGCAAAGGTGAACATGATAGCCCACAAAGCCCAAGATATTTCCCTTTGTCCACAGAAGTAAAATTTGTGAGTCCCAGGGCTAGCAGGTGACATAGTGGTTAAGATGCTATGCTTCCACATGGCTGACTTTAGTTTGAGTCTTAGACCTGGCGGTTTGTTTTCTCACTTTCCCTTTCTCTCTCTCTCTCTCTCTCTCTCTCTCTCTCTCTCTCTCTCTCTCTCTCTCTCTCTCTCTCTCTCTCTCTCTCTCTCTCTCTCTTCTTTCTCTCTCTCTCTCTCCCTCTCTCTAGTCAAATTAAATAAATAAATAAATAACCAATTAAATAATTAATTATTTTGAAAAAAATTTGAGCACCGTTATAGGTGAAAGAAGAGAGAAGCAGTTATTCTTCAATTTTGATGATACAATTTGAGGAAGGCCCCCTGGTGCACACAGACCAGAAATCTTGTGCAAAAAATAACAAGATAAAATAATCCAAGGATAAGACACTGCTCTAGCACAGGCAAGCCACTCTGATCATGAAATCTAAGTTGAAAACATTTAAAAGCTGCATAGGAATGATAATTCCAAAATCGTAACTACTCCCAACTAAAGGGAGAAGAATACGCTTGGGGAAGAGGAAGTCAAGAGGACTTCAATTATATTTATAACAAGGGTTTCTTAGGTTGAAGGATAAGTACAAAGGGGCTCATTTCTGTGCAGATGCTACATATCTTCCAGATCCACTCTCAGCTTCAGTTCCTTGCTCTGGGCCATGGGAGGCTGGCTAGTGGAACTCATTGGAGATCTCTTTGTCTCCTGTCTTTTGACTAGGTTCAACAAATAAAGAGCTCCAACAGGACTCAGAAACAGGGAGTGAATTCAGGGTACTTATTCCCCCAGTTTCCTGCAGATTTAATGTGGCCCTTGATTAAAAGCCATAGCTCATAGCCGGAGATCTCCACACAGCCAGCCCTCTTTGTCTCCCTTAACTGTTCCTCCCCTTGAACCCTTGTATTATTATCTAATGCTGCATAACAAGTGGCCCCAAAATTTAGCAGCTTAAAACGGCAAGCGTTTATTATCTCACAGTTTCTAGGTGCACAGTTTCTGCTCCAAGGTATCTTGTAAGACTTTCAAGGTGTTTGCTAGAGCTGTGGTTTAACTCCACTTACAACTCACTCATATGGTGTTAACAGGATTCAGGGCTTACAGGTTGTTGGACTGAGATGTATATTTCTTGTTATAAGGGCCTCTCCATAAAACAGCTCACACTGTGGCAATCCTCTTCCCTCAGAGCTAGCAGCGAGACAAAACAAGCAAGACAGAAACCACCGTTGTCTTGTAACCTAATCTCAAAAGTGACATCTCATTACTTTCAGCATTTTTAATTCTAGTCATTACAGACAAATCACTAGGTCCAGGCCGCATTTAAGACAAAGGGAATACACAAGGACAGGGACATCACACTTATTAGGAGTCAGGAACCAGTAAGAGACTACTTTAGGGAGTGCTTAACAAGTTCCTTTAGGCTAAGAGGGATTAACCAGATGTTACTAGTTCTGAGGTTACTGAAACAACCCAAGTTTCTTTAAACTCTGCTAACAATCTCTTACTAAATGCCCCTAAAATGATCTCAGTTTTCCCCCTGATTTTAAAGTGTAATAAAGTATAAGTAAGGGGAAGCAGCTACAAATAAACTCGGAAATGAAGGAATCAAAGACTAATGTTCAAAGGGTTTGAGGGCCACAAGAATATTTCAAAGGCTCAGGGCTGAAGCTTCATTTCTCTTTTCCAAACAGTCAGAGTAAAAGATAATAGTAAAAGTAAACTGAGCCAGGTTTTGAACAAGCAGATAGAGGTACACAGCCAAAAAAAGAGAAAGAGAAAATGAGGTTCAAATAAAACGTTTCCATTTTAAGTAATTCTAGTTTTTTCTTGATTTTTACATGAGAAATGAAATTTGTTCTGATAGAACAGTGACAGATAAGGAGAAGGAAAAAAAAAAGAAAATGAGGAACTAGAAAGGAAGATAAGCTAAAAGCAATAATGAAAATTAATCATAACATCTGGGAAAATTTAGATGACCTTTATGGGACCAGTCACATAAATCCTGCTGAGACTAATTGCCTTATTTTCAACTTTGACTTTACATGAAGTGTGAATCTAGAGAGTAAAATAAATGTTTACGTTTAATGAAATAATTTTCAGGTAATAATGCTGTCTCTCAGACAGTTTGAAATTTTTTTCCATTTCTAACATTTTTGCCAGTACTCGACATTTTCATCAATCACTGCCATACTCACTAATGTGAAGTTTAGTACTAAGACTAGAATTATTTACTTTTTTATTAAAACGCCTAGCTTCCTAGAGAATTATTTTTATCCCAATAATATCTTTAATGCTGAAAAATAAATGGGAAGACTTTATGTATTAGTTCAATATCTACAGATTTTGGCCAGTCCCCTTACAGTTCAGAAAGGAAAGTACAATTAGATCAGAGTTCCCACCCTCCCATTCACCTCTCCTCTTCTACCTAAATACAGCTCTTTTTCTTTAAGAGTTGTGTTTTTATTTAACTTTATTTATTTATTTATTTTAATTTGACCACTGAGAGACAGAGAGGAAAAGTGAAAAAACAAGCTGCCAGGTCTGGGACTTGAACCACAGTCAGCCACATAAGAGCCCAGCACCCTTAGCCACCATGCCACCTGCTGGCCACCCAAATACAGTTCTTTTTTTTTTTTTAGAGATTTTTCACTGTAGGGCACGTGCGCTCGCCAGACAGACAGAGAGAGACATAGAGACAGAAAGCGAGAAATCACCCCCCAGGGGGGATGGTCAC
>NW_006159844.1:1879090-1886084 GCF_000334495.1 Tupaia belangeri chinensis | reverse complement strand
TCTCTCTCTCTCTCTCTCTCTCTCTCTCCTTTCTTTCTCTCTCTCTCTCTCTCCCTCTCTCTAGTCAAATTAAATAAATAAATAAATAACCAATTAAATAATTAATTATTTTGAAAAAAATTTGAGCACCGTTATAGGTGAAAGAAGAGAGAAGCAGTTATTCTTCAATTTTGATGATACAATTTGAGGAAGGCCCCCTGGTGCACACAGACCAGAAATCTTGTGCAAAAAATAACAAGATAAAATAATCCAAGGATAAGACACTGCTCTAGCACAGGCAAGCCACTCTGATCATGAAATCTAAGTTGAAAACATTTAAAAGCTGCATAGGAATGATAATTCCAAAATCGTAACTACTCCCAACTAAAGGGAGAAGAATACGCTTGGGGAAGAGGAAGTCAAGAGGACTTCAATTATATTTATAACAAGGGTTTCTTAGGTTGAAGGATAAGTACAAAGGGGCTCATTTCTGTGCAGATGCTACATATCTTCCAGATCCACTCTCAGCTTCAGTTCCTTGCTCTGGGCCATGGGAGGCTGGCTAGTGGAACTCATTGGAGATCTCTTTGTCTCCTGTCTTTTGACTAGGTTCAACAAATAAAGAGCTCCAACAGGACTCAGAAACAGGGAGTGAATTCAGGGTACTTATTCCCCCAGTTTCCTGCAGATTTAATGTGGCCCTTGATTAAAAGCCATAGCTCATAGCCGGAGATCTCCACACAGCCAGCCCTCTTTGTCTCCCTTAACTGTTCCTCCCCTTGAACCCTTGTATTATTATCTAATGCTGCATAACAAGTGGCCCCAAAATTTAGCAGCTTAAAACGGCAAGCGTTTATTATCTCACAGTTTCTAGGTGCACAGTTTCTGCTCCAAGGTATCTTGTAAGACTTTCAAGGTGTTTGCTAGAGCTGTGGTTTAACTCCACTTACAACTCACTCATATGGTGTTAACAGGATTCAGGGCTTACAGGTTGTTGGACTGAGATGTATATTTCTTGTTATAAGGGCCTCTCCATAAAACAGCTCACACTGTGGCAATCCTCTTCCCTCAGAGCTAGCAGCGAGACAAAACAAGCAAGACAGAAACCACCGTTGTCTTGTAACCTAATCTCAAAAGTGACATCTCATTACTTTCAGCATTTTTAATTCTAGTCATTACAGACAAATCACTAGGTCCAGGCCGCATTTAAGACAAAGGGAATACACAAGGACAGGGACATCACACTTATTAGGAGTCAGGAACCAGTAAGAGACTACTTTAGGGAGTGCTTAACAAGTTCCTTTAGGCTAAGAGGGATTAACCAGATGTTACTAGTTCTGAGGTTACTGAAACAACCCAAGTTTCTTTAAACTCTGCTAACAATCTCTTACTAAATGCCCCTAAAATGATCTCAGTTTTCCCCCTGATTTTAAAGTGTAATAAAGTATAAGTAAGGGGAAGCAGCTACAAATAAACTCGGAAATGAAGGAATCAAAGACTAATGTTCAAAGGGTTTGAGGGCCACAAGAATATTTCAAAGGCTCAGGGCTGAAGCTTCATTTCTCTTTTCCAAACAGTCAGAGTAAAAGATAATAGTAAAAGTAAACTGAGCCAGGTTTTGAACAAGCAGATAGAGGTACACAGCCAAAAAAAGAGAAAGAGAAAATGAGGTTCAAATAAAACGTTTCCATTTTAAGTAATTCTAGTTTTTTCTTGATTTTTACATGAGAAATGAAATTTGTTCTGATAGAACAGTGACAGATAAGGAGAAGGAAAAAAAAAAGAAAATGAGGAACTAGAAAGGAAGATAAGCTAAAAGCAATAATGAAAATTAATCATAACATCTGGGAAAATTTAGATGACCTTTATGGGACCAGTCACATAAATCCTGCTGAGACTAATTGCCTTATTTTCAACTTTGACTTTACATGAAGTGTGAATCTAGAGAGTAAAATAAATGTTTACGTTTAATGAAATAATTTTCAGGTAATAATGCTGTCTCTCAGACAGTTTGAAATTTTTTTCCATTTCTAACATTTTTGCCAGTACTCGACATTTTCATCAATCACTGCCATACTCACTAATGTGAAGTTTAGTACTAAGACTAGAATTATTTACTTTTTTATTAAAACGCCTAGCTTCCTAGAGAATTATTTTTATCCCAATAATATCTTTAATGCTGAAAAATAAATGGGAAGACTTTATGTATTAGTTCAATATCTACAGATTTTGGCCAGTCCCCTTACAGTTCAGAAAGGAAAGTACAATTAGATCAGAGTTCCCACCCTCCCATTCACCTCTCCTCTTCTACCTAAATACAGCTCTTTTTCTTTAAGAGTTGTGTTTTTATTTAACTTTATTTATTTATTTATTTTAATTTGACCAGAGCCCAGCACCCTTAGCCACCATGCCACCTGCTGGCCACCCAAATGCAGTGATTTTTTTTTTTTTAGAGATTTTTCACTGTAGGGCACGTGCGCTCGCCAGACAGACAGAGAGAGACATAGAGACAGAAAGCGAGAAATCACCCCCCAGGGGGGATGGTCACGCCGCAATCCCTTCTCCTCCATTCTCCTCTTGGGATCTTGGGCACACACGCACACGCGCCCGGCGTGAGTTTCAAGCCACCGGGTCCGGGACGCGAACCGCAGTCGACTACGTGGGAGTCCAGCAACATAGCCATTACGCTAACTGCTGGTTCCCCCAAATACAGTTCTATGAGGCAGAGTGAGGCCAACTCATTTCTGGGATGTCTAGCCATTGGATAAAAAATACAGACAAAAATCACAAGAATAAATCTAAACTTGATGTAAGATTTTATCCTTAATTATTGAATGAGTTGTGAATTTCCTAACTTTCTGCTAAGCCTTCAGGGAAAAAAAATGGCCAACCACTTTAGAAAAATATTGATGTTTATGAAATATACCCCTTGATTATCTGACCTGAAGAGAAAAGCATTATGTTAAAACCAAGAAAATTTTTAAATGGGTATAATTTTGTTACTAGAGACTAAGTTTTTGTTTTGTTTTTTTATTTGCTACAGGGGTCATCTACTCACTAGGGAGAGACACACAGACAGACAGACAGTAAAAAAGGGAAAATGAGAAAACACTCCCCTGGGGTGGATGGCCATGACTCAATCTCTTCTCCTTTGTTTTCCTTGGGATTTCGGGCAAACACGTACATGTGCCCAGTGTGTTTTTCAAGTTGCCCTGTCCAATACTCAAGTGGCGCATTTGACCACATAGGATCCAGCCACATTTACCACCTTACAACTTGCTGGCCCCAAAACTAACTTTTTTTAATCTAATAATTACTTAAACATAAAAATTAATCTATAATATTAAATACCAAATATATAATTCAGTTAACTTGACTTTTGCATTGTGGTCATGTGAAAAAGTTTGTTCTTAATTCTTCCAACTGTCATGAACAACCATGTCAAACTGTAATAAATCTCACTGGCCATTTACATAAAATTCTCTAAGAAAGTTCATCGTTGGCAGTGATGTCTCACCATTCTACATTTATGAATAGTTTAGAGCTGAATAAGCATCATCAATACTAATAAATCACATAAGATCATCATGTTTCAGAGGGATCATGACCATAATTAGTGTCAGACATATCGCTCTCTCCATGTACCAACTGGTTTCATGTATGCCTCATTACTTCCTTTTCTAGATTGAGAGGGTGCATCGCCTACTTAATATTTTTTAAGTAGGTCTCAAGTAAATGAAAGTTAAAGACTTGTCATGGGAACAAATTCTCTCCCTTGAATGTTAATGTTAACTTTCACTAGATTAAAAAAAAAAAAAGGCAGTATAATTTTTACTTGAAAAGAAACTTTGCCTTGGGTGTAATACATTTGAATTATGCAGAGCTTTTGTCCCTTAGAGAGCAGAACTTCTCATTACCTAGAGAGATGACTGAAGTAAAGAATAATAAGCTGATATATTTGAAAAGAAATGTTGGTATATTTGATTTAATCAAAAGATTTTAAAATGACGTTATCAGCTCTTTCAGACAAGAAAAAATGACTTGTTTGAAATTGGACATCAAACAAAAAGTTATATAATGGGCCATTAAACTAAGTAATTTTTTAAAAATATCCACTTCTCCCAATGTGCATTGGCTCACCAAATATTTATTGAGCCCTATTACCAAGTGCTAGACTGTATCAGGCACTGAACGTACATAGATAAATAGGACACAATTTCTGGCCTCATGGTATTTAGATTCTATAGAGAAAAATGTAAGTAGATAATTGAAAAATTGGGAGATAAGGCGTCTAACAAAGTTATACATTCCATGATAGTCTCTAATTACTGTTGTAATAGAAGTGTATTTTAGTGTCTTTTAATCAGGTATAGGGCATTTCTTTAATGGTAATGATCTTATGTTGGAGGTGAAAAAAAGAGCAAGGTGCTGTTTTTGTTTTTGAATTTTTCTCCCCATATACTATTAACAACACTATTTGAAAGAGAAATAAAATATTTTAATGTTCTATGAATCTGATGAAATAATATTGAACTGATGAGCAAGATTTGATAAACATTAAGTTTTGATAACCACGCTCTACCTCCTCAAGCAATTAGCCTCCTTCCTCTGTGCCTTAAAGAGAAATGAAGCAACAAGAGATAAGTCCACTCCATTCTTCCCCACAGCTCAGGTATAGCACCAGGGGTGGGGTTAGAAGAACCAGTCAGGAATAAGCAAAAGTATATACTTAGAGAAGGAAAAAGGGAAGCTCTCTTAGGACGTCTGAGGCCAGAAACTATAGACATTCAACCTCTTCCATACAGATGATCTCTAATCCTTTCTCCTCCAACTCCACTTAATTGGAATTTTCAGTGCAGGGGACAGCAGCTACACAACAGAGCTGGCCTTCTCTTAGCAGCATTTATCCTGTAGGAAAAACTCTAACTAACCCTGAAAGTTCATGGTCCTGATCAGGATGAGTGAATGGGTAGCAGATCTATCCACACAATCAAGTCGACCAGTAGTTTTGCTCTTTTTACAAGTACCTAGTGGAAAAGTGCTTAATGTGGTCAGAAAACAAAATAACTACTTAGAAAAAGTGTGATAAGGGAACCAGCAGTTAGCGTAATGGCTATGTCGCTGGACTGCCATGGAGTCGACCATGGTTTGCGTCCCAGACCCGGTGGCTTAAAACTCACGCCAGGCGCGTGTGCGTGCATGCCCAAGATCCCGAGAGGAGAATGGAGGAGAAGGGATTGCGGCGTGACCATCCCCCCTGGGGGGTGATTTCTCACTTTCTGTCTCTCTGTCTCTCTCTGTCTGGCGAGCGCAAGTGCTCTATAGTGAAAACCTCTCAAAAAAAAAAAGTGTGATAAGAAGCCATTCTGCAATATGCACTTACCATATTGCAAATATGTTCTTCCTTCTAGAATCTGTGCTCTCAGAGGGTAGGGACTATTTGGGTCTGAATGTTTGTATCCACCCCCCAAATTTGTATGTTGAAATTCTACCTCCAAGATGATGGTATTAGGAGGTGGGACCTTTGGGAGGGAAATAGATTATGAGCTAAAACTCTCATCAGTTGGATTGGTGTCATTATAAATGGACCCTGGAGAGCTCTCTCCTTCCACCGTGTGAGGAAACAACAGGAAGAGAGCAGTCTGCATCCAAGAAGAGTACTCTCACCAAAAGTGGACCATGATGGCATCCTGATATCAGACTTCTAGCCTTCAGAACTCTAAGAAGGGAGTTTATGTTAGTTATAAGCCATCCAGTCTATGGTACTTTGTTGCAGTTGCCTAAACTAAGACAATAGCCAAGTCTTTCCATCATTATGTCCTGGTGTCTTACCTGTGTGTTTTCCCCTGCATAAGATGCCTTAGAACTTGATAGTGTTGAATGACTGAATGAGTGAAAGGCTTCCTGATAAATTCATACTAAAGTCAAATATTGGCTTTTGCTTTCCTCATTTTATTTTTAAGCATGGCTATACAGTACAAACAAAACAAAGAGCAACTCCAGATCCCTTCTATATTGTTTCCCACAATGCATGTACTGATTTTCATTCCTCTCAACAGAGTTTCCTTTTCACTACAGCCTCACCAGCACTTGTTACTCTTTTATCATAACCATTCTGACTGGTACGCTTTGTTGAAAATGATGCATAAGGTAACATTCTTTATTTGATTGTTGCACACTGTATGCATCCTTTGAAAACCTATGTTGTGGGGGCCAAAGAATGGAGTAGTGGTTAAGGCACTGGACTCCCACATGGCCAACCACGGTTCAAGTCCTGGACTGAGAAGCTTGAAACACGCTGGCACATGTGCTTGCATGCCCAAAATCTTAGGAGGATAATGGAGGAGAAGGAATTGTGGTATGGCCATTCGCCCAGAGGGTGATTTCTTGCTTTCTGTCTCTCTGTCTGTCTCTGTCTCTAAGGTAAACACACACACTCTATAGCAAAAATCTCTCTCAAAAAAATAAAAAGAAAATGAAAATCCCTGTTGTGCTCCACAAAGAAGTACAAAAATCAATGTAAATAAAAATGTATAAAATAAATTAGAAATAAAGGAACAACTCTACTTTTTAGAGCAGAAATAGGTAGGTTAAAGATCGGCCCCATAATGTGATCTCACATAGCCAACCACGGTTTGAGTCTCAGCTCCAGCAATTTGAAAAACATGCCAGACATTGATGCACACACGAACATGCATGCACATGCACACATGTCTAGGATCTTTACAGGATGGAAAATTGGAGAGAGAAGGATTGCAGCATGACCAAGCCCTATTGAAGTATTCTCTCTCTTTATCTCTCTCTCTCTCTCTCTCTCTCTCTCAAAAAATAACGATAACAAATAAAGTTAAAAAATTCTTTAAAAAAAGTTTGATTTTCTTCAAATATTACAGAGTATTCCAGTTTTAAATAAAATATCAACATTAGAAATGTTTTTTTAAATGTTAGTTCATCTTTTTTTAATTATTTATTTTCTTATTTTTATTTTTAATTTGACCAGAGAGAGAGAGAGAGA
>NW_006159844.1:1867311-1878288 GCF_000334495.1 Tupaia belangeri chinensis | reverse complement strand
CCTTTCTCAAACACCTGTACCCTTAAGCATTAGAAAAAATAATAATAATAGGTAGGATAGAATGCCTTCTGATCCAACTAGTCATGGTACCCTGGAGTGACCTTAAGATTGCCATGTACTTCAGATAGTGACACCTGCTTAGCATCTATCAGGTCCCAGATCCCACAAATGGCATCTACTATTTCCTTATGGCTTACTCAAAAAGGGGGAAATTGGTGATCTCTTCTCTACTGGCATGTTATAAGTGATAAGTAAGTTCACAGGTACTGCTACATGTTATAGTTCCTAGGCACATGTTAGTAGACTGCTTTATAAAAATCAATAAAACTATGGCCAGAATGTGAACAAGTTGGAAAATAACAAATGTGTAATTGTCTTAATTCTTTCACTTTCTGCCTGAAAACCATAGCAGCTATGAAATTCCAGTGTTTTCACACTTCTTTGCAAGTGCAATCTGATCAGGGTTATCCTTTATATCTCCTGTCTTCTAAATCCCACCCCCATCCCAGAACCTAGGACAGTTTCCAGACAAGAGTGAGTCTCAAATGTTAGTCAGATAACTGGTATTTCCTTGTAGTTATATATGTTACGTGGGGGAAAGATACATAATCTTGGAAACCCTTACATCTTTATCAACAGATCAAAAGGCCAAGGAGTGACCATTCAGACTGCATCTACATTAAAAAAAAAATTAAAATTAAAAAAAAAACTCAATAGAGAAAACCATACATCTCATTATTTGCAAGTAACTACTTGAGTCTGCTGCAAATGTATTTTTATTATTTTCATAGGGCTTCCTTATAACATTACTGTATAATATTTTAAATTGAGAAGAAAGCTATCTAAATCATAAAAATTCAAAGCCCACTCGCTCAGGGAAGATATTTATATAGTTATTTGTTTCCCCAATACAAGTAACTGGTTCACTGCACGCAGAATTGGATTCTTTTCGATGGTATTTCAATTCCTAAGTATATCTAAAAGGTAGATTGGTCTGACATTTCATTGGAGTTTTACTGAATTCTTTGATTCTATCTAGGCACTTATGGGTATCAAGTTTTTCTTGCTACACCATAGATATCATTTACTCCCACCCAGATAAGAAATTGGGTTAAACGCAATTCAATTTTTTTCTTCAGAAGTGATGTCTTTTAAATGTTGTGACAAGAAATCTATATTTAGTTTATTATTCAGTGTGGCTTCTAGCTGTTTCCAATCTAAATTCTACATTATAAATAAATCAATTCTAATTTTCTCAAAACCAAAATTACTCATGAAAAATTTCAGCAGTAACATTGATCCAGCATGAACACTGAAATAATTTAAAATTCATTACTTTATCTGCTCTCTTACCCATTCAATATTAGAAATAAAATAATTCTTCATACCCTCCACCAAATTCTACACCAGTAAAATTGAGTTGACTCATCATTCTTTTATTCCAAAGACTCTTTTTTGAAAACATAGTTATGTAAGACAGGTTTAGCTTCTCAAAGAGTATATTATGTTATATAATTATTTAATAACTGTATAATTCAAACTCTACCAACTTTTAGTCAATATTATTCGTTTGGTAAAACGCAATGAATTTTTTATGTCAAGTTATATAGTCTAGAATTTTCAACATAGCTTAAGCTTCTTTTATAGAAAATACCTTGAACCCATGTGTGGTGAATAGATTGGGACTGTAGTCTTTAAATTATTGGTAACCTTAGCGTAATGTTTGGTTACAAATATTTTATTCCTAATAACCTGTGTGTATATATTAGCTAATATATATCTTCACATATATAGTAAATATCTGACATATGTAAGAGCAATTGTTGTAGCTTGATACTATTGATGGAGAAAGCGGGGGGAGCTGTAAAAAGTAGTGTGAAATAAAATAGGTTCTGAGTTTTCCAGTTCCTAATCTAGCGTCTTTCTTCTGGTTATTAACTTTTAAATATTCCAATTATATAACAAGATGAATTTTATTAATACATCTTTAAAACAAAAATTGTCCTAGCAATTACAGTATATTGATGTTAGCAATTTTCATTTGTTAGTGGTCCAGTTGCTGCAAATATAAAATTTAGAGTACAGTGCATTCAATTCATTCAAAAGCATATATTGATGTCACTGACCAATATAGAGAAAGGAAAAATATAGAGAAAGGAGAAATTGGGGGGGGTAGTGATGAGCAAAGATAATGAGTACAGACTGAGAAATATGGTATGAGACTTAGAGGTATTCAGGTAGAGATATTCAGTAGACAGCTATCAATAAATATTACAAACTCTTTTATTTATGTATTCATTTTAGTTTTTGCTATAGGGCATGTGTCCTCACCAGAGGGGGTGGGGGAGAGAAGAGAAAGTAAGAAATCACCTTGGGGGATGGGGGACATGACCATGCTACAATCCCTTTTCCATTCTTCCTTGTGATTTTAGGCACACATGCATCAGTGTGTTCGTCAAGCCACCAGGTCCAGGACTCGAACTGTGCAGTCAGTCACATAGGATCCAGCCACTTTAACCACTATGTCATCAGTGTCCCAATGAACTCTTAGGTACCAACTCATTGTGAAGGCACGTGGAATACAAAACAAATCCCAGTAAAGAAACAAAAGAGGGAGTAGGTGTCAGTATCTGTCAGGCTCTTGTTAAGTCAGAGAGACAGCACTAATTATTTTCAATAAAGAGAATTTAATATAGACAATTGTTAACTATTTACTGAACAGCTGATAAGGCAAAGAAAAGTCTAAGATATCACAGAGATATCGATTGTAGGGAACCAATACCACTCATAGAGTTGGGAAAATTTAGAAGGTCAGAGGAGGAGCCTCGTGTTCCTGGGACCTCGAAGAAGGAGAACTGCCTGCTTTATGTGTCCTTTCAAGGAATTGTACAGGGTCCAATCTCCCAGTGTTAGAGAAACTGAAAACTAGATTCAATTGCTGCTATTGGAATCAACTGTCACTGCAAGGGTAAAGTGATGCAAGAATGACTGACAAAATTAAGAAGCCTGAAAGAATCCTTCAGAAAGGTACAAGTCCCTTCCTGCACCAACTGTGTTGCCTTCCTGACACCCTAATTGGCATAGTCTGAAATGGAGACAGCTGATCCAGTGGAAATATTGTTTACAAAGTCTCAGTCCCAGCAACACAAGCTGGGTATAAAAGGATAAAGGGTTCACGGCTGAGAGAGACAATAGCTTAATAACTGACATACAGTGATTTATTCCAATTGAGGGGAAAGGGTTCAAAAAATATTTTGATAGATGAAGCTGAATTGAGTCACAGATGCTATTTATTGAGTAATTACAATGTGTCAATCATGGAGTTAAGCACTTTAAATCCATTAGCTCATGTAATGTAATCCTCACAACCACAATTTGAAGTAGATATTATTATCCCCAGTTTATGGATAAGAAAATTGAGTTTCAGGAAGATTAAGTGAATTGACCAAAGCAATGCAATAATTTGAAATTCAGAACTTTACCTCAGAACCATCTGTCTCCAAAATAAAAGCTCCCAAACATTATAACACACACTCTCCTGAAAGATGAGTAGATGTTCAAATGTTTAAAGTAAATAACTGGGGAAAGGACATTCCAAGAGAGAGAAGTGCAGTCAAAGGCATAGAGAAATAAGGTAGCCTGGCAGGTGTAAGAAACGAGAAATTCTCAAGTTTAATTTCAAGTAACAGAAATACAGAGCGGGTGGTTCTTTGTATAGTTCATCAGAACGAGGACAAGGAAGACTTCGTAGACCAAGTTTTAATGGATTGATTTTATCCTGAGGGCAGTAGGAAGCCACTGAATGTTTGAGCAACATTCAATGATAAATTTTGTGGTTTTTGAAGCTATTCTTGCAAACAGGTGGAAGATGTATTGAACAGATCTCAGGATAGAAGCAGGAAGCCTGGTTAGGAGATATGTCCCTAAATCCTGAGAACATGAACAAAAGCAATAATGGTAGGTATGGAGAAAAGCAGTAGGTCAGACCAACAGGACCAAAGTTGAGGAAAATAGAATAGATGAACAAATGGCAAGTTGTAAGGGATGTAAGGAACAAGGAAGACAAAACTGTGCATAACATAAGATTCTAACCAGGACTTTTCCGCCCGCTCCCCCCTCCCCCGGAGCGCCGCTCCGGCTGCACCGCGCTCACTCCGAGCTCCGGGCTCCTACTCAGCAAGGGCTCCTACTCAGCAAGCGTCGCCTTGGTCTCCCTCTAGCAGCCACCATGATTATCTACTGGGACCTCATCAGCCACGATGAGATGTTCTCCAACATTTACAAGATCCAGGAGATGGCGGACGGGCTGTGCCTAGGGGAGGAGGGGAAGATGGTCAGTAGGACAGAGGGTAACATTGATGACTCGCTCATTGGTGGAAATGCCTCCGCTGAAGGCCCTGAGGGCGAAGGTACCAAAAGCACAGTAGTCACTGGTGTCATGAACCATCATGTGCAGGAAATCAACTTCACAAAAGAAGCCTACAAGAAGTACATCAAAGATTACATGAAATCAATCAAAGGCAAACTTGAAGAACAGAGAGTAGAAAGAGTAAAACCATTTATGACAGGGGCTGCAGAACAAATCAAACATATTCTTGCTAATTTCAAAAACTACCAGTTCTTTATTGGTGAAAACATGAATCCAGATGGCATGGTTGCTCTACTGGACTACTGTGAGGGTGGTGTGACCCCATATATGATTTTCTTTAAGGATGGTTTAGAAATGGAAAAATGTTAACAAATTTGGCAATTACTTTGGATCTATCACCTGTCATCATAACTGATTGCTGCTTGTCATCCACCAAACACCAGGATGGAAGACAATGGGACTGATGTCATCTTGAGCTCTTCATTTATTTTGACTGTGATTTATTTGGAATGGAGGCATTGTTTTTAAGAAAAAAAAAAACATGTCATGTAGATTGTCTAAAAATAAAATGCATTTAAACTCATTTGAGAGAATGCCTGCTAGTTTAATACATTTAAACTAAACCCATCATGTAGTGTTCCTGAAGAAGCTAGAGCCTGGTTATAAACCACTACTAGAAAGCATAAGACTGTCTTCAAATAACTTCTGCAATGAAAACTACTTCTGGGACTGGAATATAAAATAAACAAGAATCAAAAGTTTTAATTCTGAGTTGCAGTAAAGGGAAAGATCATGTTTATAGCCGTGCCAACATTTGAAGTGGAGCCTTTTCATCACCTGCAGTGGACGTAGTTAACTGTGGAAGAGATGACCAAAAGAATAAAGAGACTAAATCAGTTGGGGAAAAAAAAAAGATTCTAACCAGGACACTGGGCAGATTATGGTGTCTTTAATCAGGTCAGGAAATAGTAAAATTTTACTTGGGAAGAAAACTGTTACTGCTGAAAATGTGTAAAAACGTTTCCCTTAAAAGCAGATTAATATCTTTGTTTTTTACCCTGTGGAATTGCTCATGAACAATTCCTAACTGCTTAGTTAACCATTTTTGTCTCACCTTTCTAGTTTCCCTCTCAAATTAAAGGCATGAATTTCTTTCTTAATATCCTACTGATACCATTTAATGACTCCTTTTCCTAAGTTAATGACTCCTACTAAGAAGAAAGGATTTTAATTTATTTTAGTTTGACAACCTCAACAATACCCTTGGCCCTCTGCATTATATCTCTCCACATCAAGACCAAGGCCCAGAAGGAGCCTTCTCTCCCAGACAGCTCCAAATTTACCTATTTATTACTCTCCCAGTTGATATTTGCTTTCTGCATCTTGTAATCCAGTTTTCCACTAAGCCTTTCTGGCTTCTTAAAGAAGAGAAACTATTTTTTCTCTAGTGTCTAAAATCATAATAGATAACAATTTTAATGTAATAATTTTATTATGATCTCTCATTTATATGCAATAATTTTGTTGTTTCTCATTTACATATAATAATTTTATTATTAGGGTTCACTATTACATGTGAAGTGCAGTGTGGTTTTACAAAGCATGTATACTATACGTATACTATAAATGATCTACAAATTCAATGCAATCCCTACCAAAATATCAATGACATTCTTCGCAGAAATAGAAAAAGTAATCATAAAATGTGTTTTCAATTACTAAAGACCCCAAACATACAAAGCAATTCTGTGCAAAAAAAAAAAAATTGAGACATGATACTGACTTCAAAATATATTACAAACCCATAGTAACCAAAACTATATAGTACTGGAACAAAAACACACATAGACCAGAGAATAAAATAGAGAACTCAGAAATAAATCCATAAACACACAGCCAACTGATTATTTTTTAATTTTACTATAGGGTACATGCCCTCACTAGAAAGAGAGGATAAGTAGGAAAGTACTCCTCAGGGTAAATGGCCATGCTACAGTCTCTTCTCCTACATTCTCCTCCCAGGATTATGAGTATGAGCACACACATGATTTCAAGCCACCAGTCCCAGGACTCAAATAGCACAGTTGGCCATGTGGGACACAATATCCTTAACCACCACACCAATACTGGCTCCAGTCAACTGACTTTTGAAAAAGGTCCTAAAAATGTTCAGTGGAAAAAGGACAGTATCTTCAATAAATAAAAGTGGATATTCATATGCAAAAGAATGAAACTAACCCATATATAATGAAATTATTAGGATAAAATACAAACGAAACTAGCATTTTGGTCTAGGCAAAGTTTTTTTAAAAATAAAACCTCAAAAGCACAGGCAACAACACCAAGTATAGACAAATGGCATCAAGTCAAACTACAAAACTTCTGCACAGGAAAAGAAACAATGAAATGATGAGACAGCCTACAGAATGAGAGAAAACATTTGCAAACTACATCTGGCCAGGGATTAAATAACTGTTAATAAGAGACTCAAACAGCTCACAAGCATAATTAACAATTTTAAAATAAAGCTCCACAAAGAAGTCTGCTAAAATCCTTTTCTGTCTTCTCATCTCCCAGCAGGTCAAGAAATTCATATTGCAATACAAAGGGAGCCAAACACAAGGGAGGAGTGTCTTCATTTCACAGAAGTTTATGATAAGTTAAATCCATGCATTAAATAAAGCATTTCTAAAAAGTAATTGTCATTAACCTAAAATTTGTAAATCTTTTCATTTATAAAAATTAATTTTATTTCAACTGAATCTAATATTTCGATTATTATATAAAATCTATATACTATTACCCTTTGGGAATGAGGCAGGATATAAAGATAATAAAATTTGGGTCATACTTGTAATTAGTTATTCATTTGCACTTAAAAAAATCTTCACACATCTTAAGCTCTGCCAAAGAATTTTTGCAAGTATATCAAAGAGCCACAATATGACATTAGGTAGGGATGCAAATTAATTTTCAGCCATGTGGAGCCATTAAGAATGAGAATGAACATGCCATAGAGAATAAAGGGCAATTAAAAACACTTATAGGTTTTTTTTAATCTTTGCAAAGCAAGCTATAACATTTTATCATCATAAAACAGCTAGTCTTCATAATATTTAAATACTCACATAAGAATTAGAGAGAATACCTTAAATAAAAAGAAAATAATTCCCTAGAGTTACTGTGGATGGCTTTATCATTTTCAAAATACTTTTTCTGATCGATCTTTTGAGTTAGAAAACAATCCTTTACCCAGAAGAGGTATTTGGATCCTCAATTTGTAATGTTTAGAACCATTTGATGAAAAGTCCAAAATCACACAGAAAGGTAAAGAAAGAGAATAATACTCAGGTGTCCTGATTTCAAATCACACACTGCATTCTGTGAGGCAATGGATATAACAATGTGCCTGCACTCACATACTAGCTGTAAACACATGTTAGCGTGTTATAAGGCTCTCCTTATAACTTACACCTAAAATAGGCAAGAAAATGTAAAATTGTACCAAAAATTACATTTGGAGCTGCTTACTATATAAAACTGTAACACTCACAAAGTCAAACTTCATTTTGCTATATATACATTTATTACATTATTATGTCTTTATACATCTCAGTGTCACTATTAGACCATAAATTCCTTCGGATAAAGGATCATATATTAAATATATTTTTTATACTCAAAGAACTTAACAAAATATCTTGCACATAATACATATGCAATACATAGGATAAATTCAAACATACCTATATAACCACAACATAACTATATACCACAGACCTTTAAAAATAAAACAAATTTTTCTATTTTTTTTGCTTTTTAAATTTATTTATTTGTTTTAATTTAATTTTTTAAATTTTTTTCAGAAGGAAGAAAAGTTTATATTTCCATTTTAAAAAACAAACAAGAAAAATATTTTAACAAATTGCTCAACCTATCAACAATTCAAAAGAAAGTAAAATGTTAAAATTGGGAAAACAACGCTTAGTAAAAAGAAATCAAGGGAACCAGCAGTTAGTGTAATGACTATGTTGCTGGACTCCCATGTAGTCGACCACAGTTCGCGTCCCGGACCCGGTGGCTTAGAACTCACGCCAGGTGCGTGTGCGTGCGTGCCCAAGATCCCGAGAGGAGAATGGAGAAGGGATTGCAGTGTGACTATCCCCCCTGGGGGGGGTGATTTCTCGCTTTCTGTCTCTATGTCTCTCTCTGTCTGTCTGGCGAGCTCACGCGCCCTATAGCGAAAAAACCTCTCCAAAAAAAAGAAAGAAAGAAAGAAAGAAATCAGTAATATTTTACTCAAAAGTCATAAAATTCTATTTCGCTAGTTCAGTCTTATGTTCAAACTCTCTCCAGTTGAATATGCAGAGTTACTGTTGACCAGTCCTTCCGTTTAAATCCTGGGAGTTAACATTCAACATTGTTATTGATATTTTTTGTCCCTAGCATTAAATTGGTCATTTTCTTGGTTGCCTTTTGTTCTCTTATTTCTGCTTGTGTCTTTAGTTTTCCTGGTCGAGTACTCCTTTCAGAACTTCTTGAAGAGTGGGTCTGCTACTGGCAAATTCTTTCAGGTCTTATTTATCTGAGAATATTTTTATCCTTCTTCCCATATGAAGGATAATCTTGTCAGGTATAGTATTCTTAGTTGAAACTGTTTTTCACTTAACACTTTGAATATATGTTCTTATTCTTTCCTTGCTCACATTGTTTCTGATGAGAGGTCTGAATCTAGCCTGATGGGATAACCTTTATAAGTAACCAGACATTTCTCTCTTGCCAATTTTAGTATCTTGTCTTTTTCTGTAGATTTGACCAGTCTGGCTATGATGTGCCTTAGAGATCTTTCTGGGTTGATTCGATTAGGGGTTCTTTGCATTTCTTGGGTCTGGATATTTGAATGTTCTAGATTTGGAATGTTTTCTTCCAAGATGTCATGGAATAGATCATCAATGCACTTAGTTTCTTCACCTTCCGGATACCGATTATCCAGATATTTGGGCACTTAATGATGTCTAGTATTCCTCGTATAGTATTCTCATTTGGGGGGGTTATTTTCTCAATTTTTTTTGTTGTTTTTGGTTTTGTTTTTTTTTTTAGATCAGAGGTTTTGCCTTCAACATCTGAGATTGAATTATCTGCATGGACTAATCTGTTTTTAATACTTTCGAGGGAGGTTTTGATTTCCTGATGATAGCCTTCATCTATAATAGCTCCATTTGATTATTTTTTATGGTGTGTATTTCCTCTTTCAGATCATGAAAGAACTTCAATACCTCTTGGAACTCATTGTCTCATTTATCCTGCATCTTCTGGAGTATCTCTCAGCTCTGGCATCTTGTTTAGTTTTGTCACTATGAATATTCTGAAGTCTCTTTCAGATACTTCCATGAATTCTACTATACTGTCTGTGGATGATGAAGGATTGTTCTTCTCTCTTAGGGGAGAAATATTTTCTTGGTTTCTCATGTTTCTTGTGCCTCTGCAATTGTTTCTGATCATTCTGTGACAAAAGTTCTCCTCCACAGTGCTTCGCAATGTGGTAACAACAGTAAGATTAGGAGTTCAGATTTATAAAAAGAAATTTCTTCATTAAGGCAGAAGGTTCAATAAGCATTGAGTATTTCAATGACTCTAAAAGTATTCAAATTCGGGAACCAGCAGTTAGCGTAATGGCTATGTCGCTGGATTCCCACATAGTCGACCACGGTTCGCGCATCCTGGACCCGGTGGCTTAAAATTCACACGGGGCACATGTGCGTGCATGCCCAAGATCCCAAGAGGAGAATGGAGGAGAAGGGATTGCGGTATGACCATCCCCCCTGGGGGCTGATTTCTCACTTTCTGTCTCTATGTCTCTCTTTGTCTGTCTGGCGAGCGCATGCGACCTATAGCAAAAAAAAAAAAGTATTCAAATTCTTGGCTACTGTGCACCTAGGTCTATCTAGACATTAAGTGTGTGGAGAGTGAGGCTGAGAGTAAGAAAGTAAGGTTTTGAAATACAAGCAAAAAGAAAAAAAAAATAACTAGAAAAATACTACCCAAAAAGAGTAAAAAATTAACACACCAGGACACACCTCCACTTTAAAATGGCTTCTGAAATTAACAAGTGAAAGAAAAGGCCCAAGGTGAGGAGAGGTACTTAAAAAAAATTTTTTTTTAGTTAAAAAATTTAAAGAAAGAGAGAGCGTGAGACAGACGACCAAAGAGAAGCAGAGGTCGCCCTACTTTATCTGAATATTTTAGGAGTCTAGGAGATGGATTTAGAGCATAGCTTTTCTGAACACACCAGGACACATCTCAGCTTTAAAATGCCTTCTGAAATTAACAAGACAAAGAAAAGGCCCAAGGTGAGGTGCTTGAAAAATAAAAACTAAATAAAAAATAAATAAGTAAAAATTTAAAGAGAGAGAGAATGTGAGACAGCCAGCCAGCCAGAAACAAAGAGAAGCCAAATTTTTCTATTTTTACAAAGTAGTCAACTGAGGTAAAGCACCTGTGTAAGTTAATCAAGATAAGTGAGAGTGGGAACCAGCAGTTAGCTTAATGGCTATGTCGCTGGACTCCCACGTAGTCGACCGCAGTTCACGTCCCGGACCGGGTGGCTT
>NW_006159844.1:1861224-1867235 GCF_000334495.1 Tupaia belangeri chinensis | reverse complement strand
GGAATTGTGGCGTGGCCATCCCCCCGGGGGGTGATTTCTCGCTTTCTGTCCCTATGTCTCTCTCTTTCTGTCTGGCGAGCGCACGCACCCTATAGCAAAAACCTCTCCAAACCAAAAAAAAAATTAAATAAAAAAAAAAGATAAGTGAGAGTCAAACCTGAACTCTAAAATCTAGACAACATAGCAACAAATTTGAGATTTACAAGACTTCTACAGACTGCTTTACCCATTACCTCTGTTTTAGATAGCTTTTATTTTTATTCAATCTGTAGTATCAGAGTTCTAAATCAACACAGATTTAGCTCACTTGACATGTATGTATTAAGCAAGCCTCTGCTAGATTCTTAATAGAATGTTATGTATGAATGAATAAAAGGTGCCTCTGCAAATAAACTAGTGATACCAGAAAGACACTGAGGTGTGGCTGAGGCTCCAAGCATTGAAATTGAGTGAGAATATCAGTTGCTCTTCCAACTCCACTGAGTTTTCCCACTGATCAGAAAAGCAGGCAAGGTACATGCCAAACCACTTGCATCTCCATCAGCACCTAGAAAAGAGCTGACTCACTGCCACTGACACAGTGGTACACTGAGGTCTTGCTTTTACAGCAAAGTCACATTAGCTTCACTACCAGACAGCTATTGTAAAGGAAAACACGTCCTTACACTAGAAATCTCATTATAATTCCACTTCTTTCATTTTCCTAGCATGACATCAGTAAGCATCTGGAACTTCCATGGCGACATCTAAAAGTGAATGAATGAATGATTGAGCATTCTACCCAGAAACAAATGAATTCTATTTATGGTTAAACTAAGGAAGGATGTTTAATCCAACCAGAATAATCAGATCTCTCTTATTGTAAATTTGGAATTGGAGTCAAGTAGTTAGTCAACCACCTGCAAACATGGGGATTCTGGGGCACCTCTGAAAATGAGTCAGTAGGAAAATGGGAAAGTAGAAAAGCAGAGAAGAGAGGTGGTAAATTTGCAGTTTTTCCATCTCCTTTTATGAAGTCTATCTACATTTCCTTGGTTTTAGAAATATAAAATATCCTTTACATTACATGCTTCAATTATATTCAAATTCTATAGTTAACAGCTTTTCACTAATTTGAAATTTAACGATGAAAAGAGTAACTTGATTTCATTTCTGAACATATACACATAAAAACCATCTCTATTTTTTAAATTCCCTATTGGAATGTTCTTAAAAAGTCCTTCAAGTTTTTTTTTTCAGTGACACACTGGATTGTAATTGTTTTCTGTTTTTTATTTATCCTGAGTATTTTCATTTTTTAACCAAATACTAAAGAATCCCTGCAGCCTACGTGCCTCACATGAAACCATTTTCAGTTTCTCACGAGCTCTCCTGATTAAAAAAAGTTTGTCTCTAAGTACTAAACTAGTAAAGAACTAACATAGTATCAGGACATTAATCCTTCTCAAAAGAAAATTTGAACAAATGCCCATCACTACACACATTGCTTCCTTATCAAAATTATGTCAAGGAGAGTTTTTAAAACCGTTCAAGATCTACCAGAGTTCAGTTTAAACCATTTGAACCGTAGGGTATAATTCTACATCCTCTGTACTGCATTGCCACGGTTTACACTTTATCCATGGAACTCAAGTAAGACAATGTTGTGGAAGGAACAGAATGTTCAGGTATTTTCTGCCAAGCTCAGCACATTGAAATAGACTGAAAACAAAAGAGAATTCAAATCATTTAAAAATTGGGGAGAGAACTGAATATTAACAATATAATTTAAGAGTGATCTTGCACATTTATAGAACTACCCTCAATCCTGATCTGTCTCTATTATACTTGTACTTAAGAAAAGTTCATTTATTTTTTCTTTTTTTTTTTTTTGAGAGGTTTTTTTGCTATAGGGTGCGTGCGCTCGCCAGACAGACAGAGAGAGACATAGAGACAGAAAGCGAGAAATCACTCCCCAAGGGGGATGGTCATGCCGCAATCCTTTCTCCTCCATTCTCCTCTTGGGATCTTGGGCACGCACGCACACGTGCCCGGCGTGAGTTCTAAGCCACCGGGTCCGGGATGCCAACCGTGGTCAACTACGTGGGAATCTAGCGACATAGCCATTACGCTAACTGCTGGTTCCAAGAAAAGTTCATTTATTAACAAAGATATGATCCAATACTATCTCACAAAGGGTTTTTTTTTTCCTCCAAATGAAGACTTTGAAATACAAGAAAATAAAGTGTGACTATTAGCTAACATGACAGATGGCAAAGTGACATTCGAACCAAACATAGTTATGATTAATGTATGTACACACATCTATTCAATAGAAATATCTCTACAGTGCCAAACAGAAATTCTAATCCAATCATGGCCTGTTATGACAAGACCTCATTATTTTTACTACTCAGGAAGCTACTACCCAATTGGAATCTTAGTGGTTAAACCATGTCTAGTAGTGGTAAAAATAAGGGTAGACACAACATTTGCATCATCATGGGTATTTTCTTTAAAAATGGTTTCACTGAGCCTTGACAGCTCCATTTGTGTTACACAATCATGCAAATAGTGGTTGGTTAGACTAAGGATGGATGTTTAACCAAATTTGACTGAAAATTTAGAATGAGAATCGAGTAGCAAGTCAGCAAGCTGGGGACTCCAGTACACTTCAGAAAATAAGTCAATAGGTGGATGAAGGAGAAGGGAAGAATGAAAAGGATATGGGGGGTCTGTTTGCAATGTTTCCAGCTCCTTTTCTGAGGCTACATTCATGCTTTTCTGATATGTTTCTATATCTTTATAACAAATTTTCCTGTATTGCTTAATTCTCCTTGAGTTGACTTGTTACCTAAAACTCGGACCCTTGAGTAATCATGTACCTATACCTTGAATTACTCTTGTATTTTTATTTATCCTTATCTCCTCATCCAAAGTACAAGCTGCTTGAGAGCAAAGACTATTCTTGATACCCCTTTGCACTCACACACCACACATATGATACCTTGGATATAGTAAGTGCTTTAAATATTTGCCTGTTTATTAAGTTTATTATGTTATCATCTCTTTTTCCTTTTTATTCAAGAATGTTGTTCATTATGTTATTATTATGGTAGTTTATAATTATGATCCATTGCTTGACCTACATACAAATACATATGTTGTTTTCAGAGTGTTTCTTCAATATTTGAAAACATCAAGAATTAACCTCCTGGCTCTGTTTTCTAACTTTTACATGACAGATTGTGTTATGTGCTGTTCCTTATACTACTACTGCAACTAGTCCATGTTAAAATGCAAATTAAGTAAACTGAAGAGCAGCCCTTCGGGGAATAATATACCCAGTTAGATGAGTATTCCCAGAGGAGAAAGAAAAACAGTTCATGTAACTAGGTCAGACAGAGTTCAACTAAGTGACACCATTGCTAAAAAAAATAAAAATAAAAAATAAAGGGAAAGAAAGGGGCTAGCTTAGTAATCTGCCAGCTTTCTTTTACATGTCTTTCTAGTTTGTCACTATCATCTCTTCTCTTAAAATTGCCTCTCTGAGCCAGTTGTTATGAATGCTTGGCAGTTCTATTTGTCTTACCTCACCCCACAGTGATCTGGAGTAGGTCCTCTGTTTCTACATTTGAGGTCCTCATATTCATATCTTTCTGTTCACAGTAACAAGAGTCAACATTCTCTGACTTTACCCTTAGATCACAGCAACAGTCTCCTAGCTGTACTCTAATTTATCTTTTTTTCTTTAACTTGGACTTCTCAGTACTACCAGTTTTAATGTCATGTGTTTCTACTTCACTCCTCTACTTAAAATCAATAGGGCTTCCAGAAGCCAAAATTGATCCCATTTAACCATTTGATCTATTTTCCTACTACTCTTCACTGACCCATTCAACACTGCATCAACCATCTGCTAAGAGCAGGCATTGTGCTAAGTACTAGGAACACAGTGAAGAACACAGACAAGTAAACAGGCTATAATACTGTGGTGATATACATTTTAATAGAGATAAGTTTATGATACTAAGAAGGCATACAAAAGGCACACCAAACTTTATCTGGATGGCTTTATCAAAAATTGTTTTCTAGGAGACCAGCAGTTAGCGTAATGGCTATGTCACTGAACTCTCATGTAGCTGACCATGGTTTGAGTCCCTGACCCGGTGGCTTAAACTCATGCCAGGCACGTGTGCGTACATGCCCAAGATCCCGAGAGGAGAATGGAGGAGAAGGGATTGCGGTGTGGCCATCCCCTGTGTGAGGTGATTTCTCGCTTTCTGTCTCTCTGTCTCTCTCTGTCTTTCTGGTGAGCACACATGCTCTATAGCAAAAAAAAAAAAAAAAAAAAAAAAATGTTTTCTAGAAGAAATGATACCAAATTTTTAATTTAGAGTTAAATAAAATGTAAAGGGCAAGCAGTTATTAAAAAGGTGATAATCGGTACCAGCAGGTGGCATGGTGGTGGTGTGGTGGTTAAGGGGTTGGACACTCCCACAAAACAAATGAAGAAAAGGAATGAAGATAGGTAGAAACAACAGGACTCGGTAACACACATTGAGTGTGAGAGGTGAGGGGAGTGGGAAATATCAACAATTACTAGATGTCTTACTGCTAAGAGTTGTGTCAACACATCGGATAACACAACCTGAAGGGGATTGAAGACAAAACCTATCGGATGATCTTGTAACTCAAGAGAGACTACTCCTGGCATCCTTTAAGAATGAGGGTGTTGAGTGAAAAGGCTAAGCGAGGTACACCCAACCCTTGGTTTTTTGAGGAACCAGAGGAGACTAGAGGCTTGGATTTTGATGAAATCTGACAACAGCAGTAGAAAATTATCCAAGAACAAGATGCAGGACTTGATGTACTTTCCTCTATCAGAAGTTGCCAAAAACAAATGGGGAAGGAAATCGGGAATAAATTGTATGGCCAAAACGAGATAATTGACAACCTTGCCAACCTAGTGGAGAACACAGATGAAAAACTTTGCACTGAAACCAGACGTGTGAACTTGGTGGACAGAAAGCCAGCCTCCTGCAGGATTATAATCGTCATTTTACTGCTGCTCATGGCTATTGTGGTCCTTGTAGTCTGGCCAGCCAACTGACAGCAGTCATAGGACCACCAGCCCCCCCCCCCCCCCCCCCCCGCCAATGATGGATAAAAGCTTAGCACCCTTTTGGTACACAAAACCTGCTCTCAATAAAATGCCCCAAAGCTCAAAAAAAAAAAAAAAAAATTTGTAGCCTTAAAATATGTAATGGACACTAGAGACAAAGTTGAAGGAAAGTGTGGGAGGGAAGGAGCATAGAAAAGAACATTTGGAAGAAAAAAATAGAGAGATAATGGGACCAGCAGTTAGCATAATGGCTATGTCGCTGAACTCCCACGTAATCGACTGTGGTTCGAGTCCCGGACCCAGTGGCTTAAACTCACACCAGGAACTTGTGTGTGCGTGCCCAAGATCCCGAGAGGAGAACAGAGGAGAAGGGATTGCAGCGTGGCCATCCTTCCTGGGGGGTGATTTCTTGCTTTCTGTCTCTCTATCTCTCTCTGTCTTCCTGGCGAGTACACGCGCCCTATAGCAAAAACCTCTTAAAAAAAAAAGGTGGGGCCCCCATCCGGGCCCTGCGCGGCCGGGGCTCTGCTCCGCATTCCGCTGCCTCCCCGGGCTGGCGTGTGGCCCCCGGGCCAGCACATGGCCCCCGGGCCTGTGCGTGACTGCTGGGCCTGCATGTGGCCACTGGGCCTGCAGCCGAAAACAAGGACTAAGAACGTGCAACTATAAGCAACAGAAAGATCCGGGCCCTGCGCGGCCGGGGCTCTGCTCCGCATTCCGCTGCCTCCCCGGGCTGGCGTGTGGCCCCCGGGCCAGCACATGGCCCCCGGGCCTGTGCGTGACTGCTGGGCCTGCATGTGGCCACTGGGCCTGCAGCCGAAAACAAGGACTAAGAACGTGCAACTATAAGCAACAGAAAGAATCTTTAGCTGTCTTAAACCAATTGAGAAATATCGTATAGGATTCT
>NW_006159844.1:1846447-1860369 GCF_000334495.1 Tupaia belangeri chinensis | reverse complement strand
AAAAAAAAAAGAGAGGTAAGTATATGTGGGACACAGATATAGTTTATTATCTGTTGATGAGGATGTGTATAGTATTCTTGAATGAGCTGAACTGAGGTGTGTATCATGCTGGGTAAAGTAAAGCTCTTTACAATATAAATGATGTATAGTGTTTAAATATGTAAATAATAAAGAAAAAATCCTTAAATCTGGAAGACAAAGCATAGAAGAAAATCAGTAATGTTTTCGAAAAAAATCATAGAATTCTATCTCACCAGTTCACTCTCATGTAATCTCTTTTGTTGAATTTGCAGTGTTACTGTGGTCTAACCTTTCCACTAGCATTCAACATTATTAATGATATTTCAGAACTTGTCCGTAACATTAAGTTGGCCTTTCTCTTGGGCAGTTATTGTTCTCTTATTTGTCTGTCTTTAGTTTTTCTGATATAGTACTCCCTTCAGAACTTCAGATAGAGCTGGTCTGGTGTTGGTAAATTCTTTCAGGTTTTGTTTATCTGAGAATGTTTTTATCTTTTTTTCCCACATGAAGGATGATCTTGCCAGATACAGTATTTTTGGTTGAAACGGCTTCTCACTTAGCACTTCGAATATATTTTCCCATTCTTCCCTTGCTTGCATTGTTTCCAGCGAGAGATCTGATGTTAGCCTGATGGGACAGCCTTTAAAAGTAACATGACACTTTTCTCTTACCAATTTTAGTATCTTATCTCTGTCTGTGGTTTTGGTCAACCTGGGTATGAGGTGCCTTGGAGAAGATCCTCTTGGGTTGATTCTATGTGGGGTTCTTTGTATTCCTTGAGTCTGGGTATTTGAATGCCTCTCTATGTCTGGAGAGTTTTCCTCCAGTATTTCATGGAATGGATTATCAATGCATGATTAGTTTCTTCACCTTCTGGGATACTGATTATCTGGATGTTTGGGCATCTAATGGTATCTAGTATTACTGATATATTATTCTCAATTTTGGGTTATTTTCGGTCTTTATTGGTGAATTTTTCTAGGTCAGAGGTTCTGTCTTCCACATCTGAGATTCGATCTTCTGCATGCTCTAATCTGCTTTTAATACTTTCAAGGGAGGTTTTGATTTTCTCTATTACAGCTTTCATGTCTAACAGTTCTGTTTGATTCTTTTTTATGATGTACATTTCCTCTTTCAGATTATGGAAGAACTTCTTCACCTCCTAGAACTCATTATCTCTTTTCTCCTTCATCTTCTGGAGTTCATTGACTCTCTTCTCTTGCATCTCTGTTAGCTTTGTCACTATGAATATCCTAAAATCTTTATCTGACATTTCCAGGAGTTCCATTGTACTGTCTGTGAATGATGAAGGATTGTTCTTTCCCCTTGAGGGAGAGATATTTTCTTGATTTCCCATATTTCTTGTGCCTCTGTGGTGGTGGTTTCTGGTCATCTGATGGATTAGACATTACTTTCTACCTTCTGGCTTTTCAATGGGTGTTGAACTGGAAGGAGGGGTTCAGTGCAGAAGTTTTTTCTGGGTACATAGATTCTGGCTTTTTGCTAGGTATTGGGCCAGAAGCATTATTTGATTTTTAAGCCTCGTTTTTGCTTCAGGCTTTCTGACTCATATTAGTTATGTTATTTTTCTGTTAGGCATACACCTTTTTAAATGAATTTATTATTTTTTACCTTATCCTCAGAGAACATAAACTTATCATAAACCTTTAGCTCCCCTTTTAAGATGAGGAAAACACCCTGTACTCACTCATAGTAACTAAACGATGTTATTAAAAATTCAGTATCAGTGCTCAGATGGTGGTGCAACAGTAAAATGTAACACACAGTATCTGTGTGAAGCTGATGACATGGAAGAGTTCTGGGTTCATATCCAGAGACCTTCCTAGTATGCTGGGCACACACATGCACATGATCCAGGGCTGACTGAGGCTGGGGATGGATTGTGGCATCAGGACTCTGTTAAGGGTTCTCTCTCTCTCTCTCTCTCTCTCTCTCTCTCTCTCTCTGAATAAATAAACTGTAAAAGTATTTTTTTAAGCAAACATCATGCAGTAGCAATGAGCTATGATAATGTATTTAATGAGCTGTGGCTGATTACTCAGTTTGGCATTCATAGCAAAAATGGGCTAACCGCTCACCAAATAGGTTTCATCTTCTTCTTGGATACTGGGTATAGCTATGTGGCTATTCAATAAGAATGGTAACAATAGAGATGAAGTAAAGTAATGAACTTAAGGTGAGATAGAATCACTGGGACTCAGTAAGAAACTAGGAGTCAGAGATAAGGAGAAAAGGGACATACTAAAAATTACTACTAGATGTCTAGCCAGCTCCATGGACGGGGCTGTCTTACAATGGCAGGAGAAAAGTATTAGACTGATGAAAGGATCATAAGATTTAAAGGAAAATTTGGTCAACATGACATTTTGGTATAGGTTAAAACAATGGGCTGTGAATAAAAATTGTTAGTCTTTTACTACCATAGGTCCATAGAAATCTCCCACATACCGCCCTTCATTCTGTTTCTCCTCTCACTGGCTAAATGCAGCAGATTCCAAGGGCCTAGCATTAGATAGCGTTCATAATGAAAGCAGAATCGATTCCTGAAGACCACATGGACAAGCTATTACTTTCCTATTGCTTCTATAACAAATGACCACAAACTCAGAGGTTTAAAACAACATGATTTATTTTCTATGGTACTTGGGGTCAAAAGTCCTAAAATGGGTCAGCAGGACTTCATCCCCTCTGTAAGCTAACAGAGAGAATCTGTCCCCTTGCCTTTTCTAGTTTCTGGAAGCTACCTGCATTCCTTGGCTCATGAACCCCATCCTCCTTCTTCAAAGCCAACAACATAGCATCTTTTAATCTCTTGTCATCCCTCACCTGACATCACATGCCCCCTGTTTTCTTGATCCCCTCCCTCCCTCCTTTTCTTTTCTTTTTTTTTTTAAGATATTTTTGCTATAGGGCATATCTGTTTGCCAAATGGACAGAGAGACAGAAAGTAGGAAATCACCCCCAAGGGGGAGATGGCCATGCTGTAATCCCTTCTCCTCTATGCTCCTCTCAGAATTCTGGATGCACATGCGCCCAGCATAAGTTTCAAGCCACTGGGTTCAGGACTCAAAATGCAGTTGACCATGTGGGAGTCCAGCACCTTAACCACAATGCCACCTGATGGTCCCCTTCCTCCTTTTTTAGAGTCCTTAAGATTATATTGGGTCCATCCAGATAATCCAGGATGATCTCTTCTTAATATCCTTGACTTAATAACACCTGCAAAGTCTCTTTTGCCACGTAAGGCACACAGTAACAGGTATACAAATTAGGGTGTGGACATCTTATAGAGGCGGTTTATTATTTCCTCTATCACATAGGTGTTTTAGACTTCACATGAGTGAGAAGAAAACTTCTATTGTGTTAACCCACTAACTTAAAGGAGTTTGTCTCTTACTAGTGAATATTACTTTAAATAAGAATATCTATAAGTACAACCATGAGCATCTATCCCTAGCTAAATTGTACTTAGGACAGCAAGCATATCTTACTCCATTTTGTTGCATGATAACATGCAATGATATTCTTAAAATGTTTACTAATGATGATAAGGTTGTCATGTTAATGATAGCTGGTAATAGCCTAGGAGTAGCTCGAAATTTTATTTTAGCAAATAGCTTCAACCTTTTCCCATATTAAAACTTTAATCAGAACTTTTACCACCTAAGGTGAAAATGGCTCATTTACATCTTACCTTTCTTTGCCTAAATGATTTATGGTAAAGGTGCTGCCAAGAAATGAAATGGCACAAAAAGCAGCAAGGACATACAAAGATACAGGTGAGACCAATGACTCATAGACAAGGCCTAAGTAATCATATACTTCAAGTTCATTTTCTTCTTCCATGAAATGTGGGGCTGTGGAATTATTACTCCAAGGTCAAATCAACCTGACTGTCCATGAATTTTACTTTCTCAAAACTTTCTATTACAATCATGGATGGGTTATCTAAAAACATTCTTTTTATGTGAAGAAAACCAAAATGTGAAATAGGATCATGTTCCCTCTACACATTCATCACCAACAAATTTCTTGTTACTTTAATGACTGTTCTCCTGGGAGAAAATGTAATATGCTTTCATGTTTTCCAATTTAGGAAAAGAATCAGATTTTAATGTGAATGCATTTTTAACATTTTTCCATGCTTTAGGGGAGCTGTTTTTAAGAGGAAACTGTAATGAATGTTTTTAATCATACTAAAATGGTTTGCCCAGAATCTGTGGTTTAATTCAACTTTTCAATGACAACCATAAAAAAAGACTAAACATATTATCATCTAGAGCTTCTCCCTTCTCAACATGGCTACCTATTGTTTAAATAGATTTAAAAGATAAAATGCATTTAGAGCAATGAGTTTCACCTTCTTGGTTAATTTTCATAATCTTTTTTCCTCCACATCAATCCGAGAACTCCTGACCCCATCTGTCCAAACTGGTTCCCATACTCAAAACAAACTTCCCCATATTCCACAGATACATTCCCCTTTCCTTTTCTCTAGTTAGTTCTTAGGTGCCCTTCAGGTTTTCAATAAATTCTTAATGTCATCGATGAAAATGTCACTGCTGAGAAGATTTAAGTTCCATTTTTCTATGCAGGCCTTTAACTTCAAAGCAAATAGCCTGCTTTCCATAAGCCTGTCCTCAAATTTAAACTGAAGAGAAATCAAAGAATAATTTCTATCCCATTTTTCTTTTCCTTCATTTGAATTATAGTGTCAGTGATTCCACCTAAATATCTCCTTTGAAGATGTTCTAAACACCTTTCCATCTCCATATCACATCACCGCTTTCTAAAACCCTATAACCAAACCTTAATGACATTCTAATAAAGCCTTTCTCTTTCCCAGTCTAGAAGATAGCAGGTATCAAGGACAGACAGATTTGAGATGACAATAGAGAAAGCAACAAAGGTTTTGCACACATTAAAAAATTGATCTGTAAGTGTTGGCTAGTTCTGGAAAAGGGAAGCATGAATGTAGAATATAAATCATCTGAAAGAAGGTTTTCTTTTTGTATTTTTTGTATTTTCCCCCCAAACAAGATAACTGTACAGTTTCTCAACCAATATCCATAATCTTAATGAAGTTAACTAGCAAAGGAAATATTTGGTCATTATTCCATGTTCTGCCATTAAACATGCTTCTGAATTCATATGAGCAGTTATGTATAATATATCATACTTCCAAGTTTTCAATTTTAAAAAAATTATAAGCTAGACAATTTTTAAAATTGTCTTTAGAACATCTATTTTGTCATTGCATCTGTCAACTTCCCCCTCTTAAGAACTGCCAGAAAGAGGTAGGACAATAGACTATTCTAAGGACTTCAGAATTCTCCACTAAAAGGTGTGATTAAGGACTAGAAATATAACTATCCAAACTAATTAGAGGGAGTTATGGTCTAATTTAGTTCTATGATGTGAAGTTGGTTTTATTGGAAACACAAATTCTATTATATTCTAAATTCAATTGCACAATTCCACAGCAAAGAATTGGGTAATCCGTATAGCTCTTCAATTTTCTTGCTAAGATTCAAAGTTTTGCTTATTTCAAGTTATGAAATATGAATTATTTCAGTGAATCATCTTCTAATTTCAAGGAGATTTGGGGAACAACTCTTTAATTAGTCTTTATCATGCTTGCTTAAACCTTGCCAGCCATCTCTCTCCTGAAAGTAAATTAAAGTGAGAGGAGAAAGAATCTGAATGACTTGCCATAACACAGCTGGCTACTTGACAGATAAGTCTTCATAAGACCCATCATTCTGAAGAATGACATAATTTTAGTTCCAAGCCCTAAGCGTGCTCAGAAAAAGTTATGAGGCAGTACACTGAGAAGTCAGAGTGATACTCTGCATCTGTGTGAACAGACTACTGAGGTAAATATTTACATCTGATAAGTAATGCAAACTCATTATTTATCATTCATTTTTAATAGCTTTACTAGCTTAAAAATATTTTTACCCCAGCAGATATTCAGCTTCTCCATAATTTTGAATTATTCCCAGCATAAAACATACTAACATTTACTACTATTATATGTTTTTAAATTACTATTATAAATTTTTCAGCCACAATTCACAAAACAAGGACTTAAAAATCAGGTCACACCAGTGTCAGTGTCAGTTTAAAAGTAATTGTTATTTTTTCTCTCAGCCATCAGAAAACATCAGGAACAGAAAAAGACTGACAAATATTCTTATTCTATTCTATGACTCATAGAAGAAATAGCTATATTATGCGCTCCCAGATGGTGCAAAGTTCTTTACATGAATTATCTGATTTAATCCTCTTTAAAACACTCTAAAGATGTTCTATATTATCACCATTTGATCAATGAGGAAGGAGAGACTCAGAAAAATAAAGCAACTTGCCCAAGTCATAGAGTTAGAAACTGGCCTTTATTTAAAGTCCGGATCTGTGAGGGCAAAGTGCTTAATTCCCATCCTGTTTCCTCTAAATGCAGAAACAGGCCCGTCTGCAGTTTTGCATGTGATACCCGCTCATGTGCCATGGCATGGATAGAACAATGGTTAACAATGGTTCATGTCACTGCTCCACGGCATCATGTCAATGTTGGTAAATGTTCTATTCCTGCCTTTATCTAGTGGAGGCTATAATACAGACAGGTTGTTACCAAGAGAATGTGGACAAAACTGATGTGTGCCACTTTCAGGTCTGGTCCATTCAAATCTCCCAAGAAGTTCTCCATGCTCACTCACCAGTCTTCCCACCTTCCTTTCACCTTAACTAGAATTGTCAGGTGGAATACAGGATATACAGTTAAATTTGAATTTAAGAAAATTAACAAATAATGTGTTAGTATAAGTACACCTCATGAAATATTTGAAACATACTTATTAGGGATAGTGACATTCAAGTTTGCAGATTAGCAAATGTAAAGCATCAAAAATGTAAATGTCTCAGATATTGCATGACACAGACTTGTACTTAAAAAATTATTTACCTCTTACCTGGAATTCAAATTTAACTGGGTTCCAGAATTTTTATTTGCTAAATCTGGTAGCCCAAATGTCAACATCCTCCAGAAATCTTGGAAGCCATCACGTGCCATCTATGTAGGTCTGATAACTGAAAGCAAGGATGTCCCTCCTTTGAGCTCTCCATGAATGAGAAATTAGGTCCTTTTGTGTTAGACCACTCTGGTTGTAAGAGAACCAATACAATACACATGATACTAATGCAACTCAAAGCAATACAAGACCTGGAAGTTCATCACTCCAAGTCTTAGAGGAGAATGCATGGAGAGTGAAAACTTACTCAGATTAGAGTCACATGCGCCCACCCTGGGCTCACATGTCTGCTCCATCACCTTCTAATTTTGTGTCTCTAACTTCTCCAGCCTCATTTCCTTCACATTTAAATAATAAAGCTAATGCTTTCTTGAGAAGGTATCATAAAAGTAACTAAGATAATATATGCAAAATACCTAGAAAAAATTTTGGCATGCAATAAATACACAGTTTTGTTTTGTAATTGCCAGAGAATGTGTGTACTTGTTAGAGAAAGAGAGAAAGATGTAGAAAGCACTCCCCTCAATGGGATGTGGTCACAGTGTAATCTCTTCCCTTCCATTTCTCCATCCTGTTGAAATTGGGGCATATAGACACACACCTGGTGTGTTTTTATTTTTTTAAGAGAGATTTTTGCTATAGGGCACATATACTCACCAGAGAGACAGAGAGATAGAAGGAAAGTAATCACCACCACCCCCCCAAGGGGGATGACCACAATGAAATTCTTTCTCTTCCATTCTCCTCTTGGGATTTTAGACACACATACACACACACACACACACACACATGTGCCCAGCATGAGTTTTAGGATGCCAAGTCAGGATCTCAAACCATGTTCAACTACATGAGAGTCCAACAATGTAACCTTTACGAAATTCAAAGGTCCCGTGATTTCCAACCCATGCGGGCTGGGATTAAATTGGCCATGTGGGATCTGAATTTCCAACCCATGCAGGCTGGGATTAAATTGGCCATGTGGGATCTGACTTCTTTAAGCACTAGTCTTCAGTCTAGTCCTCCCATTATCTTTGAACTCAATAATTTGCTTTGCTGATTTTTAAACTGAGATCAATTTTTCCCCTGAATTTTCCAACTGTACTTGCTCTACAATAGTTTCAGCTCATGGTCCTCACCTCCAGGCCCAACGGGCACTATCATGAGGAAAAGGACAGACATTGAGAAATTCTAGATCATACCTGGTTTGTAATTTTTTAATTTTATAATTTCTTATTTATATTTAAATGCCATACATCTTTGTGGGGCACAACATTAATTTTCAAAGCATGTATGCAGTGTGCAACAATCAAAGATAATACATAGTCATCATTTTCAAAAAAGAGCACCACATTTGAGAAAGAGATATGTAAGAATGACAATGTCTGTATTCTTACTCAGTTGTATGTCATTCTACAACCCGTTTGCCCTCCTATTACCCAAACCCCTCATGCAGTGTAGTCTCTGGTATCTACAGTCTTCTCTATTTCTGTAGCTTGTAATTTTTTTAATTAATTAATACATTCTTCCATGAGTGAAAGGGAGAGACAACCCCCTCAACAGGAATTTTTTTTTAAGTTTTTTTATTTATTTTTTCTATGAGTGAAAGAAACAAAGTGAAGGAAAAAGACAGTACCCCTAACAGGCCTTAACACCACAATTTACTCCCAGTTTCAGTCATCCCTGGATCATGACATATATGGGCCAATAAACTCAAGGTGGTCTCAGATATAAACCAATAATCTTCCAATGGTCAGCCTTGCAAAGCATTGCATTTCACCACTGCACCTCTGCCTAGTCCCCAGCCTGTAAAGTTTAAAGGTGACAAGGTCACTAAAGCCCAGGAAAGACTGAGTAACTTGAAAATGAAGGAAACTAAAGAGACATGACAATGAGGTACACATGATTCTGAATGAAACACTTTGTGAGAAACAGATAGGGCTTATTAACTGTTGATGATAACATGTATAGTATTCTCAACTGGATTGGTCTGAGAAGTATTTCATGATGGGCAAAGTATTTTTACAAGCAAAATGAGAAATAACAATTGACTGTTTTAAAAAATAATTAGAATAATAAAAATAATGATTGGGGAAAAACAGAAAAGATATTGAATGTTGAGGTGAGGAGATTAATGTCTCTGTACTGACGGACATGCATGGCATTCCCTTTTGAAAAAACAATGTAATACACTGTAAAGTTATATGTAATCCAATGTAATATAAAGAAGATTATGATGATGATAATAAAAAATAAAATTAAAATTAAAAAAAAAACACTTTGTGAAGGACATTGTTGGGGCAAGTGGAAGCTTCCCTAGTACTACGGACTAGACGGTAGTAATACATGGATATTAATATTCTGGTCCTGATAGTTGTACTGTGGTTGTATCAAGGAATGCGGTGTGTGCAAATGCCACACGAGTATTGGGAGCACAACAGGGCATTAGATCTGTAGCTTGCTCTTGGGAGCATTGGGGAAAAATAGTTCTTTGTAATATTCTCATAACTCTTCTAAAGATTTTTAATTAGTTCCAAAACTTATTAGGCCAAAAAATACAATTGTTGGGTCATCAGAAATCATGACACATTTTTGCATTAAAAAAATACAGGGGGCCAGCAGGTGGCATAGTGGTTAAGTGATCAAATTAAAAATGAATAAATGAATAAAGCAAGTTAAATAAAATAATTCTTTTTTAAAAATACAAAATACATCATAATTTTTCCAACTACCCAACAGAAATCTACTTTTCTTTTGGTGGCAGGGGAGAGGTTTATGCTAAAGAGTGTGTGCACTCATGAGAGAGACAGACAGAAGCAAGAAATCACCCCCTCCCCCCCGGGGGGATGGCCACGCCACAATCCCTTCTCCTCCATTCTCTTCTTGAGATCTTGGGCACGCACCCGCACGTGCCCAGCCTGAGTTTAAGCCACTGGGTCCAGGACTCAAACCACAGTTGATTACATGGGATTCCAGCAACGTAGCCATTACACTATCTGCTGGTCTCCAGAAATCTACTTTTTAATGTTTACTTTTCCTACAGTCAAACACCAAAAAAAGTCATTTTAATTTTCTTGTTAAAAAAATCATACTCATCAATTTAGAATAAACATATATTTATTGCTAAATATGTGTAAGTTCATTTAGATATATTACATTTGGATTATTAACCCTTTAATTCCAATTTTTAATGTTCTTATCTAATGTAAGATTTTTTTTCAACTGTATGTCACTTCCTCCATCATGTAACTTTCAAAAATGATGAAATAAAATAATGATGTTGTATAACACCAGTAAAGGAGTTAGAATGTCAAAAAGGTTCAAAAATACACAAGGTGCATGTATTCACTATGGATCAACTACAGTATGGAAAAGATGCAGTTTGCAGTGTCACCTCCAAAATCACTGTGAAGAGTATACAAGAATGAACTTGAAGCCAGGAGTATAATAACTGGTATAATTGGAAGCCTAATTTGTAGTTTCCCAATGGGTACGATTGTTCAGTTCTCTTCAGTGTACAGGTTTAGATGGCAGATGGTTATTTTGGTCCAGGTTGCAAATTTGACAAGCTGATGCAATAGAAAGCAGTGGGAAAGTGAGTTAAAAATGATGACAAGAGACTAATGTACGTTATTCACTGAATAGAACAGCACATAGATCAATTTTTGTTGTGATAGAGAGAAGCCAGATGGGAGGTAACAGACTGAGGTAGGGGAAAATAAAAAGATCAGAGCATACCCATGGAGAATGAGATACTAACAGTGGGTGAAATTTTCGTGGCTGGGCTTGAAGAGTAGAATCCTGCTTGCTAAACTATCTGTAAGGGCAGAGGAAGGTTGATAAAAGTCCAAAGCATGCCTTGTGAGTAATGTGTGGAAGGGAAGGCAGCATCTAAAGAATGTCAAGAAAACCGTAAGTTATGAAGTTGGAGGAATCGTCTAGATGGACACGTAAAATGGCCAAAATGACACAAGTTAGTGGTAGAGCTGAATATTGTAATCCAGGTGCCATAGTTATGGAGATTAACCAGAAGACATCAAGAAGATGAGTTCTGGAGTTTAAATAGCAAAACTTAAGATCCAAGTTCTTACAATAACTAGCTGATCTTGGGCAAATTATTTACGTCCTAAGCCTCTTTTTCCATATCTAAACTGTTGATAATGATAATGATAAAATTTCATGAAAGTTTTTCAAGGATTAAATAAACATATTTAAAGAAACTTACAACAGTATTCCCGCTCATATCTGCTTAAACAATTAAGCTCTTTTCTTTCTTGTAATACCTTGACAAGTGCAGCCAGTAATTATCAACACATACCACTAACATTCTCTTTTCCAACTTCTCCCCCTGGAGTAACAAACTCATTAGACATATGAAAAGACTTCCAAAAGTTTGTGGGGAAATGGACTTAACGTATGAGTTTATTTTGGTGTAAAATATTTTTTATATTCATGCATAGTATTTCATAACACACGTTTTTCATGAACTCGGGGGGTTTTGGTAAAGAATTATTTACTTATTTTTAAGTATTATTATTATTATTTTAATTTGCTATAAAGCACACACACTCACCAGAGAGAGAGAGACAGAGAGAAAGTGAGAATGCAAGCCTCTAGTTCCAGGATTCAAACTTCAGTCAACCATGTGGGAGTCCAGCACCTTAACTGCCATGCCACCTGCTGGCACCATTCCATGAATTTGTTGAAAGCCACTCTATGTTTGCCTTCCAAATTAGAGCAGGCGCCTATTTTACGAAAAGCTCACTATACTGGCCATAGCTTTGTTTTCTTGTCTCCAATCTCAGTTTTCTCACTGCAGGCTGATCTCAAGACACCATCACATATTTTAGTGTCTTTATGGCAGCACTCCATTTGGGGTGCCAAATTCTTTTACGATCAGGACATCTAACGCTGCTGCTAGTGTTAGATGTCCTGAGTATAGCTGAATGTGTTGGAAAACAGGGCAGCCCTGGAGGGACAAGCCAGGAGGGATAAAGCAAACCTGAGGGAGAACAGAGACAACATAACGGGTTCATGTCCTGGGCAAAGGTCAGAACGTCAGGAAAGGAAATACCTGGCCTGTTCATGGGGTCTGGAGGCAAAGGTGCTCCTTGGATGCTGTAATGGTGGGGTTCTAGGCGCTGTTAGGCTTGCTGGCTAAGATATCTCCTTGACCAGAATCCTCATTTCATTCGCTCTCTCGGTCCTTCAGTTGTGAACTTTTGAGGTCACGCCTGCTGAGTACTGCTGAGCCCTACCCAAGCCATTGTGATGAATGTAGAGGATTTACAAAAAGGAGGGTAAAACTGACTGCCATCAGATAAAATCTGGAACTGAATTTTATCAGAAATGACTTTACTGCTTTAAAGAAAACTGAAAATCTGATCCAGAATGTATGACTTTCCATAAAGCTTCCGATTTCCAATATATAAAAATCAATTCCTTACGTTTTAAAAAATACGAAGTATTGTTATCATCTCTATCATAAATCACCATCACATCATCACCTATTCCTGTCGTTTTCATGGTCAACATCGTTATTCTCTTTCTCCCTTCCTTCCCATCATTAAATACGTTTTGAGTGCTTACTGTCTGTAGGATGCTATGCTGGGCAGTGGGCTTCTCTAAGCACACTCATCTCGTATGAGACAGAGCCCTTCTTTAGTTCTCCAGGACATGCTAGTAACTGTCTTTTGTTAAATAGTTAGTGTTCCTCAGGACATGAAGAATTGTTTTAGTCAAGGTTTTCCAGAGAGACAGAACCAATAAGATAGATAGATAGATAGATAGATAGATAATTAGAGACAAATGATTGATAGATGAGAGAGAGAGGTGAGATGGAATTTACTAGGGAAATTGGCTCATGCAATTATCAAGGACTAAGTCAGAGAGACCCAAAGAAGCTTTAGATAGATAGATAATTAGAGACAAATGATTGATAGATGAGAGAGAGAGGTGAGATGGAATTTACTAGGGAAATTGGCTCATGCAATTATCAAGGACTAAGTCAGAGAGACCCAAAGAAGCTTGTGGTGTGGTTCAGTCCAACTCCACAGGCCTAAGAGTCAAGCAAATCAATAATGTAACTCTCAGTCCAAGATCAAAAGATTCAGAACTGGTGGAGGTGGAAGGGATTGAGGTAAGTTCTAAAATCCAGAGTTCTGACATCCACAGGCAGAAGAGAGCCCCAGATCCTCCAGGACGACAGAGCAAGAATTTATCCTTCCTCCACCTTTTTGTTCTGTCAGGTCCCCAGATGACTGAATGGAGCCTACCCACATTGAGAGTGGATCTTCTCCATTCAGCCTACCAACCCGACTGCCAGCCTCCTCCAGAAACACCCTCACAGACAGCCCAATATTCTGATCAAATGCCAACGCACCTGGGTTTCCCTTTCAGTAGGAGAGGAACAGGCTCTGTGCCTACTTACAAACTGAGAATAATTCATGTTTACCAGCTATCTGGGTATCCTTACATTTAATTAAGTTGATATCCAAAATCAATTGTTACAGGGATGCTGTTAAATAGTCTTTTTTAAGCCTCATGTGCTCAGGAAGTGCAGCTTTATCCCACCTCCACTGCAGTGCTGACTCTGAATGGGAACAGGAAACTGTTTTCAGTTGCATTAGTCACCAAGTCATTATTAAATTGAGCTCTCTTGATGCGAAACAAAGAAAGAAAAGACAGGAAAGGAAGGAAGAAAAAATGGTTTACCCCACCTCCACCTCAGTGCTGATTCTGTAGGTAGAAAACTTTTATTTTCAGTTACATTAATCTCTAGAGGTCACTTAGTCATATTAAACTGAGCTTTCTGAATGCTGAAAAGAAAGAGAAAGAGGAAGAGAAAGGGAA
>NW_006159844.1:1840053-1845577 GCF_000334495.1 Tupaia belangeri chinensis | reverse complement strand
AAGGAAGAAAAGGAAAGAAAAGGAAAGGAAAGGAAAGGAAAGGAAAGGAAAGGAAGGGAAAGGAAAGGAAAGGAAGGGAAAGGAAGGGAAAGGAAGGAAGGAAGGAAGGAAAGAAGGAAGGAAGGAAGGAAGGAAGGAAGAAGAAAAGAAAAGAAAAAAGAAAAGAGAGAGAAAGAAAAAGAAAGGAAGAGAAAGAAAAGGAGAAAGAAAGAGAACAAAAGAAAGAAGGAAGGGAAGGCAAAAGGCAAGGCAAGGCAAGCACCCCAGTGCTCCCCAGTTGCAAGAGAGTACCAAAAGAGACATGGACATTTGGGGAGCTGCAGGAATCTGCCACCCCAGAGAGAATGCTGAACTGCATCCCTCAGCCCCAGACACATAGCACCACTCCGGAAGGACATTCTGGTACACCAACTCTTCCTTCCCTGGGACACCAGAAGCAGTGCCCTGCCTCCTCTGTTGCCCTCCACAGAGCAGTTTCTCTAGACTTCCCAGTAAATATGTATTACATTGTCCACATTGTCTTTTGGAAAAGGGAAAAGACTGGGCATCACCTTGCCTGCTTTCCAGCAGCAGGGGCCTGTCCCGCCAGCTCAGGCCGTTCCGTCTGGACCCCAGTTGGGTTCCACTTCAGCCCCTCCATCTAGCTGCAGAGATGTGCACAGGCCATCAGGCCACCCAGCTTGTGCTGCCAGCCAACGCACAGGTGGAAGCTTGGGCAGCCCCAGCCCTGTCCACCAGCTGCAGACATGCACAGGCTGACATGTCGATCCTGGACCCACGTGCCAGATGTGCAGTTTCCTCACAATCCATGGTCCAGTTTTGGGGCCCAATGGGCAGATGCTCAAAATTCTAGCCCTGCCCCCCAGCCACACAGACTTACAGCAACTCTACCCCACCCCACCCTAAGCTGGGTGTGGTACATAGTTCCCATCCAGCCTGGCCGCCTCACAAGTGAAAATGACCACCCTCTTGTACCAACGACAATCCCTGCCATGCCTACCTGCATCAAACCACCTGTAGAGGGGTACTGCTGCTGTGGAAAGAATCAGACCCTGGAGCAGCCTCCTCTACCTCCAGGGATTCCACACAAATGGCTAAAGGACTAGCCATCACCTGAGTGGCAACTCCCTAACCAATGTCTGCACCCTTCTGTGTGTAACCCATTCAAAGTCAAGTATGTTACTTATTATCAGCTGTGTTTCCACTCAGCTACCTCTCCTAGAGGAAGATGCTACTCCTTACACAGGGTCTGGGAACTCCAGAAACCCCACAGCAGAGCAGCAATTGTCATCAGTTCAAGGGAACCCAGCCATGTCTTTAAGTGGAACATCAATGCACTAACATTAACCAAAAATGCTGACTCAGAAGTCCTCGAGGCCCTCACTGGTATCTCTGAAATTACAGTCTTTGGTATATGAAGGCTCAAATTAAAAACAAACAAAAAGCTGCCATTATAAAGCCTAACCCAGAAATTAGGAAGAAGTAATTACTCCATTAAATGCTGAAAAATCAACACTGGAACACAAGAAACAGTAAAATACTGGGGTTGGCAGGTGGCATGGTGGTTAAGGGCACTGAACTCCTACATGGCCGACTACAGTTTTAATACCAGACCTGGAGGCTTTCTCTCTCTTTCTCTCTCTCTCATTCTGTCCCTCTCTGATCAAATTTAAATAAATAAATAAAGTTAAATAAAATAATTGTAAAAAAAAAAAAAAAAGAATATCTCTTCTTCAAAAAGCACAAAAAACACACTAACTCCACACTAATTAACAGACAAAACGCAGAAAATGACAACAATGTCGGGAATGGATATTTAGAATGTAGATACAAAAGAATGCAAATAATTTCAGGAGATGATGTAAAAAAAAAAATGCATGATGTGGAAGAGAGATTCAATAGAGATATAGACATATTAGAGAGTCAAACAGCGCAGCCTGCCCCCAGCCTTGGTGCCAGCCATGCTCTGCCCACCATGCCCTGGCAGCTGAGAGTGCTGCCCAGAAGCTACACAGGGACCCGCTCTGCTGTCGGTGCATATTCACAGAGAAACCTGAATGGCTAACAACAGGAAGTGGTGTTGAACAGCACGAATCAGAGATTTTACACAGGAAGCTTTGGCGATGTTGTTTACCACAGCCTGCCTGAACTTGGGACAAAATTGAACAAGTGTTTATCATGGTTACCTGCTGTGAGGTGGTCTGATAGGAGGTACTGCACCATTATTAGAACCTCCTAAAGTTTTGTGGTTTTTTCTCCTAAACCCAATGAGTTTGGTGCTTTAGAAAGTGTAAAAGCTGCTAGTGAACTTTATTCTCTTTCAGGAGAAATAACTGAAATTCATGAAGCTCTTGCAGTAAATCCAGGACTTGTCAACAAATCTTGTTTTGAAGACGGTTGACTGATCAAGATGACACTGAGTGAGCTTCAGAACTAGATGCACTAGTGAGTGATGAAGCGTATGAGAAATACGTAAGGTCTGTTGAAGAGTGAAGTAGGATCCTTAGATAAAGTAGTAATCCTTAAGTAAAGGGAAACAATGCAACCCAGCACAGTTGTCTTAAATTAGTAGTTGATAGAAGACTTAAAATAGTAACTTTTTTTGATAGCAATACAAAGAAACCATTCTGAACACTACTACTGGAAGGAAATACCCCCTTAACTTTCTAATCATCACGCTTCTAATAAACACACAGTATATCTTCTTTTTTTTTTCTTTTCACAATATTCTGATTCTTATACTAGACGCAAGTATTCAGAATTCATGAAATTATCTGTGATTAAAAACTAGTTATAAAAATTATGTAATTAGTGATAACATGGTTATCCTAAGCCTCATGAAACACTGTATCTTGCTTATACCCACTCCTATATTTGACTGAGAATACTTAATGATCTCTCCATTGGAAAAAAGTGGGAGTGGAGGAAGTTTTAATTAGCTGTATAGTTTCAAAGAACAGTCCTAATTCAGTTTTGCAATATACTGCATTTGTTGGTGCTATTTTATACTGTTGAAGCAACAGCTTTGCAGCAAAATAAGAAACAAATAATAAAATATTCAATTCCTTCAATAAAGAAAAAGAATCAATGGGACCAGCAGTTAGCGTAATGGCTATGTCACTAGATTCCCATATAGTCGACCGCGGTTCACGTCCTGCACCCGGTGGCTTAAACTCACGCCACACGTGTGTGCGTGCATGCCCAAGATCCCAAGAGGAGAATAGAGGAGAAGGGATTGCTACGTGGCCATCCCCCCTGGGGGTGATTTCTCACTTTCTGTCTCTCTGTCTCTCTCTGTCTCTCTGGCGAGCACACGTACCCTTGACTTTAATCCTCTCTGGAAAAGAAGAAAGAAAAAAAAAGAAAAAGAATCAAACAGAAATCCTCAAGATGAATACAATGTAGCAATATTTTTATTCTGTAAACAGCATCAACAAGTTGGCCCATGCAGAAGACAAAATCTCTGAACTTGAAGACACAATCTCAAACTGTCAAAAATAACAATAATAATAATAATAATAGCCATGAATAATGAAGAGAATATATGCAAATAAAAATAAGAGTGGGCCAACAGGTACCACAGTGGTTAAAGCGCTGGACTCCTACGTGGTTGATCACAGTTCAAGTCCCAGACCTGGTGACTTTAAACTCACACCAGATGTTTGTGCATGCATGCCCAAAATCCCAAGAGGAGAAGGAAGGAGAAAAGATTATGGTGTGACCACCACCACCTGAGAGTTGAGGTGATTTCTCCTTTTCTGTCTCTTTATCTTTCTCTATGTCTCCAGCAAGTGCACATGCCTTATAACAAAAATCTCTTTCAAAAAAAAGGAAGAAATCGAATAATGGTAGATACCAGAAGCTGCTTGGGAGGAGCTGGAAGTTCATGATAAAAATTTTAATGGACAGGGACCAGCAGTTAGCATAGGCTATGCCGCTGGACTCCCATGTAGTCGACCGCGGTTCAAGTCCCGGACCCGGTGGCTTAAACTCACGCTGGGCACGTGTGCGTGCATGCCCAAGATCCCAAGAGGAGAATGCAGGAGAAGGGATTGCGGTGTGGCCATCCCCCTGGGGGGTGATTTCTCACTTTCTGTCTCTCTGTCTCTCTCTGTCTGGGTGGTGAGCGCATGCAACCTACAGCAAAAACCTCTCCCCCCCCAAAAAATAAAAAGTCTTAATGGACACAGAATGCAAAGGGAAGAGGCTATGGGATAACATATCACAGTAGAGTACATAATGTGGACAATACAGGTGGGCCAGCCCCATAGCACACTGGTTAGGGAAGCTGGATTCCACAGGGTCAACTGTAGTTTGAATCCTGACCCCAGCAGCTTGGGGGGCGGGGGGAGAACATGCCAACCATTTTTGCATACATTCCCAAAATCCTTACAGGAAGTAGGAGCAGAGGGGAAAAGGATTACAACATGACCACACACCATTGGTGGTTTTTCTCCCCCCACCACCCACACCCCTCATACTGGCAACTTAAAAAAAAAGGTTGTGTAAAATATATGGACAACTTAATACATATTTTTTAAAAAGAAAAAATTAATAGAACTATTACCACATATGCACATGACATAGTATACAGTGTTGAATAATATGCATATATTCTTGATTTGACTATTTTACTCTGTATATATGCCTTTATAAAGACATACTGTAGCCCACCAAGATACTAATTATATATAAACAAGAAATCATAATTTTTTAAATGAAAGAAAGAGGGGATAAAGAAAATCTTTATTCAAAACCTTCCATAGAAATGAGAGCTTGCATTCACATGAGAAAATTGCTTAGTTCACAATTATGCATTTAAAAAAACACAATTTATCAGTTCTATAAATTGCTCAGAACATAAATATATTGTCTTTTTAGAAGAATAGATATTTAATACACACATACACACACATACATCCCCCCCAAAAAAGCCTATGTGGATTTGTTGAAGGACTATTTAAAACCATGTATAGAACTGCTATTTTAGCTTTCCTTTACATTGAACCTTAAAGCCAGAACCTGCCCCTGTAACTCTTGTTCATTTTATTTATCCATTTTGCACCCAGAAAGGTAAACTGAGTCCCAATCCTTATCCGTTCTCAGTTTTTAATCATGCCTCTTTCAAATCTTCTACAGACTGAACACTGCAGACTTTTCTACTCTTCTCTGACAGAACTTTGGTCACTCGGCTACTTTTCTCTTTCCTATTCCTTTTTATCCACCTCCAAGGCACTATGATATGTGAGTGCCCAAGCAGAATGGATTGGCACTCTCAAAACCAGACACTGTATGGGAACCAGCAGTTAGCGTAATGGCTATCTCGCTGGACTCCCACATAGTCGACCGCGGTTCGTGTCCCGGACCCGGTGGCTTAAAACTCACACCGGGCGCGTGTGCGTGCGTGCCCAAGATCCCGAGAGGAGAATGGAGGAGAAGGGATTGCGGCGTGACCATCCCCCTTGGGGTGTGATTTCTCACTTTCTGTCTCTATGTCTCTCTCTGTCTGTCTGGCGAGCGCATG
>NW_006159844.1:1821745-1840022 GCF_000334495.1 Tupaia belangeri chinensis | reverse complement strand
AAAAATCCAAAAAAAAAAAAAAAAAAAAAAAAACAGACACTGTACCGTACTTCTAGAAGAGCACATGACAATGGCACTGTTCTTCGCTTCTTTTTTGAAATTCTCCGCTGGAGACCCAGTTTTGTATTTGCTATAAAAACAAACACCCACCTGCGCCGATTTTCTGTCCCTGCTTAGTCCTCTAGTATCTCGTTCTCAGCAGTTTTCAGCCAAGCCATGTTGAACATAACTGCAGCAAAGATGTGCCCCGTATATTCAGAGTGAGGGAGTTAGGCCCTAGCGTCTGTAGTTGTGCTCTGTAAATAAAGTATCATCACAGCTGTTAAAACTTTTAAAAGCAAATGCTCTCCAGCTGCTCTTCTCCGAATTACCTTCACTGAAGATATTCCATCTCAGGAGCTCATTCTGAGAGGTGTGTAATATTAGTCCCTACAGTGCTGTTACACTGTATCTTAGTCAGAACAGTATTGTTTTGAGCTGTTGACATATTTAGAAGATAAGGTAGATTTAGTATTTTTTTTATTATAAGAAACAGAAAAATCTTTACCTGTGGCTGAATTAAGAGGCAACAATACACAAACCAGCAAGATGGCAGCATCACACCAATGTGCTACCGCATCATTTTAATTATATAAGTGATAAAGAAAGAAATATTTGTTTACTGCTTCTTATGTGCCAGAAATAATTCCAAATGCACTATAACTATCATCGCATTTAATCCTGAGAGTAACCCTACATGACAAGTATTGCTATAGATGAGAAAACTGTATCCCAGAAAACTTTAAAACATGCTCTAGGTCACACAGCTAGTGAAGGACAAAGTCAAGGTTACACATTGTATTCTTGTACTGAAAAAATACCATATTGTACTCTCACAATTATTTTATGTTAATAAAGATGAGTAAGTAATGAGGAAAAACAAGGGGAAAAAAAAAAGTTGTTGGGACCAGCAGTTGGTGTAATGGCTATGTTGCTGGACTCCCATGTAATTTACCATGGTTCAAGTTCTGAACCCAGTGGCTTAAATTCACACCAGGCGTGTGTGCATGCATGCCCAAGATTCTGAGAGGAGAATGGAGGAGAAGGGGTTGCAGTGTGGCCATCCCTCCTGGGGGGTGATCTCTAGCGTTCTGTCTTTCTGACTCTGTCTTTCTGGTGAGCATACAGGGGATTTAATAAATGGTATGCTATACAATAAGGTTATTGTGCAGGCATAAAGAATTATGACTTAGGATAAGAAGATGGCGTAGTGGTTACAACACTGGATTCCTGTGTGGCCAACTGCAGTTCAAGTCCGGGATCCAATTGAAACTCATGTTGGGCATGTGTGCATACATGCCCAGGATCCCAGAAGGAGAGTGGAGAAGGGATTTTGGCATGGTCACCCCCTAGCCAGGGGGTGATTTCTCACTCTTCCTCTCACTGTCTATCTTTCTCCAGTGAGTACATGTGCCCTAAGTGGGAAACCTCTACAAAAAAAAAAAATTATGATTTAGATGTATTCAGACGTAAAAGGTACAAAGTTTATTGAAAATGCATGTATAAAATAGAATATAAAATATATTATTTATTAAATGTACACACATATTTACATTTATATATAAACATTTAATTTTTTTAATTCTTTTTGTAAAGATTTATTTATTTATTCATTCATTCATTCATTTTAATTTGACCAGAGAGAGACACAGAGAAAGAGAGAGGAAAGTGAGAAAGCAAGCCACCAGGTCCAGGACTCGAACCTTGGTCAGCCATATGGGAGTGTCCAGTGTCTTAACTAACACGCCACCTGCTGGTCCCAACATTTTTTTCTTAAGTTCAGAAATATACAGTCTAAAATGGCATCAAAAAATATATCCGTAATGTGCTGATCCTGTGGCACAGTGGTCGAGCCCAGTGTATCCAAAGCCTGATCTGGGAAGTACGAAGGGCTCATATATGTCCAAATATGGCCAAGATCCTAACAGAAGGAAGAGGTGGAGGAGGGGGATTGCAGCATGACCATCCCTCACTTGGGAGTGCTTTTTTCTCTTCCCCACCCCTTTTTTCTTTCTAGACAGTCCACATGCACTCTGGCAATTAATAAATAATTTGGGTTGCCTTATAACACAGTGGTTAAGCACTGTGCATAGAAAGCCAGGTTCCACATGGCTGACCATAGTTTGAATCCCGGCCCCAGCAACTTGAAAAACATAAAGGATGGATGTGCCCCAAATCCTGATAGGATGGTGAAATGGAAGGAAAAGGACTGTGGTGTGACCATACTCACTGGAGAGTGCTTTCCCCCTCTCCTCGCTCTCTGCTTCTTTCTCACTCTGACAAGTGCACAAGACCTCTGTCAATTAAAAAAAATTAAAAAAAGAAAATCTGGACTGATCTATAAAGCAGTGGTTAAGTGTTGTACAAAAGAAGCCAGAGCCTGCATGGCCAACCAAAGTTTGAATTCCATACTGGGCATGTGCACGTGTGTACATATGCCCAGGATCCTGTTGGGCTGGAGAAATGGAGAAAAAAGCATTACAGCGTATCCATGCTCAGCTGGCATGCTTTCTCTCTCTCACATACACACACGCACCTGAGCACAAACAAGCACCCACTGGCATTTAAAAAACTAAAATCTCTTAATGGTTATTTTAGCAGTTGTTTTTCCATTATAACTACCTGCATTTTGTCTACATTAAACATGCATTATCTTTTATTAAAGAAATAGTAGAAATGCATTCCTTTTTTAAAAAGGTTACCTAGTTATTTCTTGAGAGAGAAACATAGACGAGTATCCCAGCTAGGGTCTTGCCATGCCTTGATCCTCTCCCCAGCCTTAGAGACAGCCAGGATCACAGGTGTGCCCCACTGCTGTGCCTGGTGTGTGCAGATTGACCTGGGATCCAAATCCCAGCCTTCCCCTGTAGTTGCATTACAGTGCAGTAGGCCCATCTCCAGTGCCACCAGAGCAAGGCCTAATTTCTACTTGTAATGATATATTTTAAAAAATAATAAATAATAAGAGGCGTACTATCTTTTAAATAAAAGAAGAATCCAGAAGAGAAAAAAAAAAAAAAACTGAGAAAATAACCAGATGAAATGAGAATGTTATACAAAAAATACTAGATACCATTAAGCACCCAAACATCTGGATAATCAGTATCCCAAAAGACAAAGAGGCTAATAAGGGCATTGATAATCTATTCCATGAAATCTTGGAAGATAATTTTCCAAATCTAGAGAGGCATTCAAATATTCAGACAAAAAATACAAAGAACCCCTAATAGAATCAACCCAAGATCTTCTCCAAGGCACATCATAGCCAGATTGGCCAAATCCATAGACAAAGATAAAATACTAAAATTGGCAAGAGAGAAACATCAGGTTTCTCTGTCAGGCTAACATCAGACCTCTTATCAGAAACAATACAAGCAAGGAAAGAATGGGAAAACATATTCAAAGTATTAAGGGAAAAACAATTTCAACCAAGAATACTATACCTGGCAAGGTTATCTTTCATATGGGAAGAAAAGATAAAAACATTCTCAGATAAACAAAACCTGAAAGAATTCACTAACAGCAGACCAGCTCTTCAAGAGCTGTCTCTGTTAAAGAGTCACAAACACAATTATAACAAATATTTTGAACATTATCTCTAAAATTCAGTTTTTTGAAATTTTGAAAGTTGTTTATTAATTGTCGATAACTATGGAATTTGAGCAAAATTTGTTTTGATATGTAAAGTTAATGTTTGTGGGAAAATGTCAAAATAAATAAATGATTAGGAAAATAATACATAGACTATCAAATTTTTTGCATCAATATAAACTCATGCTTTAATTCTATTTTCCACAAGCTGAAAATTCCTCTTGTATTAATGAATTGAATGAAAAATAGAGTTCAAAAATTCCATAATCACAGAAAAAAATTAATAATAAGGGACCAGCAGATGGGATCGCTGGACTCCCACATAGTTGCCTGCAGCTTGAATCCTGGACCTGGTGGCTTAAAACTCACGCCAAGTGCATGCGTGTGCATGCCAAAAATCCCAAGAGAAGAATAGAGAAGGGACTACAGCGTGGCCATTACCCTTGGGTGTGTGTGGGGGGGCTGATTTCTTGCTTTGTCTCTCTTTCGCTAGCACACATGCCCTATAGCACACCCTATAGCCAAAAAAAAAAAAAAACTCTAAAAAATAATGGTAATAGTAGTATTTAAGATGGGTTAAACAAATGTAAATTATTAATCCTTTTCTTGCACTCGTAAATTATTAATCTTTTTCTTGCACTCAGAGATTTGTCTGCTGTGATGCCCAGGAAAAAAGATTAAAATTATAACACTTAACATAGCTTGAAAATATGAGGATCCCAGCAAGCAACCCTGAGATGTACTTAGTACAGCATACACATGGAAAGCAACCAATTTGTTTCTGGGAGTATTTTTAATGACATATGGGAAACGCTGTAGCTATATTACTCATATAACTTTCCTACCATGTGAAAGGATTCATTCAATAATAACATTGGTATTTATTAAATGCAAGTTCCTTGAGACTTCTTCATAACATAAAAATTAACTTTTCAATCAAATATGTGAAAATTGCATATTGTACATTTGTGTAATAATAATTCCATGTTGCACAAGCCAGAAACTTGTCAAAATAGGGAGGCATAACATGTTAAAATACAGACTCTAAGTGAATCCCAGTATAGCTCATTATGTTCTTTCAAGTAGCTCTCCACTAAATTGATGAACAGAAGGCAGGGAGAAGAAAAACAAGAGCTAAATACAAGCTGAACAACATTTGTGAAGGGGGGAAGTTTGCTATCCAAAAACAAAACAAGATATGTTATTTAAGGTTAAATAAAGAACCAATAGGCTTGACAACTTCAGGAGAATTTATTTTAACAATAGTTAGAAATTCAGAGTTAAGGGGTGGCTCCATAGCCTAGTGGTTAAGGCAGCCAAATCCCACATGTCCAACCGGTTTGAATCCCAGCCCTGACCACTTCTAAAACACATGGGGTATGTGTGCATGCATATCCAAAATCCCAACAGAATGGAGCAATGGAGAAGTGCTCACATTATGACCATCCCTCACTGAGAGGTGTTTTCTCCCTCTCCATCTCTCTCTGTCTTTTTTTCTAGTAAGCACATTTCTCCTCTGGTAAATTAAAGAAAAAAGAAATTCAGAGTTACTGGATTAGTTACTTGACTTCCACTTTATTCTAATAAAATGCACAGCAAATATCAGAAATAGGCAGCAGGTGGCATGGTGTTTAAGGTGCTGGATTCCCACAAGGTCCACCATGCTGGAGTTCCAAACTCAGCCACTTGAAAATGATACCAGACACATGCGCATGTGTGCCCAAAATCTCAGGAGGAGAATGGAGAAGGGATTGTGATGTGGCCATCCCTGCTGCGAAGTCATTTCTCACTTTGCCTTTCACTGTCTCTCTCTGTCTCTCATGTGCCATATGGAAAAAAAACAAATTGTAAAAAATGAAAGTATAGAAAATGCAGAGACAATTCTAAGAGAAACACCCACCTTAAAAAAAAGGGAAAAAAAGCAAATCCTAATTTTATCCAGGCTAGAAGGTATAATCAATACTCTCTCCAACCATGTGATTAAATGATTAAGGGGCTGAAGATGCCCAGATACTAAAAGCTTCACTTGCGTAAGATTAATGTGCCTCCTCACCAGAAAACAGACCGCTTCCAAAATAATGAGTAAGTGGAATCAACGGAAGCTGGATTGGATGAAGTTTTGTTGCCTCGTAAGCAAAGAAGAAAGCACTTTAGAACAAGTCACACTGTTATTCAATCTCTAAACAGAAACTACCATGTGCCCCCAAAGATGGAGTGTGACGGCACTTCAGACATCCGGGCCACAAGTCACAAAGAACAGCATGGTGCTCCCAGAGGAGGATGGTGGCCTGATACTCACTGAGTGGAATAAAGGAAAGAACTGATGACACAGATCAACCAACATAAAATAAATGCAGTAAAAGGGAACACTTAGTTTTAATGTCATGAATCACAAAGGAATGTATCAATACCTTCTACTGACCAGGCTAAGTACCTCAATAAAAATAATTGCTTAAATACAAAAAAAGATTCTTTTTTGTGTGAAAGACTGTATTGTATTCTTTTCCATATAAATTTTCAACTGACTTCCTGTTTTTATTTTTGTTTTGTTTTGTTTATTTTTTGCTGGGGTTTTTTGTTTTGTTTTGTTTTTGTTTTTTCTTTTTAGATTTTTGCCATAGATTGCTTATGTTCACCAGAGAGAGACAGAGACAGAGAGAGGGGGGGATGTGAGAAATAACCTCCCAGGAAGGATGTCCATGCTATAATCTCTTCTTCTCCAATCTCCTCTCGGGATTATGGGTAGACATGCACATGCACCTGGCATGATTTTCAAACCACCAGGTTCAGGATTCAAACTGTGGCATCAGCTACATGGTATTCAGCCATGTGGGATCCAGCACCTTAATCTCCATGCCACCTGCTGGTCCAGTGGCTCCCTGTTTCATTAGCTAGCTTCAGCATAGAAATGCAACTATATATTAAGAGGCAACCACAGGGTCAGTACAGACACAGGGTTAGGTTTCTTGGTCAGTCAACTACAGGATGAAAGTTGAGAGATATCAAGCCCCACCAAAGTCTCTCATCAATATGTCCACCATTAGAGTCACTCTGTGGAATTAAATTATTGCACCTCTTAGATGTCGCTGTCAGATATTAATAGGATACACCTGAGCAACTTCTTAGTTACGACTGCATTCAATTGCAAGTAATAGATGCTTACCTTGCTTGGGAGAGATTTACTTATTTCATCTCCTCTTGTCTTGCGAAAAGTTTTGCAGAGTTGGTACGTCACAGAGGACCCAAGACCTTCTATATATTTTTGTTCTGCCTTTCTTGGTGTATGACTTTCTTCCTCAAAGTTACACAATAGTCACTGCAAGTTCTATTTACTATGAAAAAGCTGGTTAATGAGAACAACAAAAAGTAGCCTGGTAATTTCAGAAATGTTTCTTTTGAAAACCCTCTTTCCAGGGCCAGTCAGTGGCATGGAGGTAAAGGTAGCTGGATCCCACATGGCTGACTGTGCAATTTGAGTCCTGGATCCTGCAACCTGGAAACTTCATCAGACACCTGTGCACCCATGCCCAGGATCCCCAGAGGAGAATGGAAGAGAAGAGATTGTGGTGTAGCCACCTCCTGGATGGTTATTTCTCACTTTCTCTCTATCTCTGGGTCTCTCTCCCTTTGTCTCCCAAAGACACACACCCTATAGCAAATTTCTTAAATAATAATAATAATAATTTTGGGGGGGGAGAGGTTTTTGCTAAAGGGCACATGCACTAGCCAGAAAGACAGAGAGGCAGAAAAGACAGAAAGTGAGAAATCACCCCCCAGGGTGGATGGCCATGCCACAATCCCTTCTCCTCCATTCTCCTCTCGGGATCTTGGGCATGCACGCACACGCGCCCAGCGTGAGTTTAAACCACCAGGTCTGGGACTTGAATCGTGGTCGGCTACATGGGAGTCCAGCGACATAGCCATTATGCTAACTGCTGGTCCCAATAATATGTATATATATATGAGAAAACCATCTCTCCCAGTCCTTCTGGCCAAGATTAAGACTAACTTTTGGCGCATGTAATTACTGCACATATTAGTTTCAGTTGCAGACTCAGGCCCTATGCCCCTCTACATGAGCAATGACAACTTGCAAAAAGATCATACAGCCGAGAAATGACAGGGCTAGATTTAAATCCAGATTGTCTTAGTCAAGCAGGAAGCTGAGGCTCAAACGTTCAGTCCCTTTCTTAGATGAATTTTGGCAATAGGCTGGGGCCTTTCCATAATGTCTGTTGCTCTATAAGCAGCTAAGAGTTTTTTCAACTGAACTGGAAGAGCCGATAGGGGCCAGACAGTGGCACAGGAGTAAGAACAGCACTCTGTAATGCTGAACCCACATGGGAAGGTCCTCAGTTCATGTCCCAAGGCCTCCCTGTACATGTGGGGGCTGGGGGCGCACATGTGCCCAAGATCTGTGCTGGCTGAGTCTGGGGTGGATCATGGCTGGGGTGCCTCTCTCTCTCTCTTTCCCAGAAAAAATAAACAAACCTTAACAAAAAGAAAAGAGACAATAATGCAAATCCAGCCCAGGCTTTTAAGGTGCAAAAGTCCTTAGTCTATAAAGTTCCATTTTCTAGGTACAGGGATCTGGGCCACAGGGCTTTTAAATTTTTTTTTTTTTAAATATCAAGTTTTAAATATAAAGTTGCTAAAATTTTGTATAAACTACTGCATTGGGGCCAGCAGGTGGCATAGTGATTGAGGTGCTGGACTTCTACGTGGTTGACCATGGTTTGAGTCCGAGACCCAGTGGCTTAAAACACATGAGGTGCATGTGCATATATGTCCAAAACCCCGAGAGGAGAATGGAAAAGGATAGACAGCAGTGTGGCCATCCACCTGTGGGATGATTTCTTGCTTTCTGTCTCTGTCTCTGTCTCTGTCTCTGTTTCTCCAGCGAGCACACATACTCTATAGCAAAAATCTCTAAAAAAACAAATTTTTTTCAAAAACCACTACATTTATTCATAGATTAAATATGAGCAAAGATAAATCACCATCATCAACTTAGCTTAAACCTTACATTCACTTCACATTTATCTATTGCTACAGAAATGGAACCCATTTGGGGCCAGCAGGTGGCATGGTGGTTAGGGTGCTGGACAGCTACATGGCTGACTATGGTTTGAGTCCCGGACCTGGTGGCTTTCTTTCTTGCTTTCCCTCTGTGTGTGTGTGTGTGTGTGTGTCTCTTTCTGGTCAAATTAAATAAATGAATAAAATTTTTTAAAAAAAAAGAAATGGAGCCTGTTTAATCACCACACCGAGAATATGAATGTCATTGATGCTGAACTATGTTTTTCATATATAAGTACATATTTGTAACATGAAAAGAGAGAAGCAAGAGTAAACCAACAAGTAAGAATAGTGCATTATTAGAGCCCACATCATCGTAAACCAAGTTGAAGACAACATGTTAGTAGAATCAAGTCTATTCTTATAAAGATAAAAATATCATTTAATAAGTTCAAACATCATACTCATACACAGAAGTGAAGGATACCATGAGGGAACAGGATGGTTGAGAGTCATGAAGTAGCACAGGTGGCAATATAAGCCATGCTCTTTCTGAAAAATAATAAACATGCCTAATGATTTTAAAGGCTAAAGAATAACAAGATTATCCTTCTGTGTTTTGGGGAGTTTGTTTAATTCTTTAAGGCAAATGTCCTACAGCTTTGTGATGTCCTGGCTTGGGAAAGTTAAACCTTAAATTTTGTTCTTGTTTTTATCTTGCTTTGCTTTTCCAAAATTAAGAGTGAACAATTCAGTGGCATTCAGCATAGCCACAATGTGTATGACCACCTCTATCTAGTGTTAAAACATTGTCATCGCCCCAAATAAAGCCCTATACCCACTCGGCAGTCACTGCCCTTCCCCATAAGCCCTGGAAAACAATAACCTGCTTTCCATTTCAAAAAAGAATTAACTGTATGTTTTAATAAATTTATCCAGAGTTTTAAAATTTTTTAATTCACTAAATAAAATGGACAGACCTACTAAATCAGAGAAAAAATACAATTCAGACTCAGCATTTTTAAGGGAATGCTTTTTTCTTTTCATCTCTTTCAGTATTTGTACTCATAAGATACACACAGAGTGTCATATACTCTGGCTGTAAATAAGTGCTTATTTTATAGCAGGGAAAGATGGGACGACCAGTAGGGTTATGAAAGCATCTGTCCTTCCATGTCTGTGCTTGTTATCTGTTATTTTGTTTGGCAGATTCTAACAAAGACACTATGTGGGCTTTTAAGTGATATTCCTGGAACTACTTAGCTTTACAAATGTCAAACCATCCTCCAAAACAACTGCGAGCAAAACTATTATCCATAATATTCTGTTATAGAAAATTATTACAATAAGAGTTGCTACCTTCTAGGCTCATTTCTGCCCAAGGTATATAAGAAATCGTGGTTACAATACAAAGCCTTCCTTTTTTCAGTCTGTGTATACAGATCATACAGTTGTACCCAATGTGAAGGAGATATAAAAGAGCACGGGAGACATTCAGTCATTCAATAGGCGTTCATGTTGGGCCTGTTGGAAACACAACCTGGCCAAAGACACTTTGAGGAGTACCAGAAAATAATCAAATACTTAAATAGTGCTGATTCTCCTAGCACTGCTCTAAGTTATATGTATATAAAATATATGGAGAAAAGGAATGTGGGTTAAATTAATCAAGTAAATTACATGAGCATATATATCATTTAATTTTCACAACATGCAAGAGAGCTGCTGTTGTAATTCCTACCACTTTACAGAGGATAAAGCTAAAACACAAATGGTGAAATAACTTGCTGGATGTCACACAGCTCCTATAGCCAGGATTTAGCCTAGGCCACTTGGTTCCTGTGTCCACGTCGTGACCAGATGAAGCTGCCACTCTACCCAAGTAAAGACTCAGAGAAATCTGCTATTTAGTTGCTGAACTATTCATGGCAAGTTTGATCATGTATACAGACAGACAGACAAAAGAGGGATTCCTTTGTTGTACTACATTTTTCTTATGTTTGTGCCTTAAGTCCCACAGTACAGTATGTGGAGTCCAAACTCTTCAAAAGCCAATTGCATATCTTATTTGAATATCTTTTGTTAAATTTACTTATTTATTTCTCCTATGAGAAGGAGAGAGAGAGAGAGAGAGAAAGAGACAAAGGTCATCAACAGGGTCTTGATGCCACAATCCACCCCTAGCCTTCAGTCATCCACAGATCACAGGCAAGCCAAGTCTAAACAACTCAGGGAGATCTCTGAACTTGAACTGGGAACCTTCCCATGTGGGATTGCCAAATAGAGCCACATGTTTTTCCACTCCACCTACAGCTGACTCCCATACACAAATTTTATGTCCCTCTGAAGACAGTGTTTTGCCCATTGGAACATTAGCAAATGCACAAAGGCCACTATGGTATCTACTACTTCAACGATCCCCCACAGAGTGATGTCACGTGCTTTAGACCTGGGCTATAGCAGGTGCTATGAAACAGTGAACATCTCATTGGGTTGAGAATAGCATGGATAAGATCGGCCAAGAACCATTCTGATCAATACCTGCAAGGGGGTGGAAGCAATGCAGACAAGATAGTGTCCTAAAGCCTCACAGAGTTACACATATTTGCACATATTTTTGTGCAAACAAATTACTTCTGCTTCTAAAAGTCTGAAATATAAAATAATAAAATATAAAATAAATAAATAAACACCAGGAAACCAAAAATGATAAGAGGTCATAAAGGAAATTACTTTAAATGATGTTAACAATATGGAAGTTGATAAGTGGATGGATAAGAAATTTCCAAGGATAAGAGAAAAAATCTAGTCCTAAGTGGAGTGTGGCATGGGGCTAAGAAGAGAATATTTTAGCAAAATTCTTCATCAAATTCTTTACCTCTCCTCCCAGCAAGCATAGGGTAGGCAGAAAACAGTTTACTTCCGGAAAAGCTGACATTAAAGGGCTCTGTGCTCCAGGTACAGTGACAGGTAGCACTGAGGGACAATTGAAATAGAGGAATAAAGTTGGAGTCTGCATACTGAACAAAAGAGACACCTGCTCTTTTCTCCCATTCAGCTCTGACAATACACACTTATAGCCCTCAAGAAGGAGATAAGCAAATTACTCTTCAGGAAAAATAATCAGCCTCTGAAAATAATTATAGAACTATTGAAATCACCCACTTAAAAAGATTTTTTTTAATTTTTGCTATTTTACATGTGTGTGTGTGTGTGTGTGTGTGTGTAAATAGTTCTAAATGCTAACCTCCTTGAAGGCTCAATAGATGTGCATCCTATTTCTATTTCCAGCCCATGATGCAGAGCTTTGCATGTAATGTGTTCAGTAAATATTTATTGAATTTAAATTTCAGACAGAGCACTTCTAAGATTACTGTACTTTCTGCTATATGTCCAGACATAGAGTTAGGTTTTCAGGAAAGTCATGATGTACTTTTGCAGGTTTTTCTATGTAAAAATGCATCATGACTTTCCCAACAACCCAATAGTTTCTAAAAAGCCAGAAGCTGTTCAACCAAAACTTCCTAACTCCAACTAAAAACTACAACAAAAACCAAAGTGGCCACTGGTGTTTGCTGTACTCACAAGCTCCCTGCAGTGCGGTGTTCTGAAGTCCACTGCCAATACCTTAGTGAGATTATGGAGTTGATATTCATAACCAAAGATGTTGGCTCGATGGTTGGTTCCTACACAATCCAAATGGGCCTTTTATTTTCTTTATGGCTTATTTAATAAAACTATGATCGTCATCTTAAAAAATTGTTAAATATGGGCCAACCAGATGATGTAGTGGTTAAGGGGGCTGGGTCCCACCTGCCCGACTGCGTGGCTTGAGTACAACACCTGGTAGGTTGAAAATCATGGCAAATGCTTGCCCAAAATCCTGAGAGGAGAATAAAGAAGAAATTGCAGTGTGGTCATTTTTTTTTTTTTCTTTTATTTTATTATCATCATAATTCTCTTCATTTACCCCATTCCCAGTGTGGTCATTTTTAAGGGGGGAGGAGGACTCTATTTGGCCAGCACATACTCCCTATAGCAAACATTTTTTTTAAAAAATTGACATTTCAAATTAGAAAATTTGTTAAGGTTTTGAAATTCTTCTAATATCTTTGCTTAAGATAGAGCTCAACCAATTACATTAGGTATTATTTATCATAAAATAGGTAACAACGGTAATTTAGTTCTTTATTACAAGATAAAAGTGGGAAACTATGCAGCTTTACTTCCATAATTTTTTAATGTTCCCTAAACATTACCCAGAAAATTACCCAGACTTTATTGATTTTATGCTGTCAGTTCCAGGAAGACATCTGTGGTTTTCATCATTATCTATTAATATTAATTGTTGATAAGCATTAACAAGTGATTTTAAGGTTTTAAAAAGCAATTGGAGCCTTGGGAGTTCTTAATGATGCTGCACACTTACCAAGTTGGCAACAGCTCAGGAATGGGTGGCCAAATGCCTGACCTTTCCTTTAAGAAAACAGTCAGGGGTATAGTAGGAGAGTGGCAATAAAGGGGAAAGGCAGAAGCCAATTTATCTACATATAGATAAATTATGTAGATAGATAAATAGATAGAAGATAGATAGATAGATAGATAGATAGATAGATAGACAGACAGACAGATAGAGATGATAGATAGATAGATAGATAGATAGATAGATAGATAGATAGATAGATAGATATAGATAGATGATAGATAGATAGATAGATATAGATAGAAGATAGATAGATAGATAGATAGATAGATAGATAGATAGATAGATAGATAGATAGATAGATAGATAGATAGATAGATAGATAGATAGATAGATAGATAGATAGATAGATAGATAGATAGATAGATAGATAGATAGATAGATAGATAGATAGATAGATAGATAGATAGATAGATAGATAGATAGATAGATAGATAGATAGATAGATAGATAGATAGATAGATAGATAGATAGATAGATAGATAGATAGATAGATAGATAGATAGATAGATAGATAGATAGATAGATAGATAGATAGATAGATAGATAGATAGATAGATAGATAGATAGATAGATAGATAGATAGATAGATAGATAGATAGATAGATAGATAGATAGATAGATAGATAGATAGATAGATAGATAGATAGATAGATAGATAGATAGATAGATGAGCTCAACCTTACTTAGGGATAAACTTTTACATTATGATATAAGGTAGTAAAACAACAATTTCTAAACAAAGGCCATGTTCAAGAAGGGCAATTACAGTAGATCCCCACGGTTAAATATTTTCACCTCCACTGTGGACATGACAAACTGATGTCCCAAAAGCAGACATAAGTGCACAGGGTACCGAGGACTGTATTAAGTACCCCGTTCCTTCATCCTCAATAACCAGCAGGCCGAGACTGAGTTGAGACTTCTTCCCCTTTGAGCAGTCAAGCAGAAACTGCCTCTAAATGCTGCCTCCTCCTAGCTCTCCACCAAGGATTCTACTTCTCTAGTAACTCTCCAGGTAAAGTCAGCCCATCATTCCATATTCCTCAGAGTCAAGAATGATGCAGGAGGCTCCTCACTCTCTCATGCCTCTTCTTGACCATGACCCCTCCACCTTGACATAAAAGTTACGGCTCCATGATGCTCATGTTACCTGCTACACTACCCTCCGCTTTCCATGACTCTGTCATCTAACAATCCCCAAATCAGACACACCAAAGAAGATTTTAGCACATACATCAGTGTATTCCACTCTAACAGCTAGAAGAGTGATTCAGAAAAGACAGTGGATGTGAAGTAAAGCTAACATCAACTTTGCCAGTTTTCCTGTGGCTCTAGTTTAATTATCACCTTGGATACCACTGAGAACCCCCTGTGATTTGGAGTGTTATCAGCTTTGACACATATACCAATTTGCTAATGACTGCACTGTATAATACTAAAATACTTGGATTTAATTGTATATCATTAATAGAAAATACAGAAATTCAAATTTCTAGTACCCAGCAATATTTGGAAATACTAGATTTATTTTTTTAATATCATCAATATCCTTGACATCATAAAGATATATGACTAGATTCAAACTATGACCCACCATCTGATATGTAACCATTTTAAGGCCCAGGAAAGTAGCTTAGCAAAGATTTAAAAGAGTGAACCACTGAAAGTGGCCAGGCAGCAGCAAGAGACAGAGAGTAGACTTTACAGGTTGTCTCACAAAAATGGCACTCCTTTCTGGCCCCTCAAATACTCTCTTCTTAAGACTTCTTTTTCCTGGGAACCAGCAGTTAGCGTAATGGCTATGTCGCTGGACTCCCACGTAGTCGACCGCGGTTCACGTCCTGGATCCGGTGGCTTAGAACTCACGCCAGGCGCGTGTGCGTGCATGCCCAAGATCCCGAGAGGAGAATGGAGGAGAAGGGATTGCCACGTGACCATCCCCCCTGGGGGGTGATTTCTCGCTTTCTGTCTCTATGTTTCTCTCTGTCTGTCTGGCGAGCGCACGCGCCCTATAGCGAAAACCTCTCAAAAAAAAAAAAAAAGACTTCTTTTTCCTGTGGTAAAATTGACTTCTAATAACCTAAAATGTCTAATAACCTAAAATGTCATCCTTGACTGGCTGATGTTCATAGTCAGATTCCATGAAAAATGTCTCTTCCTCATAAATCTGCAAAGCACTGGGTCATCAGAAAAAGTCATGATGCATTTTTGCATAGAAAAAATGCATCATGATTATTCAGCTAACCCAATATAATCTTCAGTTCTTAGATCATAAATTTCAAACTTGTTACTCAAAAATGGTCTCGATAATATGGTCTTAGAGTGGAGAAAACATAAGTAATACACTCACAGACATTAATGTGATACTGATGTTTACCTACATAAGAGCCATCTCCTCTTTCCTCACAATCTCAACATATATTCTTATCATCCCACCCAGGTCATCTGCTCAACAGAAACTGACTTTATTCCAGCCCCAGAGACAGATTCTGATCAGTCTAAATTGATCATTCTAACCCAGTCTCTCTTGTCAATGATAGTTGGAGAATCAAGGCTTAAATCAAATTAGCACATGACAATGTTCCACAATTGCTATTGATCCAGAAGTGAGAACATGGTTTAAGGGGCCAATCCTGTAGCACAATGGTTAAGAGAGCTGGATTCCACAAGGCTTACAGTGGTTCAAATCCTAGTTCCAACGACATGTAAAACATGCTGGACATGTATACATTCATGCCCCAAATCCTAACAGAATGAAGAAATGGAGAGAAAAAAATCATTGTGGCATGATCTCTGTGATAAGGTGAACAAGGAAGCATTGATCTGTATGATGCTGAAATCCATCTGACAACCCTAAAGAAAAACATCTGAATATCAGCCAACAAATGTAGGAGGGCAGAGCTAAAAGCAATCATGGAAAAGCTGAGACAGAGCTTTGATCAAAATGTGTCAAAAGATGGGAACCAGCAGTTTGCGTAATGGCTATGTCTCTGGATTCCTACGTAGTCGACCATGGTTCGCGTCTAGGACCCAGTGGCTTAGAACTCACGCCGGGCGCGTGTGCGTGCATGCCCAAGATCCTGAGAGGAGAATGGAGGAGGAGGGATTGCGGCGGGACCATCCCCCCTGGGGGGTGATTTCTCACTTTCTGTCTCTCTGTCTCTCTCTGTCTGTCTGGCGAGCGCACACGCCCTATAGCAACAACGTCTCCAAAAAAAAAAAAAATTGTGTCAAAAGACATCTTACCTTCAGTCTTCCTGGTCCTAAGGCAGCTTGAATCAAGGTTTCTTTCACATGTAGCTAAAAGGATTTTGGGTCCAGAAGATGATGTGGAGGTTAAGGCTCTGGATCCCACATAGCCACCTTCACAGTTTGAATCCCAGACCCAGTGGCTTGAAAATCAAATCGAACACATATGCGTGCATGCCCAAAACCTCAAAAGGAGACTGAAGGAAGAGGGATTGTGTGTGGCCATCCCCCTCGAATGGTGCTTTCTCACTTTCCCTCTCTGTCTTTCTCTGGAGAGCTCTCTCTGAAGCCCACTGCCAATGCCTTAACAAGATTATAAACTTGATCTTGGGACCAGCAGTTGGCATAATGGTTATGTCACTGGACTCCCATGTAGTCGACCACAGTTCAAGTCCCGGACCCGGTGGCTTAAACTCACGCCGGGCGCGTGTGTGTGCGTGCCCAAGATCCCAAGAGGAGAATGGAGGAGAAGGGATTGTGTCATGGCCATCCCCCCTGGGGGGAGACTTCTCGCTTTCTGTCTCTCTGTCTCTCTCTGTCTGTCTGGCGAGTAAAGTTGATCTTCATAATCAAAGATATTTCTTCAAAACACAGGGGGAGCAAATGTCCACAAACAGATGAATGGATTGAAAAAATGTTGTACATATTCTATGAAATACTATTCAGCTATAAAAAAACATGAGCCTAACTTTTTTAAAAGAATTATTTTATTTAACTTTATTTATTATTATTATCATTGTTATTTTCCAGTTTGATCAGAGAGACAGAGAGAGAGAGAGGAAGTGAGAAAGCAAGCCACCAGGTCCGAGACTTGAAACATGGTCGACCATGTGGGAGCCCAGCGCGCTTAACCACCATGCCACTTGCTGGCTCCAAGACTCTAACATTTGATAGAAAATGACCGGATATGGAAGACTTATTGCTGAGTAAAGCAAGCCAGGCTATGAAAGAAAGATATTGTATTTATCCACTTTATATATACCAACTATCTGCCCTTATATGGTAGAGATTGAAATATTGGAGGGCATAAAAGCAGTGAAAATAGTTATGGATGCTGAAGACAGTGTGGAATGCAGGGGGGGAGGTATAGAGAAAGATAGCAGGAGAACAAATAGGGAGGCATGACATTTGTGGGGCACAGAAATGGTTTATTACTTCTTGATGATAACATGTATAGTATTCTCTACTGGACTAGTCTGAAAATTATTTCATGTTAGGTAAATTGTACATTCTCTTTACAAGCCAAATGATGTATAATGATTGAATGTTTTAAAAAATGAGAATAAAATAATAACAATAATCTGGAAAAAATGAAAAGCTATTTGATGATGATGATGTGGTCTTTGTCTTGACTGATGTGCATGGTAATCATACTAGAAAAAGAAATGTCATAAAGATATATGTGATTAAATATAATATAAATAATAATAATAAATAAATAAAAGAAGGTAGGGTGAGGAGATTGACTAGTACGTCTTTCAAGAACACTTCCATACCTTGATAGTATAAACTCTATCATTATTCTAAGTGACTTGAAACCATCAATTACATAAGAAAAAGTCATCTTAGGCAAGGTTTATAGTATCTGCCAAAGCATCTGTGGAAATATTCTACCTTTGATCCCTCTTTCTCCACCTTCCTGCTCCATTTCCTCTTCCCTCCCTTCTCTCTCTTTTCCTCCTTCTTCTTTCTCTCTCTCTCTCTGTCTCTCTCTCTCTCACACACACACATACACATAAATGACCCCCAAAAGCTACCTTTCTACTGTACCTCCCACCCTCCCAGACAAAGCTCTTGGCCTGGTGATAGACACCTGACCAAGATATGCTTCCTGCCCTTAACTTAAAGTTTCTCTGTTGACTAATAACCAGACGGAAAGAGATTGTTTAAATC
>NW_006159844.1:1799541-1821728 GCF_000334495.1 Tupaia belangeri chinensis | reverse complement strand
AGGTTACACATTCCTATATAATTCCTATGAGACACTAAAGTCAACTAACCTTCATTATCACAGTAATTCACTGCCAAGATTTTTATCTTTATCTATTTTTGTCTAGTTTTTAATAATACATGCCACCAAAACTTTGCTTGAATCCTTCTTAACAAACTTTTCCTTCTCGCTTAAGGAATTAGAGGTATGTTGCTGATAGCTGTGTGAAGTCTAAGTGTTACTTACTACTTACATAGGGGATTTTCAGATTTTTAAATCTCCAGATGGAGGCATATTCACTGGAAGGCCTAAGTAAAAGCATCTGTTTACCATGGCAGGAATAGCTGGCTTACAGACTTTGGCTCTCATACGGCTCTTCAATGCCAGTGACAAAGAAACGGCCATCCCAAATGATACGACGCTGGGACTAAAGGAAACTAAAGGCAATGTCACATCCCTTATAAATTATCGAAATGGGTCTGGGCAGTGGTGCAGTGGTAAAATGCAATGGCTGACCCACATGGGAAGACCAGATTCCCATCCAGAGACCTCCCTGAGTAGGCTGGGCATGTGTGTGCCTATGATCCAGGGCCAAGATGGGGATTGTGGCAACAGGACCTTGTTAGAGGTTCTGTCTCTCTCTCTCTTTCTCTCTCCCTTTTTCTATCTCTCTTACTAATGAAAAAGGTAAATAAATTTTAAAGTAAATTAATTACTAAAGAAAAATTTTATTTTTCTTTAGCTACATTTTATACTCCATTTCAAAAAGTACTTAAAGAAGGGTTACAAAAGTACATATGATATTTTTATGGTTAATTTTATGTGTCAACTAGACTGGGTTACAACACCCAGTTATTTGGTAAAACATCATTCTATTGTAGATGTTTCTGCGACGGTGTTTTTAGATGAGATTAATGTGTGTGTGTGTGTGTGTGTGTGTGTGTGTGTGTGTGTGCACGCTACAGGGCATATCTGCCCACCATAGCGATACAGAGAGAGGGAGAGAGGAAAAGAGAAAACACCCCCCAGGGCAGACGGCTACTCAAAATCCACTCTCTTCCATTCTCATCTTGAGATTTTGGACACACACACACACACTTACCCAGCATGTTTTTCAAGCCACCAGGTCCAGGATTTGAATCATGCAGCCAGTCACCTTAACCAACATGCCACCAACTGACCCAAGATTAATATTTAAATCAGTAGACTTTAATAAATAATGTCAGTGGTTCTCATCCAATCAGCTGAATGTTTTATTTTATTTATTTTTAATTTGCTAGAGGGCACGTTTATGAGAGAGAGAGAGAGAGAGAGAGAGAGAGAGAGTCAGAGAGGGGAGGAGAATGCACTCCACAACAGGACATGGCCATGCCACTACCCCATATCCTTGATTTCTCTACCTTGTCAGGATTTGGGACATGTATACACACACATCTGGCATATTTCTCAAGCTGTTGGGGCTGAAATTCAAACCATGCAGTCGACCATGTGAGAATCAGACTTAAATCCCCAAAAGAGGAAATAATTCTGCCAAGAAATTGCCTTCAAATTCAAACTGCAATATCAGCTCTCCTGGCTTTCTAGCCTGCTGACCAACCCAGCAAATTTTGGACTTATAAACTTTCACAACTGTATGAGCCAATTCCTTCAAATAAATAGATGATAGTCAGACAGACATAGACAACCTATGGGTTGCATTTTTGTAAAGAACTCTAATTCAATATCAAAACTTTATGATAAACCATAAAATGGGGAAAAGATAAAACCAAGAATACAGTTACCATCCAAGCCACCAGCCATGAATCTTGTCATTTTATTATTAGATATTAGTATGTTCTGATTGGATTAGTAGCTTATGACATAAAGAAACAGAAAAATAAAAACAAATTAGAATTATACAATATCATCTGGATAATAAACTATCCAGACCATTCAAAACAAATGGATGGTTGTATTTTCTAGCTGTATCATATGAATGTCTTCCTAAATTGTTTTTCTTCTAGTTGTTTAATATGATAGATAGACTAAACTTCTATATTACCCCTATACCTACCTACTGGGCAGGAACAGTCTTTTACAGTAGCACTAATATAACATTATAAAAATATTATAAATTTTATAGCCATATTATCAAAATATTACAAACTAAAAGAACTTTTTAGCTGTCATAAATTTATCATTGGTTCAGTTCATGGCATGGTGGCTTAGGTAGCTGGGTCTCATATGGTCACTACATGGTTTAAGTTCCAGACTAGATAGCTTGAAAAACACATTGGGCATATATATGTTCATGTGTCCAAATATCTTGAAAGGAAGGAGAGATGGGGAGAGGGGATCACAGCATGACCATGCCCCATGGGGTTTGCTTTCTCACTTTCCTTCTCTGACTCTCTGGAGAGTGCATACACCAGCTGGCAAATTTTAAATAAAAAGAAGAAGAAATGTATTATTAATTCCAGTGTAAATGCTTCCACTACAAGAAGCTATTTGTGTATATATTCTGAAATTATATTCAAGATATATATAAGAATTGCATTTAACACATACATTTATAAATTACCACCATTCAACTTCATCAGGAAGACCTTTTACTAATTGTATTGTTTACTTGAATTAGTTATTCAAAACCGCATTTGATTATTCAAAATAATGTTGCTCAATTTTAATTGAATCCTCTAGCAAGCCAGCATGCAGCTTCTCAGCTTGCATAGTAATTCGTCAATACATTCATTATGCATTTCTTATGAATGGGACATGGATTAAAATGCCAGATTTGGCGGAAGCTACGTCTGGTTTTCTTTAGGCAGAACAAAGAAGGGAAAATAAAGTACATGTCGAAACATATTTTTCTGAGCAGTTTAAATACTTTATAATATTGTATTAATTATTTTTAACTTTCAGGAACATTTTTACTATGGGGAATTAAAAATATATGTCTGTTGATAATCCCAAGAGTGGCATCTTTATCTACAACCAAAGGTGAGCAACTTGTAGCCACAACAGCTAATAGGTCTAAGGTCCCAGATGGCTCAATGGAAGAGAATCTTCCAGTACTCAAAAAGTCTAATTCCTTTCTCACTCAGTGTAGTTTCTATGATTTATACCAGGGATTTTTGCATTTGTAACAAGTAATCAGAAGAACCACAGTTGCACTTGTATAGAATTTGTATGCTACCCGCAATTGCAGACTAACAGCTGGATCAGAATTCTGCTCTACATTTAGAAATTTTTTGGTTTTTGAATTCGGATTTTTTTGGTAAGTACAATATGATTTTTGCTGTTGTTGTTAATGAATTTGAATGCCTTTAGGTCAAGATACATTGCCCAGTGTGTCAGAATCTTTACCACTGCCTGAGGTCTTACACTGGCAACTTTATTCCTTCAGTCTTCTAATCCAGTCTTCAGTATCATAAATGTACATTGTCAACTGTATTTGTTCAGCAAGATTGATAGCTTCGTTACAGCTAACAAGCAACAGGGAAAGCTCAGAACTAAACTAGAATTTGACCAACTAAAGTAGACTGTCAATAGTAGCAGACTGGGGACTGGCAGGTAGCATGGTGGTTAAGGGTGCCGGAGTCACACATGGTAGACTACAGTTCAAGTCCTGGACCAGACAGTGTGCTCTCTCTCTCTCTCTCTCTCTCTCTCTTTCTTCTTTCTCTCTCCCCCTCTCTGATCAAATTGAAATCAATTAATTAATTAATTAATTCTTTAAAAAAAAAAATAGTAGACAGTTCAAGTCCTGGACCAGACAGTGTTCTTGTTCTCTCTCTCTCTCTCTCTCTCTCTCTCTCCCTCTTTCTTCTTTCTCTCTCCCCCTCTCTGATCAAATTGAAATCAATTAATTAATTAATTAATTCTTTAAAAAAAAAAAAACAAAATAGTAGCAGACTGTAGACTGGACACACTGGGTAAGCGAAAGGGTACTGATTCTCCAGGAATGAGCAATAATACAACAAAGGTAAGAGGCAACACAAGCTGTTACATCTCTTACCTTCTGAGATGATTAAACTGCCAGAAAGTAGAGGGAGGTAGAAGAAGTAACAAGAAATATGTTAGACAAAGAGGCAGCTCATGGTTAGTTTTGGCAAGTAACAGCTCAAGATTCAAGATGAGCTGTGCTGCAAAGAATGTGAGAAAAGGAGTCATGACCCTCCCTGAAGTTTAGCTGCTCTGACCCAACCAGTGAAAGCCAATAAGATTTACTAAATAAGATTTTTGTTCAGATTTGTAATTCTGGGTAATACGAAAAGACAAGACTAAATGACATTGGAGGTTTGGAGGGGTTGGGGTTTTTTTGGATCTAACCTTTATTGTCCTATTTGTAATTCCCACTATTTCATCATTCTCAATGAGCCCTTTAAGTATTCTTTGCTGTTCTTTGCATTCTACTTCTCTCCACTATGGAGAGAATAAATTAATACAGGCAATAGTGAATGATTTTTTTAATCTCACAATAGGAAGTCTTGCATCTATATTCCAGTAATGATCAGCCTGGAACAATATGTACCTTTCTCCAAGGCTGGAGCTAGAGGCTTTGTGACCTTAATACAGATTTTCTTCTGACTAAAATAAAGCCTTAAACTTAAACACACACACACACACACACACACACACACACACACACACACAAAGATGGATTCATATGCCACACTGAAGTAGAAAAATAAAACTCTGCAGTAAACAACATGTTAGATAAATCTGACATGACAAGCACTCCATGGTAGTGACCATTTTTCCCAAGGGGCTTAGTGATATGTGAAGATGAATGTACTCCCGGGATAAAGACTGCACCTTCCATTTCCAAGTACACTTGACACAATCCAAAATCAATTTTCTCCTCTTTTTGAAGTTAGTTCCAACCTGTCAGAATCCATCCCTCTTTAACTTCATCTCCAACTATGTCCCTTTTCCTTCATATTATTTAATGACTACCATTGCAAATCACAGAGATGAAGATTTAATGGAAGATAAAATGTTGCTGCTGAAAGAGAATTTAGTACTGCTCACTTTAATACTGTCTTGCTGAAAGTTCATGAAATTATTCTTCGGTATAATTTCTTTAGTTATTTTCTATAAACTAAAGAATAATGTCCAAAGATTTCAAGGACAAAGGAATTATGATAAAGACCTACAAATAAAGCAAAAAGCAAGATGAAGTTAATGGCACCTCTTTATCCTTAAATCTGCCTAGTGCTTGTGTCTCTGTACTATAGTAGGGATATCTAACGGCTTATCCAAGTTCCCAGAAAAAGACAGGATGAAAGCTGTAGAGGGAATAAAATAATTTACTCTCAAAGCCCTAATCCTGTTTCTCTTATATCTTGTATCTTGACAAATGGTCTCTTTAAAGGTGGTGCCAAGATGTGGTGAGACTTCCTATAAAATATGCTCAGGGACCAAAAGGTGGCACAGTAATAAACTACATCCCATATCAGAAGGTTCTCCATTAAAGACACTATCCTGAGTATGCCAAGCACATGCTCATGATGGGGGGCTGGAGACTGGGGGTGGATCGCAGCATGGGAACCATATTGGGAGTGCTGTCTCTCACTCTCTCTCATTCTCTCACTTATCTCTCTCTCGCTCTCTCTTCTCTCTCGCTCCTGGAAGAAATAAATAAATAAACTTAAAAAATAAATATATCCACAAGTAAAGAATACTAGTACTAAACTCATTGTTTTCTGACCTACATTTCCGGTTTTAAGATATAAAAAAAAAAAACATGTATCAGAATCTCAAAAGTTGATATACTAGTAGATAAGGATGTCAAGACAAATGTCATAAAACCCAGTAATACTTGTTATCATGGGCATAAGCCTGAACACATATGGGAAGATTAATAAAGGCAGGAATGTTTCTCAGTTGTAAATTATTAGGGATACTGTTGCAAAAAATCAGATGTGAACTAGACTTCGAGAGACCACCCTGTAAATGTCCTACCAATTCTAAGTGGATTTCTCATTTTCTCCCTTCTCGCCATCCTTCTGCCACTGCCCTCGTTCCACCATTGTTGTCGCTCACCTGAATGCCACAACACCCTTCTTTCTCTACTTTGGCACCTCTCATCCACTGATGGTATTGGCCTACTTTCAACTCCTGGAACATACCAAACCCTTTCTACCTCATTGTCCTTACGTGTTGTTTGTACTGCCGTAAAATGTCTGGCATACAACAGTTACCCAATAAATAGATGTTGACTCAATGTATAATTGTTATTTCTAGTTTGCAAGCCCTGTATGGACAGAGACCATGCCTGTTTTGTTCCCAGAACCTAACACAGCACCTAACATATAGTGAAAGAAGAAACAATAGCAAAGTAAAGAAGGAAGATTCAATACAAATACAAAATTGTTATTTGTATGAACAAATAACAAATCTGCCTCGTAAGTTTTACTTTAAGGAAATGTTATTTTCCTCATCATTATTATAATTTTTAGTTTTCTGTGGAAGCATATAACACTATGACCCATCGTGGAACAAAGATAGAAAAGTCTATGTTTGCATTCGCCCTATTGGAATTGTTTTATAACTATCTGTTTGGCTAAATGTGCTGTCTGAAAAATAATGAATAGTAATGAAGATTTCATAATTGCACCTAAATTAGCCCCAAAGCATTATCACTAATACATACTGTCTGTATTTCCAAATGCTAACTAATCACTAAATATTCATGTGTTCAGTCCTTTTAACAAATCTTTTACATGGATATTAAAAAGTCTAGGTACACAAAAGAAACTTATTAACATCCACGTAAGATAGTTTGATTCCTATAAAAGAATTGCATATACTCAGAGAAACATCATGTTTCTAATGCTGGAAATAATACTACTTCAGTTACACTAGCAAAATGAACTATATTTTTTTTTCATTTCAGAAAGATATATGCCATTATCTGTTAGATTTAACAAATATAGACCATGAAGGCTGTTTCCTGTTAGTACCCCAGGATATACCAGATACTATTATAATAAGGTGTTATGAAAAGAACATTGTTTTGCACCCTTATAAATTATTCCTTCTTTCCCGGTCTCCATATGTTAAGAGTTATTTTTTGTTGTTGTCATTGTTTGATAGAGGTTGTGTGCTCTTGCCAAAGAGAGACAGAGAGAGGGAAAGTGAGTAAGCACCCCCCAGATATTTGACCATACTGCAACCCCTTCTCCTCCATTCTCCTTTTGGAATTTTGGACATGCACGCACATGTGCCTAGTGATTTCTCAAGCCATCAGATCTGGGACTGGAACCACAAACTGCATAGTTGGCCATGTGGGATCCAGCAGCCTTAACAATCACACCGTTGGCTGGCTGACCTCTGTTTTGTTTTGCTTTAAGTTAACTTTTTTTTTTTTTTGGAGAGGTTTTTGCTATAGGGCGCGTGCACTCACCAGACAGACAGAGACAGACAGAGAGACAGAAAGAGAGAAATCATCCCCCAGAGGGGATGGCCACGCTGCAATCCCTTCTCCTCCATTCTCCTCTCAGGATCTTGGGCACGCACGCACATGTGCCCAGTGTGAGTTTTAAGCCACCGGGTCCGGGACGCGAACTGTGGTCGACCACATGGGAGTCCAGCGACATAGCCATTACGCCAACCACTAGTCCCATAAGTTAACATTTATTAGGCACAGAGATGCGCATGGCGTTTGACCAAAATAATACCTTGTTAGTCCACTAAGAATAGTAATGCAGCATAAAAATAGTGTAAACACAGGCAATAAGATGATTTTTTTTTCTTGATATCAAGCAATTACAAAGAGGTCCAGCTCCATGGCACAACAGTAATGCAGTGCTCAAGAGAAACTGGATCCCACATGGCAACTATAGTTTAAATCCCCAGCTCAGTCAGCCTGAAACATGATGGAAATAAGCCTAATAGTCAATGGGCTAGAAGACTAGAAAGGGGATCATGATGTGGCCAAACCCTGTGGAAGGTGTTCATTTCTGTCTCTATCTCTTTATCTTTATCTCTCTCTCAATCACTGAAGTCTCTTCTCTATTTCTCCATCCTGTTGGGATTTGGGATACACATGCACACATGCCCAGAGTGTCTGTCAATCCAGGTCCACAACTTGAACTACACATTTGGCCATATGGGATCTAGCCCACTCAACCACCAGGCGCTAGCCCAGAAATATATACATTTTAACACTTTGATTTATATAGTTGTCTCGTCTCATATGTGCTAGCATGCACTATTTCATGAATAAAGTGGGGGTAGTGGAAGTTTCTTTAGAAAAAAAATGCTCAGATATCTTTGGGTAAGGAAGTAAACAGTATATGATATACCTTGAGGAATTTATATTAGATCTTCAAAGTATAAATTTGACCTCATTCACCCCAACAAATTTTCATCTCATGAAGAAATTGGGTACCAGCAGTTAGCGCAATGGCTATGTCGCTGGACTCCCACGTAGTTGACCGCGGTTCGCAGTCCGGACCCGGTGGCTTAAAACTCACGCCTGTCGCGTGTGCGTGCGTGCCCAAGATCCCGAGAGGAGAATGGAGGAGAAGGGATTGCGATGTGACCATCCCCCCTGGGAGGTGATTTCTCACTTTCTGTCTCTCTGTATCTCTCTGTCTGTCTGGCGAGTGCACGCACCCTATAGTGAAAACCCTCTCCCCCCCCAAAAAAAAGAAAAGAAATCTATCAGCCCAGTCAGTGACATGGTAGCTGAGGCAGCTAGATCCAACATGGCCGACTGCATAGTTGGAGTTCCAGACCTGGCACCTTGGGAAACACACTCAATGTGTTTATGTGTGTGTGTCCAAAGTTCCTAAAAGAGGAAATAGAAGAGAAGGGATTGTGGTGTGATCATCTTCAATGGAAAGGAAGCAGGGAGGAGGTGCTTTCTCTTTGCTCTCTCTCTTCTCCTCTCCTCCTCTCCTCTCCTCTCCTCTCCTCTCCTCTCATCTTCTCCTCTCCTCTTCTCCTCTCTCTCTCATAAGTGTGTATGGACCCTCTGGCAGAGTTCTTTTTTAAAAAAAGAACTCTATCAACTATTTTTTCTCAAATAAAAAAAAATTGAACTTACTTTAAGATTAAAAATAAGTTAACCTGGACTAAAGAAAATAAAGCCTAAAGCCTTCTAAAATTGAAATTGTGATTTTGTTCTAAGATAGTGGTTCAGTTTGTATGAGGCAAAATTTCTCCAGGAATAGTACACTGACATCTCAGGAGTTGTTTCTTTGAGATTATAACTGATGTTAATAATTCTGTCTGCTGTTAATTATCATGATTAATTTCATCGATCTTCTGTTGCTATGTTAATAATAGAGTCTTTGTGTTGTAGAAAACTATCCAGTTTCATTCTTTGGTTTTTCTTCCTGGCCAGCAAAAATGATATAGGGTATGCAATTTTTTCTAATTCAATAGATTCACAAATTAGGCTTTCTATACCAATTTTAAGTTTCTTCTAACTAGAGAGTACATAAGAAAATGTAGAACTCCAAAATAATACAGCCTAGTGGGCCAGCCAATGGCATGGTGGTTAGGGCAGCCACCTAGAGAGCCAGCCAATGGCATGGTGGTTAGGGCAGCTAGATCCCACATGGTCAACAATGCGGTTGGAGTCTCAGACCTGGAAGATTGAGGAACACACCAGCACATGTGTGTGCCCACCAAAAATCCCAAGAGCAAAATCAAGGAGAGGGATTGTGAAATGGTCGTCCCCCCCCCTCGAGGTGATTTCTCACTTTCCCCCTCTCTCTCGCCATCCGTCTCTAGCAACCACATGTGGCCTCTAGCAAAAACTAAAAAATAAATGAATGAACAAACAACAAAAAATACTACCTAGAAATCTTCTAAAACTTACTAAAGAGCCAGCAAGTGGTATGGAAGTTAAGGCAGCTGTATCCCACGTGGCCAACTTTGCAGTTCAAATCCCGGACCTGGTGGCGTGAAAAATCACACCAGGTGTATGCCCTAAATCCTGAGAGGAGAATGGAGGAGAAGAGATTGAGGTGTGGCCATCCTACCAGGGGTAATTTCTCACTTCCCCTGTCTGTTTCTCTGTCTCTCTGTCTGTCTGTCTCTCTGTCTGGAGCACACACATGCCCTGTAGCAAAAACTAAAAATAAAAAACTTACTTAAACTGATTGCTTATTTTTGCTGAATACTTCCTTACATTTTTATAATTATGAATAATGACCATCAGGAATTATTTTGCAAACATATTTATACAAATATATAATTATTTTGTTATAGTAATTCCTAAATGTTATAGTTTGAATATGTCCTCCAAAAATTTGTGTGTTGAAATTTGATTGCGATAGCATTAAAAGGGAAGAAACTTAATCTGCCTATGGGATTAAAAGATGGATCCTTTGGGAGGTGATTAAGATCAGATGAAATCATTAGAGTGGGGCCCCTTCTTTGAATACAGAGCAGAGGCATAGATACACACAAGCTCTTCCCATGCGATATCCTGTTCTGCCTCAGGCTTCTGCAGAATGTCCACCAAGAAGACGTAGCCCCTTCACCTTGGACCTCCAAAACCACAGGTTAAATAAATCTCTCTTTTTTAAAAATTTTGCCAGAGGGCACATGCACTTGCCAATGAGAGAACAAAGGATGGGAAGGATGAGAAGTACACCCTCATGAGGAGTAATCACACTATGCTCTAAATCCTGAGAGGAGAATGGAGGAGAAGAGACTGAGGTGTGGCCATCCTACCAGGGGTGATTTCTCACTTCCCCTCTCTATTTCTCTGTCTCTCTGTCTGTCTGTCTCTCTATCTGGAGTGCACACATGCCCTGCAGCAAAAACTAAAAATAAAAAACCTACTTAAACTGGTAGTCCCTTCTCCTCCATTTCTTCCTCCTTTTGGGATCTTGGGCATGCACGCACGTGCATCCAGTGTGTTTCTGAATCTACCAGTGAGCCGTGTGGGATCCAGTCACCTTAACCACCATGCCACAATGGCTCAACCTCTATTCTTTATAAATTATTCACTGTGGCATTCAGTTGTTAGTGACAGAAAAACAGACTAAGACCACATGAAAATATGTGATTGAAGGATATGTACATTTTTTTTTTAATTTGTCCAAGGTCACATGCACTCAGCAGAGAAAGATAGTGAGAGAGAAGGCGAAAGCACCACCCAGTCCCCAAAGGACAAGGTCACACTGAAATCCCTTCTCCATTTCTCCATCCTGTTGGGATTTTGGGAACACATGCACACATTCCCAGAGTGTCTGTCAATCCACGTCCAGAACTTGAACTACACATTTGGCCATGTGGGATCTAGTCCACTAAACCACCAGGCTAGCCCAGAAATACAAATTTTTAACACTTTGATTTATATTGCCAGTCTTTTTCTCTAGAAAGATTATGCCAATTTTCATGCCCACTAACTTGCCACTCAGTATTTTTTTCTTTTTTCGAAGATAAAGCTTTGCTTTGCTATTTTTAATATAACACAAAAAATGTAGCTAACATTTATTGTGAAATTGCTACTTGAAAAATGTTGTTCTATATGATTACATGTATCATTCCATTTGAAATTCAGAAAGCTAAGGCTTAAGCTAAATTGTCAAAATTCCATCCGCTATTAAGTCAGAACCAAGATTTTGAATTCAAGTCACATGGTTTCATGATCTCTTTGTATTAACTCACAACACTCTCTGTGATTAAATTGGTTGGCAGTTGATTGATAATTAGCATTTAACTAATAGTGGTGAAATTACATATTGTCATATGTTTACTGTTTCCTGTAATTTTGAGGATGTCAGTTCATTCATATATTTATTTATTCAATACCATGATAGATGCTATGAAACGATTTCAAGTAAAAACCTCATGGAAGACACAGACCAAAGTAAGAAATATAGCAAACTCAAGTTATAGAAAGACCTATATGCAGAGTCACGCAAAAAAAATACTTTTTTTTAATTCATCTGTATTGCTGGTACCTGTGGAAGATCATGGGTAGAACTGTTACTTGAAAGGCCCCAAGGCTGGACTCTACAATAAGTTGACAAACCCTCTGTCCTGTAGTTCAACTAGAAACTACACTCCCAAGATCCAGAAGTCAAGCCTGGGTTATGTGTATATGTGTGTGTGTGTGTGTGTGTACACACACACACACACACACACATATATATACACACATATATGTATATATGTATATATACACACGTATATATACACACATACACACACATATGGCACATATATATGTATATACTTATATGGCATATATAGTGGCTGTGTGCATATGTATATATATATGTTTGTCTTCAGTTCAATAATCTTATCACAAAACTTGTTTTTTAAAAGGAAAGTACCACAGTTGGTCACTGAGGCTGTAAAAACTCTTGGCGTGTCTTTGAGAGCCTTGTTTACGGCTCATTGATTGCCATGACAATGCTACCATAAATAACCCTAGATAGATTGCTGTGTATAATCACAGAAGACATCCATATGCATGAGTCACCTGTCAGCTTCCCAATCCTATCATTTCCAATACCTGTCAACATGTCATCAAGGACTCTGAGTTTGTGCCACAAACAAAACTTACTCTCTCAGGAAGTTGAAAATCATGCAGCACTACACAGGCTTGTGGTTGAAGAAAGCAAAACAAGTAATGTCCACTATTTGAGGTGAAGAACATGTGTGAATTTTCTAGGTTACACAGAGATGTCCTTTTTCCCACACCCTCATTGTAAAGGTACAGCCTCAAGGATAGAAATTCAAATCCACTTTTCATTTGTAGTTGAACAATATCCACTGACTCATTTCACATGAAGCACAAGAGGCCAGGCAGGAATCAGGAGTCAGGACACAAGGGCCAGACTTCAGGCCAGCACGGTAAACAATCTGTAATTACTCAAACCCTGAAACAAAAAAGATGATAAGAAGGCGAGGACCAGGAACTCGTCAACTCACCAGTTAGGAGGAAGGCAGTAACTCATGTAGACGGTCTACAGACAGGAGGAAGCAAGTAGCCGATCTCAGCAGGGCAAAGACCCAGAGTCTGGAGAGACAAGTGAGTCAGTTCGAGGCATCAGTAGTCAAGGCATCCCGTTGTAAATCTCACTCTGATAGAAGACTCATCTCATTCAGGGACCAGCTAGATACTGCTGCCAAGTTTTAGTACACAGCTGCTAAGACTCAAGTGGCTCCACCTGCCTCCTAGATAACTTTTGCAGATTCTGAAAAGCACAAGTCAAAAATAAAAGCTCAAATAAGAGTAAGGTTGTATTTTTAAACTGATCTGATGATAGCCATGAAAAAAAAACATGTGTTATTTAAATATAAGACTGATGTGCACAAATGTATATCCTAAATCTGTTTCAATCATTCCTATAAAAAAAATGACTATATTGGAACCAGCAGATAGCATAATGATTATGTCGCTGGACTCCCACATAGTTGACTGTAGTTCAAGACGCAGAACCAGCGGCTTAAAACACACTGGCATGTGTGCATGAGTGCCCAAAACCCTGAGAGAAGAATGGAGTAGAAGGGCCTGCAGCATGGCTATCCCTCCTGTTGGGTGATTTCTTGCTTTCTGTCTTTCTGTCTCTGTCTGTCCGGCTAGCACTACACCAAAAATCTCTCAAAAAAAAAAAAAAGAAGAAGAAGAAAGAAAACAGCTATATGGTAGCAGTAATAATGATAGTGACAGTATTGAGAAACAATATTGCCAAGTGCCAGAAACTTTTTATGGATAAAATGAAAATAACACAGTAACAGTGATTAGTTTTACTGAGCACTTTTAATCATCATCAGCTCTGTTTCTAGGTATTATTCATGTAATGTCATTTATTGCTCTCAATAATTCTCAAATACCATTATCTCCATTTTACAGATGAGACAAGAGGAATTAAGTCACTTTCTCAAGGTCACATAGCTAATGAGTCCAGATTTGAAATCATGTTTTCCAACCTCAGTGGCTTTGCCTAGGAAGAGGAACTAACTTGACATCAGAACTAATGATGAATAAAAAGAAGAGAAAAATACTCACTACACTCTACAAAATCTCCGCTCCTTTAAATTCTGACTCTATCTAGCAAACAGCCTGAAATTTACCATCATCTTCTGGAATCTGCAAATGGTAAAGGTGAAAAAGTGACAAGGAGGACCAGCAGTTAGCGTTATGGCTATGTCGCTGGACTCCCATGTAGTAGAGCGCGGTTCGCGTCCCGGAATGCAGCTTAAAACTCATGCCGGGCACGTGTGCGTGCGTGCCCAAGATCCCAAGGGAAGACTGGAGGAGAAGGGATTGCGGCCTGACCATCCCCCCTGGGGGGTGATTTCTTGCTTTCTGTCTCTCTATCTCTCTCTGTCTGTCTGGCGAGTGCAAGCGCCCTATAGCAAAAACCTCTTTGAAAAAAAAAAAAAAAGAAGAAGAAAAAGTGACAAGAAACTGGGGAACCAGCAGTTAGCATAATGGCTATGTCGCTGGACTCCCACGTAGTCGATCGTGGTTCGCGTCCTGGACCCGGTGGCTTAAAACTCACGCCGGGCGCGTGTGCGTGCGTGCCCAAGATCCCGAGAGGAGAATGGAGGAGAAGGGATTGTGGCATGACCATCCCCCCTGGGGGGTGATTTCTCGCTTTCTGTCTCTATGTCTCTCTCTGTCTGTCTGGCGAGCGCACACGCCCTATAGCAAAAATCTCTCAAAAAAAAAAAAAGTAAAAAAAGAAAAGTGACAAGAAATTAACATTTACTGAAAGCCTGCTTAGTGCCATGTTCTATGCTCAATACTATACATAGGTTATTCCATTCAGCAGCCCCTTTGGGGAACCTTTAGAATGACCCATTCTCCATTTGGTCCCTTCAAAGCCTATACCAATTAATGTTCCCTTACTAACAGCTATTGTTGAACAAATTCACAGGGCAAACACCAAATCATGCCCAAAGGTCAGAGCCAGAAAGCTGGATTAGGTCCAAAATGGAAGACAAAAACAGAAAGCAAACATAACAGTCTCGATAAGCACTACAGAAAATGAGCTCTATGGATGGTGCCTACACACATGACATCCCTTGGTCTGAGCAGATTGGAGACATTTAAAAGACCTGGGATTAAACAGTGAAGTTTCTTAAACTTCTAAAGGTTGGCCCAAACAGTTATCTATACTTCCTATGTGATGAGTAAGTAGCAAATTGACTCAATACTCTCTTTCTTATTAGTGACAAATACATAGGGACAGTAACTGCTTGTCTGTAATCAGATACTAAAAAATTATAACAATCAGAATATACTGAAAAGAAAAAGAGAAATGAGTATTATCGTGAGAGTGAAGCAGAGGAGTTACATGGCTTTTTCCTTCAAGTCGTCTGCTGTAACCTTTCTCAAGAGGATGTCTCACACATTAAGAAGGGACAAGAAAGCAACCAATTAAACATCTGTCACCACTTTCCCTTTAGTGTTTAATTTGAAACAACTTTCCATTTCCTTCTAAATGAGAGTTGATTATTCAAAGGAGAGCTGACTGCATTGTACATGGCTTTGGCTGGGCCCAGACAAGCATTAATCAGCCAATGCATCAATGGTGAAGCCTGTGGTTTCAACAAGATAGAAAAGGGACATTTCCACAATGGTTCAGCAAAGTTGCCTTGTGAGAATTCCATTAAATGACAGAAAAAAAATTAATGAATATAGTATCTGAGTGGTGCTTTGAATGTTACCCTCAAGCTGAGTTTAAAATACTGCTAACTAAAGAACCAAAAATCATGTAATTAAACATATCATATCTTATGTCTGTATAGTCTGAGATCTTTGCTATCAATTAATCTGGGAAATGCTTCATGTTTTACTTGAATTTCAATTTTTCAGGTCCTCATGATAAAGGAGTGACTACCCCAATTGATTCTGTGATGCAAATCTTTTTAGATCTTTAGCTCTGACACCCCTCAGGAAATCCAAGTAGCTTTCCATTTCTGCTCCTTTTGCTCATTGGACTCCATAGTCAGTATTTATAACCCAAGAGGTATTCATCCAAGTGGGCATTTCCTTCATGAGTATTTATAGCTGCTCGAAGAATACACTTTCTCTCATCTTCCCTATGTAGCCTTATTTCCAACCCCATGGAGATGTTCATTTTTTCAAAACACATTCTAAGCACTTACTGCATTAGTCTTCCTTAACAAAATATTAAAGGCTGAGAAAAAAATAAAAATTTATTTTCTCACACTTCTGGAGACAAGATCAAGGTGACAGAAAATTTTATTCCTGGTGAGAGCTTCCTTCCTGTCTGGCAGATGGCAACCTTCTCACTGTGTCTTTGCATGAGCCTTTCTCTGTGCACAGTGGAAATACTGTTCTGGTCTCTTCCCCTTCTGATAAAGACATCGGTCTTATAGGATTGGGGCCCCACCATTACGACCTCATTGAACCTGAGTTACCTTCTTAAAGGCCCTCCTAATATGGTCACATTAGAGGCTAAGGGCTTCATATAAATTTGAACAGGGACATGGTTTAGTCCATAGCACTCACACACTATCATTAGCTTGGAAAGGGCTTTCCTCTTTCTTCTCCATTGAGAGATGTCCCACTCAGGCTTCCAGAACCCATCCAAAGATTTTCTTCTCCAAATAATATTCTCTGAGCTCAGCCAAGAATAATCTATTCCTATTGTGACACTTACTTCATTCTCATCCATATGGTTTCTTGTTAGTTGCTTATGTGTCTCTCACCAATAAAATACAGTGAGTTCCTTAGAAAGAAGGACTTTTTCAGACTCATTGTGCATGATCCATAATAGCTAGAGAATTTTGTGTATCATAGTTATTCACTCATTCTGTATCTGCAGTGTCTGGCATGGTGACTATACACAGTAACATTCAATAAATAAGAACAAATATTTTTTTTCCTTCTGCTATTACCATTTTCTCATTTCCTGTTAATATTTTTATTCCTTTTCTTGAACTCTTTTCCTTTTCATTGTCCTATAATATCAGTTACCCTGTTTTCAAGTCCCCCTAAAGGTATAATTTACTTTCTTCTCCTTTAATCCATCCCCTCTATTCTTTGAGAATAACAAAAGCTTCAAGCGTGAAGTTATTCCTATATTTCAAGAATCCCTAACGTTGTGGTCCAAATCTCCCCACTAGCTTCAGACCTGTGTTTATATCTCTGCTTGATGTTTCTATTGAGTAACCTACAGGCAGCTCAGACACACAACCCATCTGAATATAGCTCATCCTACACCAAATCGGTTCCAAATTCTATAGTTTAGACTACCTCAATATTTCTCTTTCTGTCATTTCCTTTATTGAGCCAGGATGTTACTTTCCAGGATGATGATTAACAATGAAGGTGGACATGAGAACATGTCTGAGGAAAGAAGATGATGTTGTGATGATGATGACAACAACGATAGAACAGCCCAGATATTTTGCCCAATTGTAGGTCTAAGCTCGGTCCCCTACATTCTCTCTCTCTTTTCTTTTCTTTTCTTTTTTTTTTTTTTTTTGGAGAGTTTTTGCTATAGGACACGTGCGCGCCAGACAGACAGAGACAGAAAATGAGAAATCACCCCCCAGGGGGGGATGGCCACGCCACAATCCATTCTCCTCTTGGGATCTTGGGCACGCACGCACACGCGCTTGGCGTGAGTTTAAGCCACCAGGTCTGGGACTCGAACCGTGGTCAACTACGTGGGAGTCCAGTGACATAGCCATTACACTAACTACTGGTCTCTCTCTCTCTTTTCTTAAATCTCACCATGTGAAATGCAGTTTCTTCAATTACACATGCTATTTCCTGCTATGTTTCTTTCTTTCTCATACTATTCTCTCAGCTAATAGTATTATCCTCCGTCTCTGTATCCAGTTAATTCTCATTCATTCTTCAAAACTTAGGTTAAGGGACCAGCAGTGGTAGTGCAGCACCAACCCAAAGCTCTGTGATGCGGACCCATATGGAAAGGTCCTTAGTTCACATGCAGAACACTCTGGGTGCATAGGCTGGCTGAGACTGGGGATGGATCTCAAGGTGAGGAGCCTGTTGGGGATGTCTCTCTCTTGCCCACTCTCTCTCTCCTTCTCTCTCTCTCCATCTCTCTCTCTAATAGAATAAAATTTTTTTTTTTTTAGATTAAGCTACCACCTCCTGTAGGAAGACTTCCAGGATATTCTTTGTGCCTCAATGATATAGTACGCATAACCCTCCCACTATACTTGCATTGGTATAAAATTTTGAAAGACAAACTAAGGGTTTTCCTTGCTAACTATCCTCTTCCACAGATGAATCAGTGATCTTCATTGCCCCAGGAAAAGGAACACTCACAAACGCATACACACACACACACACACACACACACACACGCAGACAGACATTATAACCTTAAAAGTAATTTTACTTCTATCAATAGATATTGGAGAGCATATTTTTTTTCAATAATCACGATTAGAATTATTCAGAGTACATGGGAACTGAGGTCCTATCTTTAAAACATATATATTCAGTTGTATCAAGTCTCATCTTACTTATATAACATGAGTAGAAACCATTCTATATAAATCTTTCTGGGTAAAATGAAGAAAGGTATGAATCTCCCCTAAGAGTTATTCTACAGCCCTGAGATGTTCTTGAGACTACCATAGCTACAGTTAATCTCAAAATAAGTTTAAAAGCCATAAGATACCTAACAGAATTGCAAGGTAGTCAGGTTCGGGTTACATCCTTCAAAGCAAACCAGTTATGTGCAAACTACAGTATGATCCTGAGATCTGCAACTGCCACTGATGACTCATACGGCCCCTTCAACAGTTTCATCAATGTTTCTAAACAATAAATGATGAGACAGATCACCGATATCCAGGCTTGAAATGTAATCAATACTACAACCCAGAAACTAAGTTTATTACATTTCAAAGTAGCTAGGTTTAAATGGATAACAGCAGAATACAAAAGCAGTTCTTTATGTGCTTTTATGAGAGCACTCTGAAGAAACCCTTAACAAATGGGATAAAACGCAGCTTTACGGGCAAGAACAAATTTTGATGGAGCAGTCTTTCTCGGCTCAAAAACTGTGCTAATGCAAGAACTGAGATTATCTGGAAAATGTCAGCGTAGGGAGACCAGCCCACAGGAGTGAGGAATGTGGGAGGTGTGAGTTCTATTTGACCAAGATGTCAAGCTGACCACTCATCAGTGCACACAAATTGCTTGATAAAAACGTTCCTAAAAGAAAGCCATTCAATTGTCAAGGGTTTTTCGTATTGATTTAATCACCTTGCAATTTGTTTTGAAAATAACAATTTACTAACTAATAATTGGATTTTTTAATTTAATTTAACAAATTACTTTCCAATTAAGGTTTGATTGCATATAACCTGCACTATTTTTCAAAACTGACTTCTAAGGTGGAAGACAGAGGCTAATGTTACAAAGAGCAATAAACTGCAATTGTGATGATTCGAGCAAGCTAAAAACTTCCCTTTCTGGAAGAAGAGGGTAAAAACGTTTTTGCAGCCTTCATGAGGTGAGTAAAAAATGATCACGGACCATACGTTATCTTCCCACACAAGGTATAAAGAGACCCGTACACATACACGACAAAGATAAATACAACGCATCTTCAAAACATCTACCAGAAATGCGTATTAAAAAACTATGCATATGGGGCCAGCAGGTGACATGATGGTTAAGGCACTGGATTCCCACATGACTGATGATGGTTCAAGTCTCAGACATGGCGACTTGAAATTCACACACACACCAGGCATGTGTGTGTGCATGCCCAAAATCCCAAGAGGAGAATGGAGGAGTAGGAATTGTGACATGGCCATCCCCTTGGGGAGTGATTTCTCACTTTCCCTCTCTCTCTCTCTCTCTCTCTCACTCTCTCTCTGTCTCTGACAAGTGCATGTGCCTTATGGTAAAGACCTAAATTAAGAACAAACAAAAACTGTGCATGAATTTCAAAATATGTTTGTAGCAAAATAAACTCATATTTTAATTCCATTTGTCCATAAACTTTTTGAAGTACCCACATGTAATGACAGCATTAATTTCCTTATACAACTTATAGTAAATTTAATTGCTTTGTAATTGTGATAGGTACACCATGAAATAACAGCTACTATCGATAACCTCCATTTGCCTCATGCACTATGTTTTACCACGTGTTTGTATAAACAGAATCTCAAATGATCCTTATAACATCAGTTGGAGGCATTATTATCTCTAACTTCAGCTGAAGAAACCAAGGTTCAAAAAAGGTTAAGTAGCTTGCCCAAGGTCACACAACTAATAAAGTCCAGGGCTTTACCACTGACCCTTCTAAATTCAGCATTTTTGCAATGTACCACTGCTCTCTCCATATATATATAAATGTTTACCAAACGATATATACAGTCTATGAACTCACTTCCTCAATAGACATTTACTGGGCAATTACTGTGTGTTTAGCACTATGTTAAATGCTAGTTATCCAAAGGTGATTAGATAACTTTATAACCCTCTCCCAGAAACACATGCTCTATTAGGAAGACAGAAATACCACCAGGATTATCAGAAGTACTACACATTTTTTAGTATTTACATGTGTCGGGCACTGTCCTAAACACTTTACAATTTTTGACTCAATTTAATCTCATAAAAACTGTATGAATTGGGGGACCAGCAGTTAGCATAATGGCTATGTCGCTGAACTCCCATGTAGCCAACCATGGTTCGAGTCCCGGACTCAGTGGCTTAAACTCATGCCAGGCGCGTGTGCTAGCGTGCCCAGGATCCCGAGAGGAGAATGAAGGAGAAGGGATTGAGGCGTGGCCATCCCCCCTGGAGGGTGATTTCTCACTTTCTGTCTCTGTCTCTTTGACAAGCACATGCACCCTATAGGAAAAAAAAAAAAAAACTTCTCCAAAGAAAAAAGAAGCTCTTGAGTTGGGTAGTATTGATAACATTGTACAGATTAAGAAACTAAGGCAAAATCAAACTATCACCAAGATAGTAATAAAAGCAGGAAAAAAATGGTGTTTAGACAGTATTAAAGAAATTTCAGGGACCAGGCAATGGCATAGTAGTAACACAAATGGACTCACATGGAAAGGTCATGGATTCACATCCTGAGACACGAATGCTCCGGTATGTGCAGGTGATTCAGGCTGGTAAGACAGGGTGACAATCATGCAGTGAAGATCCTGTTAATAGTGTCTATTTTCTCTTTCTTTCTCTTTCTCTCTCGCTCTCTCTCTCTCTCTCTCTCTCTCTCTCTTTCTCTCTCCCTCCTCTCTCTTCAATGGAATAAATATACTTTAAATTTTTTTTGAATTTAATTTGGGGGCTGGCAGGTGGCGTGGTGGTTAAGAGCACTGCACTCCGACACGGATGGCCGACTGTGTTTTTGAGTCCCAGAACTGGAGGCTTGCTTTCTCTCTCTCTCTCTCTCCCCCTCTCTCTCTCTCTCTCTCTCTCTCTCTGTGTGTGTGTGTGTGTGTGTGTGTGTGTGTGCGTGCCCCTGGGAATATTTTTTTAAATAATAATAATAATGAATAAAGTTAAATAACTATTTAAACAATTTTTAATTTGCTATAGGGCACATGTACTCACCAGAGACAGAGAGAGAAAAAAACAAAAAGTGAAAGAGCATCTCCCAGAAAAAATGACCACACTGCAATCCCCTCTCTTTCATTCTCCTCTCAGGATTTTGGTCCCCCACACACACACAAACACACACAAAGTGTGTTTTTCAAGCCACCACATCCAGGACTCAAGCCATGCAGTCGGCCATGTGAGATCTAGCCACCTTAACAACCATACTGCCTGGATAGCCCAATTTTTTAAAATAAATAAGTACACAGAATAAATGCTTTCTGAGCTGGGCTGTAAACCATGAATTGGTCTGTGAAAGTTGTAAAAGAAAGTATTTCTAGGCAAAAGAACATAGCGTGGGAAAACTTTAAAAGGCTACACTGCTTCCTAAAAAACTAAACATTCTTTTGCTTCCCTACCTTTATTCTATTCCTTTAACTGGAATTCTTTCCCCTTCTATCCAAATAATATAGCTATCATAGCTTATTGATTAATTATTAATAGAAGGGGGTAGAAAGAAGAAGTCAAGGGTGCCTCCGAACATTTCAGTGGAAAAACGTGGAGGATGGAGCTGCTACTAACTGAAATGGAAAACCATGGGAGTCGTCATTTGACTAGAAAGATAAGGGAAGCTGCAAATGGTCGTGTGCAAGTGTCCAGGCAAACTGCGCTCTCTTCACAGGCTGTGTCCTTGCAGGGGAAGATAAGTCTTTCC
>NW_006159844.1:1793630-1799510 GCF_000334495.1 Tupaia belangeri chinensis | reverse complement strand
TTCCCTAATTTGCATAAAAGCAAGTGTTTCAGCAACTCTAAAACTTCAAGAGTTTGGTTTCAGACATGTTAAGAATTTGTTGGACATCTACGTAATTATCAAGTAATCAGTTGAATAAAGTAATCTGGCAGTTCTGGCAGTTCCCAAAGCTGTTCAGAAAGGAAATGCAATTGGGAGTTGTAAGCCTAATTATTCTGTTTAAAAGCATGAGTCTGGATTAGTTCACCCACAGAGTAGGAACAAGTAGAGGGGAGAGCCAAGGACTGAGGTCTGCAGTATGCAGTGCTATACAAGATCAGAGTGATGAGGAGGAACCAGTAAAGGAAATGAAGAAAGACTAAATAACCAGTGAAGTAGGTTAAAACTCAGGTGATATCCTGGAACATGAAAGCAAAAGGAGTAATATCAAATGGGGTTGATGGGTCCGGGAGAATAAAGACTAGGAAATGACCCCTGCAGTTATTGCCAAGAATGGCAATCTCTGGTGATTTAGACAAGTGAAGTTCTGATGGAATAGTAAGAAAGAACGTTTCATTGAACTAGGTTCACAAGAGAGTAGGTGCTGATAAATTGAAGATAGCAAAAGACAACTCTTTGGGGACCAGCAGTTGGCATAATGGCTATGTTGCTAGACTCCCATGTGGTCAACCACAGTTTGAGTCCTGGACCCAGTGGCTTAAACTCACGCTGGGTGTGTTTGCATGCGTGGCCAAGGTCCCAAGAGGAGAATGGAGGAGAAAGGATTGTGATGTGGCCATGCTATAAAGGAAAGCAGAAAATGGAGCAGTTGCCAGTGGGAATATTAAAATAACTACCATTTGTTTTGTTTAAAATCAGGGGAAACAATAAATACCTGTATGCTAATGGAAAAATACCTGTATGCTAATGGAAAAATCCAGTAGAGAGAAAAGAAATGATGATGCAGAAGAAGAGAGAATTAGTGGAGAGAAGTCCTTTAGTAGATAAGAAAGAATGAGAACTGTGACACAATTTGGGTGATTGGCCTTGTTGAAAAGCACCAGCAGTTTCTCCATGAAAACAGGAGAAAAGACAGAGTTGGGAGACATGATGCAGGTGGACAGCTAGCAGTAGTAATAGGAACTGTTGCATGTCTATTCTGATCTACTTTCTCAGAGAAATGAAAAGGTAATACATTACCTTTTTAAAAGGACAGCAAAATGCTGTGTTATTGGCAAAAAAATTCAAGTCTGAGAACCAGCAAATGGTATAATGGTTATGTCGCTGGATTCCCATGTAGTTTACCACAGTTCAAGTCCTGGACCTGGTGACTTAAAACTCACACTGGGTGCATGTGCATGCATGCCCAAAAATCCTGAGGAGAATGAAGGAAAAGGGATTGTGGTATGGCCTTCTCCTCCATTTTCCTCCTGGGATCTTGGGCACACACAGACACGCATCCAGCGTGAGTTTGAAGTCATCATATCTGGGACTCAAACCATGGTCAATCATGTAGGAGTCCAATGATATAATCGCTATGCCATCTGCTGGCCCCAGGCTATGGATTTTCTATCTACATTTTGACTTCTTAGTGTACCAACTGAGACTTCCCTTCAGGCTAAAATCTGTAAGAAATTGAAAACTCACCCAGTGCTGCACCATTCCTTTAAATGTTCATGCAAAATGAAGATGTACCTGTTTTGGTTTGTTCCCTAATACCGTCAGATGGGTGTGTTTTCTTTTGGGTGTGCAGAGTTTATAGATTTATGAGGGAGAATTATTCTGATAGGAAGTAAATAAACCAGCACTTGCCATTAAAACCAAGAAATTCTCTATTGCTATTGTTTGCAATAAAATCTTTGTCTTAAATCCAGTGAGAAACTTAATAAAATCTTTCCTTCCCTCTGTGAGTCTTTGTATCCTTCCTCCCCTGGGGCTATAAAGTTATACCTCACAGTCTAATGTTAATGCTGAAAGGATTAAAGGAAATTAGAAAGGGGGAAATTCACAGATAAATATTTAGGAGGCCTAGCTGCAATGGCGCAAGTGTTAGAGCACCGCTGCCTGAGTCTGAGGCCACACAAGAGGTCTGTTTGAATCCCAGACCAACCTGAACAGGCACTGTGGTGGCACGTCTATAATCCTCGCTGAGATGCTAGATCAGATGACTGCATTGCAAGACTCCATCAAAAATACATACCTTTCTCTTCCTCCTTCTTCCATGCTCTCTCTCTCATTGGAAAAAAAAATCACTCTATAAATATACATTATGGAAGAGGTAAACATTAAAGCAATCATTTGAACAAGTTAGTTTGTTGGCTTAAGAGATCCTAAAGGAGAAGGATATGAGAAGGGATAGTCAAGCGAAGATAAAAAGACCTTGAGCAGAGTGAGAGGCAGATCTCCATGAAGCCCCTTAGTGAGGGAGAAGGGAAGAGGGACTCATAGCAGGTGAAGACAGAATAAAGCTGAAGAAATTGAGAATTCCCAAATTTTAGAATCATTGCTTCAAGACAATTTAAACCTAAAAGATAGTTACAAAATCACCTAAATCCTAGAGCTTTATTTTAGAGATGAGAAAACTGAGTTCACATTTTGTCTGACTCAATTTAGTCAAGATGCTACTCCCCTCAGCACAGCGTGGTGATGTTATTTTCTTTTTCACAACAGCCGAGAGCCTGTTCTCATTGGTTTTCTTCACTAATCAATGTTGTGTATGATGGCTTTAGGTCTGAGTCGCTCAAGTCATGCTTAATCATGGCAGAGAATTCTTACAGAGCTTTTGTTCATTCTTTGTATATCGTGAGGTTTTAATCACAGCAGAGTGAATTGAGGCTTTTTATGATTGTGTAGAATGCGCTAGGCTCCTACTCTGTTTTCTAATTATGACAAAGCCATGTGGCCTCCCTTGGATTGCTTGGCATAGTGTCCAGATATTGATGGCTCACAGGATTTTACGAAGATTAATTCAGATTAGCTCATAAATTTATTGAAGGTGGTATCTATCTGGTGTTCCTGTCTGTCTGTGCGACTGTTATTGACAATAATAAAATGATATGAGTTTCAAACTCCCCTGCCCCGTGCTGCCTTCCGATTTAATCATTAGTCAGTATCTGCATTCTTCCCTAAGGAATACTTTTATTATCTCAAATAAGAATGACAAGCTGAGATCAGTGAATTTACAAAATTCTATTTAAATGCTGCTTCTATTTCCGCAGGTTTACCCTCTCCTCTCAATATTAGGGTTACAACAAAACTTAACATCTTCTAGACAAACCAAGAAACGTTAAGATGTGTATAATTACCTTTTGACTCAAAAGGTAATATGTACTTCTAGTGACAGCAGCTGCCAAAGGACAGAGAAAACTATTGTTCACAGCTCAAGGTCAAGAGCTGCTATTGTTTCTTTATATCCTATCCTCTGCCAACCAATAAGAGCCCATTTGTTCTACTCAAATAGTAATTTAATAAATAGCCTCAAAGTGACCAAGGTAATCAAAGAGTAACATAGTTCTAAGAGAAAAAATATATTCATATTGGGGCTTGCTTTTATTTCCTTCCCTTACACAAAAGATAGAAATGTCAATATTCTTTTAAAATCTACAAATATTCACCATGTTACTTCTGAAGCTCCAATTTAATTGTATAGCCCAAAGATAATTAAAAATTTAGCATTTGGAAATAACAGCAGATATCTTGTGCACAAAATTAGCATGCATGCACCCGAAGAACAAAACCTATATTATATCTAACTGACTGGAAACTTTAAAGCCTCTTCTAAAAATCCTAAAGATCATTTATTTTTCAGAGGAGTAGAGGACTTAATATTAAAATGCTCACTAAGGATATTTTCTCCACTCCCCAGTTACTGCTATTAGTTGCAGCCACAAGTCTGATGATCTCCATGATATATAATAAGAATTTAAATACTACAAATAAACACTGGATCTTGATCATTTTTAAACAAAATATAAATCATGTATTATTTCTAAACAACTACCTAGGCAAATATACTACAGAATAAATTATATCTGATTAATCCAACTCACAGAATCAATAACAACAAAGCCTAGAAGGCTGTGAGATAGCATCCAGACCCTGCCATCCAGATCCTGAGCAAGGACCCTGAGCAGGATCGGTGGTCAACACCAGTGAGCAGCAGCAGGAGGGGAGATAAAAGAGATATCGTTTTGATAATTTCACAGCATCACTTTGACTCTGTGCTACATTTTTTCCCCCACTATGTATCTAGCAGTTACTAGATCTTATCCCGCTTAGCCTAGACAAACAATCAATACCAACTTCCTTTGGCCTCCAGAAAATTTTATATCCTCTCTGAGTAGGTTTAGAGTATTAACTGGACAAAATCGCACCAAGTTTTCTATTTTGGTTAGTTTCCTAACACTAACTTGGAAGTCTCTGTTCTCACAAATAATTAAATGTGCTTATACAGTAAACAACTATTTGAGTGCTTGCTGGATGTCAGGCAACACAAAAAAGCAGGACCAAGAAATAAAGATAAAGGAGAGGGTCATTCCAGGCAGAGGAAAGTTCATTTGTAGTTTTCCTCATGCCAAAAGCATCTTTGGCTGCTCAGTTGCTTTGATTTTTGTGTGGGCTTTTTTTTTTTTTAGGTTTGTTTGTTTGTTTGTTTGGTCTCAGAGCTTACATTTTTTTTTAATTTTGTACATTTATTCACTCTATATCACTTAGCATGTAAATTGAATTTACCCAACATGAATACACTACATACCAGTCCAGTTGAGAATATAAAACATGTTATCATCAACAGATAATAACCCATTTCTGTGTCCCATAAATGTCTTGCCTTTCTATTTTCATCTTTAATTTCTTTGCTTACACTCTCCTCTCCTTCTCCCACCCTCTTCTCACATTGTCTCTAGTATCCATAACCATTTTTAACACGTCTATGTCCTCTAATCTTTCAAGTTCCACCATGGAGTGCAGACAGAAAGTATATGTTAAGTGGAGACATACAATGACTCTCTTTCATAGCTTGCCTTGCTTCACCCTGTAGTAAGTCTTCTATATTCATTCACTTTCTATCAAATGCCAAGGTTTTGTCTTTATGGCTGAGTAATAGTCCATATAGTATATGTGCTACTCTTCATAAATTCATTCATCTGTTCATGGACACTTGGGTTGGTTCCATGTCTCAGCAATTGTGAATAATGGCACAATAAACATAGATGTGCAAGCACTTTTCCAACTAAGAGTTCTCTTATCCCTGGGTAGATACCCAGCAGTGGAATTGCTGGATCTTATGGTAGTTCTATTTGTAGGTCTTTAAGGAACCTCCATATTGTCCTCCACAGTGGCTGGACCAATCTACATTCCCACTAGCAGTGTAGGAGAGTTCCCTTTTCACCACATCCCCACCGGCATTTTTTTTTTTATTGTTTCTTTAATCTTTGTCATTCTGACTGAGTTTAGGTGGTATCTCATTGTGGTTTTGATCTGCATCTCCCTTAAGATGAGGAATGTGGAGCTTTTTTTCATGTGCTTTTTTGTATGTCTTCCTTAGAGAGTTATTTATTCAGTTCATTTTCCCATCTTTTAATTGGGTTAATTTTTTTTTTCAGGTAAGTCGCCTGAGTTCCCTCTGTATTCTGGTTATCAGTTCCTTATCCGAGGCAAAGTTTACAAAAATATTCTCCCATTCTGAGGGTTGTTTATTCACACTAATTACTGTGTCTTTCGCTGTGCAGAAACTTCTTAACTGATGTAATCTCATTTGTCTATTTTGGGGGTTATTGCTTGTGAACTGGGGGTCTTATTTAAGAGCCTTTGCCTACCCCAATGTCTCCCTGAGTTTCCCCAGTGTTTTCCACCAGTAGTTTTATAATTCATGGTCTTACATTTACATCTACAATTCACTTTGAGTTGATTTTTGTTAATGGT
>NW_006159844.1:1792588-1793619 GCF_000334495.1 Tupaia belangeri chinensis | reverse complement strand
CAGCTTCATCTTTCTGCAGATGAATACCCAGTTTTTCCAGCATATTTGCTAAAGAAGTTTTCCTTTCCCCACTGTATTGACTGGTACCCTTTATCAAAAATTACTTGACCGTATGTTTTGGGATTTATTTCTCGGTTCTCTGTTTTGTTCCATTGGTTCACATGCCTATTTTTGTGCCAATACTATATTGTTTTGATTATCGCAGCTTTGTAATATATTTTGGAGTCAGGAAGTGAGATGCCACCCACTCCACTCTTCTTGTGCAGGGTTGCTTTGGCTATACGGGGCCTTTTATGATTCCAAATAAATTCTATGATTGTCTTTTCTAGATCTGTGATGAATGTCTCTGGTAATTTGATAGGGATTGCATTAAATATGTAGATTAATTTGGGTATAATTGCCATTTTTGTTATATTAATTCTCCCAATTCAGGAACATGGGATGTTCTTCCGCTTTTTTGTGTCATTTTCAATTTATTTTTTAAGATTTTCATAGTTTTCCTTATAGAGGTCTTTGACTTCCTTGGTTAGATTTATTCCTAGTTATACTTTTTGTGGCTATGGTAAGTGGAATTACTTTCTTCAGTTCTAACTCTGTCTGCTTGCTGTTTGTATATAGAAATGCTATAGTTTTTTTTGGGGGGGGGAGGGGGTTCTTGCTATAGGGCACATGAGCTTGGCAGAAAGAGAGAGACAGAGAAACAAAAATGCAAGAAATCACCCCCCGGGGGAAAGGCCACGCAGTAATCCCTTCTCCTCCATTCTCCTCTCGGGATCTTGGGCATGCACATACATGTACCCGGCATGAGTTCAAGCTATCGGGTCCAGGACTCAAACTGTGGTCGACTACATGGGAGTCCAGCGACATAGCCATTACACTAACTGCTGGTCCCAGAAATGCTATAGATTTTTGTAAGTTGATTTTATATCCTACCACTTTACTATATTCATTTATTACTTGAGAAGGTTTTTTTGTGGATACCTTTGGGTCTTCTATGTATACAATCAAGTCATCTGCAAATAGAGATTAAT
>NW_006159844.1:1745376-1792564 GCF_000334495.1 Tupaia belangeri chinensis | reverse complement strand
CCTATTTGAATGCCTTTTATTTCATTCTCTTGCCTGATTGCATTGGCTAGGACTTCCAATACTATACTGAAAAGGAGCGGAGAAAGTGGGCAGCCTTGTCTTCTCTAACAATTCCATTTGATTATTTTTATCTTTCAAATCGTGAAAGAATTTGCTCATTTCCTGGAGTTCATTTTCTCTTCTCTCTTGCATCTTCTGGAGTTTATTGTCTCTTTTCTCTTGCATCTCATTTAGTTTTGTCAATACAAATAATCTGAATTGTTTATCTGACATCTCTGTGAGTTCCTTTGTATTGTCTGTGGTGAGGAATTGATCCTCTCCCTTGGGGGTGAGATAATTTCTTGGTTTTCATATATTTCTTGTGCCTCTGTAGTGGTTTCTGGTCAACTGTTGTTCTATACCTTTCTTCCTAATTTCTTGGACTTAATTCTGAGCCATCAAAAGCATGCAGGAGAAGATGATCTGAGAAATTTCTGCAGCTCTATCTGCCTGACACTCACCTAGCAACCTGCACCTTTGTAGCTGAAACTGGATAATTCAAAGGCCTCCCAATTTCTAGAGAACAGGTGCCACCTGGGGCTGAGCTGCTGAATATCAACCAAGGAAGATGACAGGGAATGCGTGCACTATCACCTTCAGAAAATAGTGACATCTGAGAGTTCTGCCGCTTTGTCTTCCTGCAACTTGCAAGAAGGCCCATCCTTTGTCTTCCTGCAACTTGCAACAGTCAACCAGGCCCATCCTTGCTGGGGTGGGTGTCCCAGTGGCATGGGGACTGAGGAAAGGAGTCTCCAAATCCCAGTTAACATACCTGAGGTTTCAATGGCATGTGGGCAGAGATGAGCTGCCGCTCCATCTCCCTGCTGCTTGCCATGCAGCCACTCAGGCCCGTTCTTGCTGGTCCAGGTGTCCCAATCTGGCTGCTCAGTCACTTCTAACCACTCAGCAGAACTAATCTGCCTGAGGTCTTGGGTGATTTGCCTCTGTCAATGCTGTTACAGTAAAGAGACATTTTATATCAAGAAAAATAGATTCTGGGTTAGCCCATAGCACAGTGGTTAATTAAGTGCTTTGCATGGAAAGTCAGCTCCCACATGGCCAACCACAGCTCAAATCCCAACCCCAGAATCTTGAAAAACACACTGGGTACATGTGTGTGCATACCTGAAATTCTGATGAGATAGAGAAATGGAGGAAAAAAGATTGCAGTGTGACTACACCCTATTGGGGGTACATTTTTTTCTCTCTTAAGTGCACATGCCCACTGACAATAAAAAAAAGAAAGAAAACAAGATAGATTGCATTGTAAAAGTACTTTTTATTTTAGTGGTAGCTTCTAATTCAGCTCAAGTTATTTCTAAACTTTGAAAATTAACCCATTAAGATATTTTTCCAAAAAAAATAAAGTGATGACTACATATTATGGTTGTGACTAGATAAATGACTAAGTGACTATCATTGTGATAGTACCAGATTTGTATATGGAAAATATCTTTTGCATACATTCATCAGTGGGTTAATAGTACAAATGACAGGTGAATAAAATGTAAATGATAGGTAAGAATAGTTGTACCAATATGGTCTTTAAGGTTAATTTTATTTCATTTTGAAGCTTTTCCTTGGAGTCTCTAATAAACTCCAACTAAAATGCCCAATAGGGGCCGGGCCTGCAGCACAGTGATGCAAAGAGGAAGCTGCAAGAAGGAAGACTGGTCCCACATGGTCCACCAGGTTTTGAGTCCTGACACAAAGTCTTGAAAGACACACTGGGCACATGTACATGACCAAAATCATGAAGAGATTGAGACTAGAGGAGAAAAGATCATGGCATGACCCCATTAGAGGTGCTCTTTCTGTCTCTCCACCTCTCCCTCTTTCTCTGTGCCTTTCTCTCTCTCTCTCATATGTACACATACAGTCTCTGGCATACAAAAAAGTTCTGAAAATGAAAAATAAATAAAATACTTGAATACAAATTGTTATCATAAGATGCATGTAATTTTTAGCCTTTTAACGCTTTGGTAACAAAACAAAAATCTGCTTTTCATATATCACAATTCTTTTAAGTCTTTATTGAATTAATCCATCTTGAAACAAAATGAAAAATATAATTGAGAACTATACTTGATAATATTGGAAAATAATACATTTACTTGTAGTATGGCATTATAATTATATTTTTAATACACAATATGTCCCTAAGGGTTTTATTAAAGAAATAATCTTCTGGGTATCTACCTCAAGACATTAAGACACACACGTATACAGAATGAATTATTAGTGTTTTATTAATATATAAATATAATATCTTAAGTTTTAAACAAAGTAAAATTATTTAGTCCTTTTTTAAAAATGAGTGTGTTGTTTTTCCCCACAAAATAAGATTATGAGTACAAAATTTAATATTAAAGCTGAACAATAAAAATTAAATGTAAACTATCTTAGACTCAGTCCCTGAAGGGTGAATAAAAAATAAAAATATAATAACCAGATGAAAGTGATATCAAGTAAGAAAAAAAAAGTGTTATCTTGGTGGAAAAGGAAAGTTACCTTACTTCATATAAAAACAAAAAATAGGGCCAGCCTGTGGCATGGCAGCTGAGATGGCTGGATCTCACATCTCTGAACACGCAGCTGAAAAACATGCCAGCACGTGTGTATGTGGGCCCAAAATTCCAAAATGAAGGGGAAATGGAGAAGGAATTGTGACATGGTCATTCCCCATGGGGAATGCTTTCTCACTTTCTTTCTCTCTCTGACAAATGCATGTACCCTCCGGCAAATTTTTTTTAGATATAAAATTAGCTCTTTCTACCACGGTCTTCTAAAAGCAAATTAAAAAGAAGGGGAGAAGACAGGAACTTTCTGAGGATCTGGGACAAACTCGGGATTCAGTAGGAACAGAGCACAAGTATTCTCTGCCTTTATGAATCTACATATGACAGATGGACACACATTGAGAAAACACGGTATTACAAATGATGTAGGAATTGAGTGCCATGAGGAAGAACATGGAAAAGCTCTACTTTAAATGAGGACCTGCTCACCAGCAGGTCCTAGGACAAACACAGAGAGCCTTTTTGTTGTTTCATGTTTTTATTACTATGAAGTAACAAAAATAAATTACATTATGGAAGTTTAAATATTAAATGGTATAAAAATTATATCATATAAACATTATCCAAGGGCTATAATTCTTGACTGCTTTTTGTTCAAGTTATATTGAAGCTATAGCATGTACTTCATACTGAAAAAAGAAAAAGCATTTTTATGAAGAATAATAATCCATATGAAGGGTGACAAATATATCTTTAACTCTAGTGATGGTATTACACAGAATATATATGGCCCTTGGCTCAGCCAATGTGAAAAATATGAATATATATATATAGCATGCTTGTAGGATTCAATCCAGTATCTTAACCACAAGTTCCAGGCTCCAAGAAATTCATTCTGTGAAGACAGATATTGATCATAAAGACAGTTAAAGCAAAGAGATCAACTCTGTTCATTTCTTCTTATTTTCCCAACAGCTTCTCAAGGTCAGAGAACATGTCTGCTTCATTCTGTAAATCTTCATTAGACCTAGGACAGGGCCATCCACAAAGGGAGTCCTTTTAGGTGCCCCTGAGGGAAAAGAAAATATCAAAGATTTTGTGAGTTATTGTCACTGAAAGTAAATGGGGCATCTTGAAACAGCGAAGAAATAAGTCTGACAGAAAAAAATGCATGTGAGAAAGCAGTCTAGATAAGATTGGAATTGTGGGTTTAGGCCATCCTGAGGAAGACCTAAAAAACACGGACAGGGAGCTGAAACTCTTAGACAATGAAATCATCAAAGGGAATTCTGAATACACATCTCTTCCTTGCACTGGAAGAAAACTGTAGGGAACTTGTGAGGGAAGAGAGATGGAATTTAAGGAAGCTATCAGGTTGTGATTAAAAGAGAAAGCAGAAAGGGATGATGGCCAGAGGTACAATGTGATAGAGTGATAATAATGGTAAGAACGAATATGGGGAGGGAGAAGAAACTAAGGATGACTCTAATTTATCCTGTTGTTTTACTGAAAAATATAGTAATATTACTGACAAAACGGAATCTCAAGAAAATCAAGAAGGAAGTTGGTTTGGAGGGAGGTTGGTGAGTGTGGTTTTAAACATGTTGAGTTTGAGGTGACACTGATCTAAACGAAAATATTCAATCAGCAATTTGTTTTGTATTTGTGATTTATAATCTGTCTTCTTTTTTTATATTTGGCAGTGGGCATGTGAGCATACAAGAGAGAGGAAGGGAGAAAGGGAGAGGAAGAGAGCAACCCCTGACAGTCATACTGCAATCCCATCTCCATTTCCCCATCTTGTTGGGATACTTGGCATACACATGCCCAGTGTGTTTTACAAGCTGCCAGGCCAAGATGTGAACCATGCAATAGACCATGTGGGATCTAGTTCTCTTAACTACTATGCCAGCCCTGCCTCTCTTTTTAAAAAATGATTGAGTTAGCTTGATTGAAATCAAAATAACGCAAAGTACAATTTTTTTAACCACATAAGTTAAAAATTATAGTTAAAGTTTTTTAACAATATAATAGTCCTTCAAAATTATTAGGGGAATGGCCATTACCATATGTCAATAAGTTATTTAGGAAACAATTGGAAACTCAGAGCTAGAACTCAGGTTGAGGCAGGTTTGGAACCATACGTGACATCTGCATACAAATATCTTTATGGTCTCTGAGGCCAAGAACTATGCTTGGTAGGTGTATAGGACCAACAACGATAGAGGCTTCAAAATGCCATTAAGAAAGTCATACAGGGTTAATGTCTCTGTACTGACTGACATGCATGGCATTCCCTTTTGAAAAACAATGTAATGCACTGTAAAGTTATATGTAATCCAATGTAATATAAAGAAGATTATGATGATAATAAAAAATTAAAAATTAAAAAAAAAGAAAGTCATACAGGGGAAGTCCTACTTCCAGGTTGTTGTATTGTTACACCATGAGCTCAATCAGCACCGGGTATGACCTGTCAGCATCTACATTCTCTCCTGATGGAAGAGTTTTTCAGATCGAATATGCTATGAAGGCTATGGAAAATAGTAGTACAGCCATTGGAATTAGATGTAAAGATGGTGGTGTCTTTGGGATAAAAAAAATTAGTCCTTTCTAAACTCTCTGCAGAAGGTTCCAAGAAAAGACTTTTTAATGTTGATCGGCATGTTGGAATGGCAGTAGCAGGTTTGTTGGCAGATGCTCGCTCTTTAGCAGACATAGCAAGAGAAGAAGCTTCCAACTTTAGATCTAACTTTGGCTATAACATTCCACTAAAACATCTTGCAGACAGAATGGCCATGTACGTCTATGCATATACGCTCCACAGTACTATTAGACCTTTTGGCTGCAAGTTCATGTTAGGGTCTTACAGTGTGAATGACGGTGCACAACTCTACGTGATTGACCCATCAGGTGTTTCATACAGTTATTGGGGCTGTGCCATTGGCAAAGCCAGGCAAGCTGCAAAGACAGAAATAGAAAAGCTTCAGATGAAAGAAATGACCTGCTGTGATGTTGCTAAAGAAGTTGCAATAATAATTTACATAGTACATGATGAAGTTAAGGGTAAAGCTTTTGAACTAGAGCTCAGCTGAGTTGGTGAATTAACTAAAGGAAGGCATGAAATTGTTCCCAAAGACATCAAGAAGCAGCAGAGAAATATGCTAAGGAATCTCTGAAAGAAGATGAATCAGATGATGATAATATGTAATGTTTACTTCAGCATCTACTCTATTTTCAGTTGCTACTACTGTCCCATGTTAATATTTAGTCCCATGGATTATATGTACCTACTGACCAATTTTCATTAAATTTTTGTTGTATAAGAAAGAAAGAAGAAAGAAAGAAAGAAAGAAAGAAAGAAAGAAAGAAAGAAAGAAAGAAAGAAAGAAAGAAAGAAAGAAAGAAAAAGAAAGAGAAAAAAAGAAAAGAAAGTCATACAGGAGGTCAGTCCCTTTGGTCAAGTGGTTAAGGGACCTGGATCCCATGTGACTAACTGTGATTTGAATTCTGTACCCCATGGCTGTGTGTGCAAGACCAAATCCCAACAAGATGGGAAAATAAAAGAGAATAGATGGCAGTGTGACTATGCTCCATTAAGAGGTCCTTTCTCCCTCTCCCTCTGACTCTTTAGTGAATGCACATGCCCTCGGGCAATCTTTAAAAAAATTTTTTTTAATTAAAAAAAAAAAGAACATGGAGTGGAAAATAATCAGAGCCCAGGGATTTCTTTTGAAGCCATATTTGCACAAAGAAAGCACTGTTATTATTCTTTGTTTATTTATTTTGAAAGGTAGATTTTTGCTACAGGGTGCATGTGCTCACTGAAGAACAGAGACAGACAGAAGGCGAGAAATCACTCCCCAGGGTGGATGACCACACCACAATCCCTTCTCCTCCATTCTACTCTCAGGATTTGGGGCACCCATGCACAGGTGTGCAGCGTGTTTCAAGCGTCTGGTTCAGGACTCAAACCACAGGGGAACCAGCAGTTAGCGTAATGGCTATGTCGCTGGACTCCCACGTAGTCGACCACGGTTCGTGTCCCGGACCCAGTGGCTTAAAACTCATGCCGGGCGCATGTGCGTGCGTGCCCAAGATCCCAAGAGGAGAATGGAGGAGAAGGGATTGCGGCGTGACCATCCCCCCTGTGGGGTGATTTCTCACTTTCTGTCTCTCTGTCTCTCTGTCTGGCGAGCACACGCACCCTATAGCGAAAATCTCTCAAAAAAAAAAAAAAAAAGACTCAAACAACAGTCGGTCATGTGGGGGTCCAGCAACATAACCATTGTGCCATCTGTTGGTCCCAGGAAGCACTGTTTTTATTAAGACAGTTTTTTTGAAGTGGCTTGGGGTAAAAGCTAAGGGAGGAAATAGGAGATAGAAAGTCCCTCCCCAAATCATCCCCTTGGCCACAACAGTGATATTGAATAAAAAAGGCTCTCATGCCCTCATGGCCCTCTGCCATTGCAGAGCTACAGTCTAGTCTAGAAAGGAGATTATACATTTTTTTTAATTTTACAATCACTGTTATATCATTACAACATGCAAAATGAATTTTCCCATCCAGAATACACTATATATTGGCTCAATCAAAGATATTACCATACATACTATCTTTAACAGATAGATCATTTTCCATTTTCTGTTTCTTAAATGTTTTGCTTCTTTTTTCCTTTGATTTCCTCCCTCTCACTCTCTACCATTTCCCACCCTCCTCCCACAGTCTATATTTTTAAGAGTAAAAAGAAAAGAAGATGAAGGGAAAGAAGTTAGGTAAGAGTAATTGGCAGTCTGTGGTATGCATGGTGATTAAGATGGCTGGATTCCACATGGCCAACTGCACAGTAAAGTACTAGACCCGGCAGTTTGAGAAACATGCTGAGGACATGTTCATGTGTGCCCAAAATCCCAAGAGGAGACTAAAGGAGAAGGGACTGTAGCATGACCATTCACTTCCTCTCTCTCCCTCTCTTTCTCTCTCTCTCTCTCTGTCCAGCAAGCACCTCCTCTGGAAAAAAAAATTAAAAGAGAATGTTTCAGTGGGGTGGGAAACAAAATTTATATTATAAAAATCAAGGAAGGCTTTATGACTAAGTGAGGTTTCAGTTAATGCCTAAAGACTGAGTTGGAAGAAATCAGAGGAGAGAGATTTGCAGACTGGGAGAATGGCAGATGCAGAAGCCCTCAGAAAGAAAAATGTTTGCCCCTTTGAGGACCAGGAATAAGAAACTGGGTAGCCAGTTGAGAACAAGCAAAGAGGACAGAGCATAAAATTAGGTTTAGGAGTCAGGTGGTGGTACAGCAGCAACAGAACAGGACCCCCATGGGAAAGGTCTAGAATTCACCTCCTGGAACCTCTCTGGGCACACCACACACACCAGTGTTCCCAGCTGGCTGAGATTGGTTAAGACTCTATTAGGGATGCGCCTCTCTCTCTCTCTTTCTCTCTCCCCCTCTCTGAAGGAGGAAATAAATGAACTATTTTGAAATTTATCTTAGAAAAATAAACAAAAACAATTTTTTTTTCAGTTAGCTTAAACGTATGAGTATCTTACAGGTGAAACTCAGAGAGGTTAAATAGCATACTCAAGTTTATCCATCTGAAAACTGGAAGTCGATCCCAGGCCACAGGTCAGTCTGATTTAAAGCCTATACTCCTGACCCCTCCAATAGACTCTCCTAACCTTCCTGATCTTAACAGTCACCTGAGGTGCTTGTTAATGTAGGATTTCCAGGCTCGACCCCAAAACTTCAGAATCAGATTCTAATAAAGAGGAGGCACATTAGAGCCCCACAGGAAAGAAACAGAACATTCAAACTGGATAATTAGAGGAGGATTCAAAAGAAATCAGATCAGCCCTAACACAGGAGGCAAACCCAGTCTCCTCATCTTTTGTTTCCCTGAATGAGAACGTGCACAATGTGCACTAGCCAAACCAAAGACGGTGCCTGTGAGTTTAGCGCCATCGTTCTGTGAGTTATTTTGGCTTTCACATATGGGTTGTTTTTCTAGAATACAGGATTACTACGTTATGAAATGCTAATTGTTTTTGCCATCCTGCATGACCTGCCTGGAAGATGAGATGCAAATTAAGACATAATACAATTATGGTTGCTCTTACCCTATTCAAATGTATTTCTCTTTTCCAACAGGCACAGGTAAGTGGCCCTTATTTTTTCTTTCATTTCCAGCATCTTACTCTACCTCCCCCCTCTTGCAGCCTAGGGACTGAACCCTGCCTGAATGCCTAACATTACCATAATGGTGAGACTTCTTGTTTTAAACAAACGTATCTGGAAAGTCTGCATTCAAATATCTCATCTTTCTAAATAATCGCTTTGGGTAGCTAAATATTTAGTCCACATGGTTGCGTTTTTATACAGTAAACTCTCATTAAAATACTATAACAAGACAAACTGAAAGAGAAGAGGCGTTTTCAGAGAAGGATGACATCCATCAGTGTGCAAGGCAGTGTCGTATCCTGCCGTAATGACCGTGGAGAGTTTACAGGTAGGCAGAAACCTCTATTCTTTTCAACACCAGCTGTTAACGTTTCTTCTCCACCTCCTTGCCAGCTGCCCACCTTGATTCAGCTCCATATCTTACAGGACAGAATGAAATACTTCACTGACGGAAATGTTTCCCAAAAAAGAAAGTGAGAAGGGAAGGAGGGAAAGAAGCGAAGGAAGGATGGGAAGGAGGAAGGGATGGTATCAAAAAGAAATAAATGTCTTTTGGCAAATTACCTAAAAATCTGATCTCAATAAGTCAGTAAGCACTTAAGATTATTTTAGGATGTGAGTTGTTTATAGTTGTAAATATTTGAACTGCTAAAGTGTTCAATCACATCGGATTGGATAAATAATTTATGAGCTATCCATACAATGGAATAGTTGTGATTATTTAAAGTTATAGTATAGGCCTATATCCATTGACATGGAATATTGTTAAAGTGCGAAAAGCAAGTTACAGATCTATAAGTATAATCCAGTCTTATTATTTAAATTTGTATTTATACATATGATGTATGCATGAATGCCTGTGTATGTATACACAGGGAAAGAAAGCCACCGAGTCCTGGACTCGAACCGCGGTCGTCCACATGGGAATCCAGTGCCTTTAACCACCATGCCACCTACCAGCCCCTAAATGGTTATTTTTGAGAAGTAAAACTTATGGAAGATTTCTTTCTTTTTTGCTTATCTCTGTTTTCTAATTATCCTACAAGGAACATGACTTATTTGTGGAAAGCTGTCAGACAGAAAACTGAGTAGCTGTGGCTGGAAATTGTTATATAAGTACTTCCTCAAAATTTACTATTCTATATCACCTTTAAGGTAAGAAATATTATGTTGTAGATATGGTAATAAAATTTGCACACCAATCTCTGGTATCCATGTTTAGTGCTTTTAAAATCATCGGACTTTTCATGAAAAGACAAGATAAAAATGTATAGCGTATGCAAACATAAAAATGTAGAGGGTGTGAAAACAACTTTTTACGAAAGAGAATACAATAAAATAAAAAAGATATATCTGAATGGTTTACGGGCATGTGTAAATATTACCTGGAAGGGAAAATAAGAAACTTGTAGCAAGGCCAGCTCCATTGCACAGTGGTAAGTGCACTACCTCAGGACAAACTGGATTCCACGTGATGACTTTGGTTGGACTCCCCAGCTGGGTCAGCCAGAAACACGTTGGGCACATGCACAAGTGCCCGAGATCCAATGGAGACTGGAGGAAAGGAATCATGGTGTGGCCAGACCCTGAGGAAAGTGCTCATCTCTCTCCCCTCCCCCCACATCCTCATGTGCATGCACAAGCACTTTATTATGAATAAAGAATAAGATAAATTTATCACAGTAGTTACGTGTAGGGTATAGGAACTGAACTGAAGGAAACAGAGATAAACTTCTTTTTTATTTTTTGATGTTTGAAATTTGTGAATCAATTACCTAGTCCAAAACAAAATGTTAAATTAATCTATCTACTTCTCACTAACTTATGTAGTTTTTTTTCATGTTTCCCAGAATTTTACCTTTGTGATCAGTTTAGTGATTTAGTCTTGATATAATTTTAATGATATTCACATGTTTATATGGATTTTTTTTTTCAGACAAGCTCTTCCTATGTCCTAATCCTATGCCTTAGCCTCCCAAATAGCCAGGACTACAGGCATATGCATGTGCCTATCTTGCACGATTTTTTTTTTTTGTACCATTTCTACTAGGTCTCTTTTCAAATAGTAAAGTCCACATTACCTGGGGGTCAGCAGGTGGTGTGATGGTTAAAGGCACTGAACTTGCATATAGCTGACCATGGTTCAAATCCTGGACCTGGTGGCTTGCTTTCTCACTTCCCCTCTGTCTCTCTCTGTCTTTCTCTGGTCAAACTGGATAATAATAATAATAATTAATAAAGTTAAAATAAAATCGTTCTTTAAAAAAAAAAAAAAAGGTAAAATGACCTGGATAGACCTGGATAGAGGGATAGTCTCAGCACCTTGACAGCAGAATGGGTGAATATTTTTACTCTATCCTTTTAAAAGGGAGGTTAACCAAGAAGGTCAAATAGAAAATAAACCACGATTGAGGGTTTGTGGCTAACAGGCATGTAGGAGGCACATGCTCTCGTTCATCATCCTATTTAGGATGCAGTATTAACTTCTCTTGGATCACAACTCTGCCTCTATTGTTTCCCCATTAACACAGTGCACCCAGTGGGAACATCTGCCCAACACTAATGAGCTATTCACAGAAGAAACGAGAATAGGCTACTAGGAGCCAAGGTAAAGCAATTAGAGGGAAAGGGAGACTGTTGGCTCCTGACCTAAATTGAATTGCTTTTAAGAGACAGAAACAGATTTTTAATTATGTAATGCCTTTGTTTCTCATTTCCTTTAAAATGTAAAGGTCAAAATCCCCTTGCAAATGCTAAGGGCCAGATTCACTACTGGTGAGTCTGTGAGGACCGGATGGACACAAACCAGAAAAGATGCCCAGTTCTCCCCTGATGGAACCAAAGCATTGTTTCCCCTTTTTTTGTTATCATCCAAAGTATTGTTTGAAATAGTTAATATCTACTGTGTCTCTCCTTTTGCAACTTCCTTTTCTTTCTGAATACTATTCTAAGAGAAATTTAGTCTGCCTTTACTAAGAAGGCGTGACGATTTGGATAAGCAAAAGTCTAGTTAACTTCTACTTTTGCAATAATTGACTTTGCTTCGAGATTGCTTTAACGTCCTCTTCTCTTCCTTGTATTTATTAAGTTTGCATTTCAGTAGTGGATGAGATTATCTTCTCACACACTTCCCGTCTACTCTTCATTCCACCCAGCCCACCCCCTCCGCCCCCAGATACCTTCATTCTTTAGAGCCTGGCTGGGCCCACCTCCTCAGCAGGGACTTCCCTGGTTGCTCTCCTGATTTCCAGCCTATTTCTGTTTACGCCTTTCACCCTGACACTCAATCTCACATTGTCCCTTCTTTCATTCGGCAAGAAATCTAATAAGTGGACCACATATGATTCACATGACAAGAAAACAAAAGGAATTAAAGCACAGCTGTGCCCTGAGGTTCAGTTAGTGACATTAGGATCTCTTTCTCCTGCTCCATCTCTTGATTCTGCTTTCCCTATGCGTGGTTTTTTTCTCAGGCCAACTTTCCCCATAAGGTGGCTAATATAGTCCTAGCAGTTGTAGGCTTTAGGAAAAGAAGAGCCTCTTTCCCAACATTCTAGCAGAAGTCCCAGGGATGATGGTAGACGTCCAGTCCCAACTTACACACTCACCCAGGGATGGAGCTGGAAATCAGCTCCACCCCAGACCACGCTCTGAGAAGGGGACTGGCTGGATACCAAAAAGAAAAGAAGGATTATGCCACCAAAAGGTACAACGCTGGACACACACATACACACACAGTTGTCCTAACAGCACTGTCATTGCCCCAGATTTATGTGAGTACATTTTATCTCACCTTCCTAGACAGTAAGTTTGTGAAGATCAGAGATTTTTACTATCATCCCACATCTGGCCCATTATAAAACCTTAGTACATGCACATATATAGATACACATGTACGTGTGTGTGTGTGTATATATATATATATACATGCGCACACACACAAATATACATACACATATGTATGTATACTGAATATGAAATTTTCCCTTCCCCAAAAAAAAAAAAAAAAAACGGAGAAAGAGAGAGAAACCCAATATAAACCTCCGTCTCTACAGGGCTGGACACCTCCATGGACACAGCAAAGGAAAATCCCATATTTAGGGCCAGTAGACAGTGTTTTCAATGGTGATAAACCTAATCACTCCTGAACAGAACAAATGCTCTACTTTCTTTTTAAAGAGCTTAGAACAGGAATCAGTCAACTTTTTTTTTTCATAGACCAGTTAACACATTTGAGAGAATTTCAGTTTATGGTGGGCCGAACCCATGGCCTAGAGATTAAGAGAGCCGGATCCTACATGAACAATCACACAAATTCAATCCTGGCTCCAGCAGCTTCAAAAACAGTGAGGAGGCCAGCAGTTACTCCTACACTGCTGTTTGAGTCCTGGATCAGGTGGCTTGAAAATCACAGCGGGCATGTGTGCAGGTGTGCCCAAGATTCCAGGAGAATACAGGAAAAGGAACTTTGGCATAGCCATCCCACCGCAGGGTGATTTCTCACTTTACCTCTCACTGTCTCTGTCTCTCTTTCTCTCTGGTGAGTTCACACACCCTAAAACAAACAAAAAAGAAAAACAGTGGGCATGTGTATGTGAATGCCCCAGATCTCAACAGGTTGGAAAAACGGAGAAGGGATTTGGGTGCAACTATGCCCCATTGGGGAGTGCTTTCTCCCACTATCTCTTTGTCTCTCTGTCTTTCTCTGGCAAGCACTCATACATCCTCTGGCATTTTTTTTAAGGGAAAAAAAGCTTGTGGAAAATGGAATTAAAATGTGAATTTATTTAGGTCCTAAGTTTGTGTTTCTTTCTTTTTAATTTTCCCAAGAGTGTGTGTACTCACTGGAGAAAGATGGAGAGAAAAAGAGAGAAGGAAAGCAAGAAACCACTCCTCACAGAAGACGGTCATGCCATAGTCCCTTCTCCATTTTTCCTTCCTTTCAAGATTCTGGGCATGGGACCAGCAGTTGGTGTAATGGCTATGTCACTGGACTCCCATGTAGTCGACTGAGGTTCAAGTCCCAGACCTGATGGCTTAAACTAACACCGCACGCATGTGCGTGCATGCCTAAGATCCCAAGAGGAGAATGGAGAAGAAGGGATTGCGGTGTGGCCATCCCCACTGCAGGGTGATTTCTCGCTTTCTGTCTCTCTGCCTCTGTCTTTCTGGTGAGCGCATGCACCCTATAGCAAAAACTTCCCAAAATAAATAAATAAATAAATAATAAATAAAATTTTTAAGATAATAATAACAAATGGAATTAAATAAATAAATAATTCTTTTAAAATATTTATTTCCTTCATTTTGTTTTCTTTTTTCTTTTTTTTTTTTCTTTTTTCTGCCAGTGAGTGCCTGTGCTCACCAGAGGGAGAGAGAAAGTACCCCCCTCCATAGTCACTCTGTAATTCCTTTCCCTCCACTTCTCTATTCCATCACAATTTGGGGCATCATGCACATTGCCCAGAATGTTTTTCTTTTTATTTCTTTCATTTTTTTTTTCATGCAATCACTGTACATCTTTAAAGCACACAAAATGGATTTTCCCAGCATGGATAGTGTGAATATATTGTGTATTAGTCCAGTCAAAGATATACCATATACATTATCATCATCAGATAAGTTTTCATTTTTGTGTTCATTAAATGATTTTGTTTCTTCTCCTCAGAGTGTTTTTCAAACCTCCATGACTGGGATTCAAACCACAATCAGTCGTGCAGGATCTGAGGGGTTTTTGTTGTTGCTGTTGTTAGGTTTTTGCCATAGAGCATGTGCACTCACCTGACAGCGACAGAGAGACAGAGGGAAAGTGAGAAATCACCCTCCAGGGAGGATGACCATGTCGCAATCCCTTCTCCTCCATTTTCCTTTTGGGATTCTAGGCATGCTTTTCAAGATGCAGGGCCCCAGACTCCAACTATGGTTGGCCATGTGTGAGTCCAGCACCTTAACCACCACACCACTCGCTGGCCCCTGAGATCCAGTTTTCTATGCACAGCTTAACCACTGTTATGGAACCAGTCCTTACCTTCTTTTGATTTTCTTTAAGACTAAGAAATACATTCTCAGCTTGTAAGTCATACAAAAAAAAAAAAGGCAGGGACAGGGAGCCAGAATTGACTCATGAGCCAGAATTTGCTAATATTTGCCCTGAGTATTACAGGTTCTCCTAGACGGACTCTCTTAAAACTTTACTCACATAAGAGGGAAGCAAAAATCGAATTTGGTGACTTTAAAACTTTTGCATTTTGAGAGACTGAAGTTTTCATGCATGTGGTACTTAAATTTATGGATGCCTGTCAGATCTGTTCTTAAAGGACCTGCAAAATAATTTAACCATATTCACTTCAGTTTTCTTAAATTTCAGCCGTAGAGGCTAGATACCAGGACAAAAGTTCTGCAGGTTTAAAAGTCATATCTCTAGTATACTGGATGGCAGATTACTAGTGGTTATGGTAAGTGGGTTAACATTTATATTACCATTTATTCAGCCTCAAATTGATCAAAATATTTAGATAATCTGAAGGGGTCATTGCTTTTCTTAATTCATGTATTGTTCAATATTTTTGACCACTTACTATTCTCCAGATTAAATAACAATAACAATTAATATTTTACTTTATTCCATATAAGAATAGAAGTAGCTAAATAACATTTACATGGTATTCTAAAATTGTCAAATTATTTTAAGAATTATTATGTCATTTATGTGTCAGTCTGTCATTTAATTTCCCTCCTAAATTAATGTATCGGTTGGAAAATTTTATATTATTATATAAACCCCCTTTCCTTCAGGGAAACAAAGAGGTTAAGGTACTTGAGTCAAAATTTGAACCTAGGTTTTTGACTCTAGATGCTTTTTCTTCCCATGACACTGGCTCAAATATCTTTAAGGGGAATTTTGTACATAGAGTCAGGCCTTTTGTCAACATCAAATATTAAATTTTTAAATCTACACATGAAGACAGATACTGAACAAGACTATCCATCTCTTTTCAAGAACAGAAGTTTAAATAGAAAATCCTACATTGTGAAACAGAATTTCAAGAGCAAAAGATTCCCCTGTTTACTCTCCTTTAGAAAACTCCCAGGGCTGTCACATGGCATGGTGGTTAAGGGAGCTGGATCCCACCTGGCAAACCATGTGGTTCCAGTCCTTGTCCCGACAGCTGGAAAAACAAACCAAGTCCATGTGCATGTGTGCCACAAAGAGAAAGAAATGGAGGAGAACGGATCGAGGCAGGTCCATTCCTTCCCCACCTTTTGGGGGAAATTTTCCTCCTCTCTCTTTCTCTCTCTGTCTTTCTGGTAAGCATACATGATCTCTGGCAAATTAAAAAGAAAAAGGAAAAGAAAAGAAAAGAAAAGAAAAGAAAAGAAAAGAAAAGAAAAGAAAAGAAAAGAAAAGAAAAGAAAAGAAAAGAAAAGAAAAACCCAACAATGGTAACACAGGCATCATTCCTGTAGAAGGTATAAATACATTTCCCCTAAAGGCAGATGGGCTCTAGAATAACATTTGGTCTCATCCTGCCCCTGCTTTCTTCTTTGCTCTTTCGAAACACACACACACACACACACACACACACACACACACACACATCTGCATCTCTAAAACTGTAAAAGTCTCATAAAAAACAGATGTAAGTTAAACTTTGCCCAAATCAGAAGACATCTGAAGAATGGTGGTGACCTAAAAAGACTCTTCTAAAACAAAGCAGCCATTCATAAGGGACATCAATCATCCCAGGTGTGGGGCATGAACTAATACAGAGCTTAGTGACTTTGGAGGCACACAGCCCACCATCTTCCTCTTAGGAAACCCCAAGAATCAACCTCATTTACCAAGCCTCCTGAACTTGCCCTAGCATTTCACCCCCATACAGAACTGTTTTCTTAGCATAGATTGGGCACTCGATTAAAGCCTGATAACCTTAATTCAGTCTTATTTAACAGCATCGGTATATTTGCTCTCCAATGAGAATGTAATCTTTGACGTCAGTTTCACTTCCTGCATCCCCACCCATTTGTCAATGTCTACCACGGCAATACCGGTCTGTGACACTGGTGGCCCCCGTAACCACAACTCCCAGTATTCACACACTTGTACTTCCCCACCACCAGCACCATTTAATTAGAGAACACCCTGCGATTAGTTTTAATCATGTAATGCAGTGGGAGTGATACCGCACAGCTCCCAGCCTAAGCCTTGAGAAAACCTGGAACTTCTGCTTTTGAGCTTGTGAGAGTTCTGAGCTACTACATAAGAAGCTGATGGGAACCGTGTCATGGCAGTATAACGTGGCATGGTGAGAATGAGCCACATGGGAAGGTTCTGGGTCCACACCCCGAGAACCCTCTGAGTATGCCAGGTGCCCACATGCCCATGTTGCAGGACTGCCTGAGGTTGGAAATGAACCACAGCAACAGGATCCTTTTGGAGTCTATCACTCTTTCTCTGCCTCTTTCTCTCTTGCTCATGAAAAAAAAAAAAAAAAAGAAGAGATAAAAAGAGACAAAACTTGGGGTCCAGGCTGTGACCTGGCAGTTAAGGCAATTGAATCCAACGTGGCTAACTGTGCAGTTCAAATTCTGAACCCAGCAGTTTGAAAAACATGCCAGGAGCATGTGTGTGCATGCCCAAAATCTGAAAGGAGGGGAAAATGGAGGAGAAAGGATGGTGGCATGACTATGCCCCATGAGAGGTGCTTTCTGGCTTCCCTCTCTCTCTCACTCTCTCTCTCTACAGTGAGCACACACACCCTCTGGCAAACTAAGACAAAGATAAAAAGACTGGGCTTTTTAATCTGCTAGAGAAAGAAAGGCCCTATTATCTCAAATTTGGTCCAGCTCAGATGCTCCAGAAGCCAAATGTGCCACAAGAAGGGCCACAATTAAGATCAGCAGAAGTTTCCACCCAGCTGAGCCCATAACTGAACAATCATAAGGAAATAAAGCTTTATGGTGTTAAGCCACTAAGGTTTGGATTTATTACACAGCAACAGATAACTGAAACAGGTACTCAGAAAATATTTGTAGAATGAATGAATAAATTAAATTCTTTTTTGCTATTGTTGTTGCTTTTGTTACAAAATTACCATAGCAACAAATGTGACATTAAGACTCATGAAGGACTGGATTGAGAAAAGGGAGAACATATAATGTGTGTGTGTGTGTGTGTGTGTGTGTGTATGTGTGTGTGTAACATAGATTGAAAGCTTTCTGAGTCCCAGGTACTATGTCAAAGCATTTTCACATTCACATTTCAGTTTCTCAACAACAATCCACTGAGGTTGCTATTATTTTCCTACATCTCTTATTGAGCAGAAAACTGAAGTTCTTACAAGTAAATTAACTTGGTCAAGGTCAGTTATAAAGTATAAGAACTTGGATTCAAATACAAATCTTTGTGCATATAATGCTTGCGTTGGTTTTGCTCTGCTGTCCTTCCCTCTTCGTCATTTGTAGCCAGTGAGATAAAACGTTCAGCCTTAGGACTGTTAGTCCTCCAGATGATCTTTAGCTTCTACCATGAGCCCATACATTCAGGTTTTAGCTCCCTTTGCATGATACTATCTGTCCAAATTCATGAAATGGTTACAAAATTCCAGTACTTACATTTATTTATTTATATTTTCCATGAAAGAGAGAGGCAGAGACAGAGATACAGGCACCTTAGCAAGGTCTTCTTGCCATGCTCCACTCCTAGACTCAGCAAGACCAGGTCATGAGCACACATGTACGTGCCTGGCGTACTCAGGGAAGTGCTGGGACATGAACTTGAAAGCAGACTCAGTGATCTTTCTGGCCCAGACATACCAAACTGGTAGTATCCCAGAAGTTTAGGAAAGCAAAAGAAGAAAGGTGAACCCCAGATCACTTGTATCTCTTTAAAATGCACATCTATGGGGACCAGCAAGTGGCGTGGTGGTTAAGGCGCTGAATACTCCCACATGGCCAACTATGGTTCCAATGCTGGACCTGGTGACTTGCTTTCTCTCTCTCTCTCTCGCTCTCTCTCTCTCTCTCGCTCTCTCTCTCTCTCTCGCTCTCTCTCTCTCTCTCGCTCTCTCATCAAATTAAAATAAATAAATGAATAAATAAAATTAAATAAATAATTCTTAAAATAAATGCACATCTATGTCCTAGCACACCTGGCTGGCTCAGTAAGTCTGGGAAACAGGCATTTTGACAAAATCCCCCACTGATTCTGATGCACAGCTGGGTTTGAAAACCACTATTTTAGTCCATTTAAAAATAAAACTAATTCAGGAAAAACTATTAGTCTTTACTCCTCGGAGCACTTCACTAGAGGTCATCAGCCATATTCTTTAACATTGACATGTATAAGCCAGTTTAATATCTCAAAAGGTGAATTTAAATAAATCTTAGCAGTCATTCTAAAACTGGGAGCCATATCCCAGGAAGTGACAAGGAAGATGTAGATTCAGTTCTTTGAACAGATACTAATGGATCTTTCAGGTTTCCAGTCGATGTTGCTATCCTTCAACAAATGTAAGATGCACCCTGCCTTCATGTTACTCTGTGTTGCTAAAGAAATGTAATGTGTTATGACTTCCATATCCAAGCAGAATCTGGCTAACACCCTTCCATAGGGTTGGGCCTATATTTGCATGACTGTATCCATAAAAATATAAGAAAAGAAATCCACCATCAAAATCTTACTGGAATACACACAAATCCCAAGGCACTTGGAGCTGCGCTGAGAAAAACCTGTTTGTTGTCCAGCACAACACATATCCTAGAAAAGAGTTTGTATCCGAAAAAAGAAGCCATTTGGGTAGGAAAAAGCAGTGCACAAAAAAAAGATGTTCTTATTCCCTTCGCTTCAGTCCCCTAACTCCGAGTTCAAAGGAATGTGTCAACTAGAGAATTAGACAGCCACCCTCTATGCTTCCTTGGGTGTTTCTCTAAGTGTCAAACACTACGCCATACAATTATCTTCCCCATCCCACACCTTTACATCTCTGCACCCAGGCAGAAACTGAAATTTTAAACAAGTACTGGAGCAGTATGTGCAGAGAGGCACAAGGGGAGGCAAGGAAGAACTGGAGGGGACCAGTAGCTTTCGCTCTGAGAATAAAGAACGCTGGGGATTGTAGTAGTTTGTGCATTACGGTGGTTCCTATACACAGGTTCAAACATTGGAGATGGATTTCATGTCAGTTGAACAAATGCCTACGTAGAAATGGAAAACAGGGCTAAAATCTCAGTGCACTGACCGGCCATTCACATCCCTGAAAAAGAGGCCATAAAACACAACTTGGGACCATATCAATACATCAGTACATCTTTGTGGAAGAGATGGGTGAAAAGGAACTAATAAAAAAAGCCTATTCATTCTGTGCAATGACAAACATAAAGTCTAGATTTATCTTACCTTGTTCAAGAAAAAAAAGAAGAAGAAGAAAAATGAGCACAAATCTGGGGTGGGGGGAGGAATGATAAGATAAGGAGAAGAGAACAATATTTAAAACACCAAGAAAAAGAGCTAACAGCGCAAATCAACTTTTTCTGTACCCTAGAGGAAAATTTCCAGACTCTGAATAGCTTTCTTGGTATAGTATAAAAAGACACAGGCTCTAACAAAGAAATGCAGAATAAGAAAATGAGATGGTAGACCACGAATGATTTTTAAGGAAATTAAAAACACTGTAGCACACAGCACCATTTCAGTGAATGGTTTGGCTTATTTTATGTAGACTCCATTACCCAACAAGCCCTCTCGTGGTTAGTATTTACCTAGAGAAACACCACAGGCACACTGAGATACAAATGTCAAGAATGTTTATGCAGAATTGTTTGTAGGAGCCAAAAACCATGAGCAACCCAATTGTCCAATTCCAGATGGGATACTATGATGCCTTATATAAATGATGTAACACTGTACAGAAATCAAAATGAACCTAAAATAACATCGACTGACATGTGAAAGAAGCCAGACAAAAATTTTACATTGCTCGATCTCATGTATGTAAGGTTTGAAAACTAAACTACAGGGTCTAGACAGTGGTGCAGCAGTAAAATGCAGCACTCTGCAAGGCTGACCTGCATAAGAAGGTTCCGTGTGTGCCTGGAGCTCTCTGAGTGTGCGCATGTCCATAATCTGTGGCTGGCTAAAGCTGGGGGGTGGATCGCAGCGTCAAGACCCTAATGGAGTGATGTCTCTGCCTTTCTCTCTGTGTGTCCTCTCTGTTTTGCTCACGAAGAAAACAAATTTTTTTAAATTACTACTTGATTTTAAAAATATATTGAACTATCAATACAATAATTAGTGCTACACACTTAGATTGTCAAACTACTTTAAAAAAAGAAAAAGTAAGGCAATAATTATTGTCAAAGTCAGAAGATAGTTACCTTTAAGAGGAGCAGAGACTGTGTACTTGAAATGAGGTGTGTATGGAGCTTCTGGGATGTTGCAATTCTTCCTCCTCATCTGAGGTTAACATGAGGTGATACAGTTTCCTCCATGTGCATTACATTTGATCACTTTTAAAGTTTTATAAACATATTAGCAGAATTAAAATTTAGGTTGAGGGAAAAGGCAAGATTAAAAAAGAAAAAAAAATTAAGATAAACATATTCTCTTGGGTGGCCCTATAGAGTAGTGATTAAGGGAACAGGATCCCATATGGCCAACTCTGCGCTTCAAATCCTGGCCCTGATGGCTTGAAAAACATTCCAGGCATACGTGCATGCATGCCCCAAATCCCAACAAGATGGGGAAATGGAAAAGGGATTACAGTGCAGTCACTCACACTGACTTGAAAATCACACCTGCCACATATGCGTGCATGCCCAAGATTGGGAAGAGAATGGAGCAGAAGGGATTGCAGCATGGTCACCCCCTCAGAGGGTAATTTCTCACTTTCCCTCTCACTGTGTCTATCTCTCTCCAGTGAGCACATGTGCCCTAAAGCAAAAATCCCCTTCAAAAAAAAAACTCGTACTCTTTTATGTATGGCAGACAAAAAGGCTAAAGATTAAAATGAGAAATAAGATGATAACCATGAAGGAAAGAGAATAGATTGTAAATTTAGACAACTGATATTGCCAGGAAAAAAAAAGTCTAAAATGAAACAGAAGGGCATAATAAGTACCAGATTAAGTTACTAGATTAGGGAAAAAAAAAAAAAAAAAAAAAAAAAAAAGGAAGCCAGCAGGTGACAAAGTGGTTAAAGTCACTGGACTCCCACATGGCCAACCATGGTTCGAGTCCTTGGCCTGGCAGCTTGCTTTCTCACTCTCTCTCTCTCTCTCTCTTCCTGAACAAACTGGAAAACAATAATAATAATAATAACAAATTTTAAAAAGAAAGGTACTAGATTAAGTCCTTTATGTAAACCAAATCACAATAACCCTATGAAGATAAAAAGTATCATTAGGGTTCTTACACTAGTGGCAAAACCAAGGTCTCATGACTGGTAAGTGGCAAATGGGAAGCAGGAAGTGATAAGTAGAAGCCGTAAACACCTGTCTGTGAGCTACTGAAGTCAGCCCTCTGAGCCACTACACCACACAGCCCTCTACTTCTATCTGCTGTGATAGAAGAATAACGGACCGCAATATTCAAGGCCAAAAGATAGTGAAAGAATCATTTAAAAGAACTCAGAGGAAATTTACATTTTGATTCAAGAATTTTTTATGTTATTTTATTTAACTTTATTTATTTATTCATTTATTTATTTTGATTTGACCAGAGAGGGACAGAGAGAGAGAGTGAAAACGCAAGCCACCAGATCCGGGACTCAAACGACAGTCAGCCATGTGAAAGTCCAGCGCCCTTAACCACCCTGCCACTTGCTGGCCCTCGGATTCAAGAATTTTATATACAGCTGTCTTAGTTCATTTGAGCTAGAATCACAAAATACCATAGATTGGATATTTGACAAACAATAGAAATATATTTCTCACATTTCTGGAGATGGGAAAGTCCAAGATTAAGGTAGCTTCTGAGGAAGGCCTACTTCCTCACAGGCAGCCTTCTTCTCACTCTAGCTACATCTGGCAGAAGGAGCAAGGGCACCTCTCTGGAACCATTAATCCCACTCATAAGGTCTCTCGTCCCATTCCCGCACTAACACTTTGGGAGTAAGGAATTCAACATACTAATTTGTGGCAACATGACCATTCGGATCATAGCAACAGTGAAGTTATCTCATACTTGTGAACCCAATAGAACAAATTCAGCTATTTCAGAAAATACACCCACTCATGTTTAAATCTTTAAAAATGGGACCAGCAGTTAGCGAAATGGCTATGTCGCTGGACTCCCACGTAGTTGACCACGGTTCGCATCCTGGACCTGGTGGCTTAAAACTCATGCCAGGCGCGTGTGTGTGCATGCCCAGGATCCCAAGAGAAGAATGGAGGAGAAGGGATTGCGGCGTGGCCATCCTCCCTGGGGGGGTGATTTCTCGCTTTCTGTCTCTCTGTCTCTCTCTGTCTGTCTGGCGAGTGCACGCGCCCTATAGCAAAAACCTCTAAAAAAAAAAGCAGACAAAACAAAACAAAAATCCTTTGAAGACAACCTTCATTGACCAAGAGAAGAAGTTATAGAGAGGTGAAAATGAAAGAGTAGTGATTTAGAAGAACCATCCCAGAGTTAGGGCCAGCAGGTGGCATAATGGTTAAGGCACTGGACTCCCACATGATCAACTGTGGTTAGAGTCTTGGACCCAGTGGCTTGAAACTCATGCTGGGCATATGTGCATGCATGCACAAAATCCCAGTAGAAGAACGGAGGAGAAGGGATTGTGGCATGGCCATCCCCCAAGGGGTGGAGGAATTTCTCACTTTTGCTCTTTCTCTCTGTGTCTCTGGCAAGTACTCATGGCCTAAAGCAAAAATCTCTCTTTAAAAAAATAGGGACCAGCAGATGGTGTAATGGTTATGTCACTGGACTCCCATGTAGTCAACTGCAGTTTGAGTTCCAGATCCAGTGACTTAAAACTCACACCGGGCATGTGTGTGTGCATGACCAAAATCTCAAGAGGATAATGAAGGAGAAGGAATTGAGGTGTGGTCATCCCCCCTGTGGAGTGATGTCTCGCTTTCTATCTGTCTCCAGTGAGAATGTATACCCTCTAACAAAAATCACTCTTTCTAAAAAAAAAAAAAGTCCCAGAGCTCTGAAAAATGAATGAAACAAAGACTGGTTTAAATGCTATAGGAATAGGAAGAGAAAAGAAGAAAATAAAAGAAAAGGAAAAAAAATTCTAAAGTAAAGTAATGTCAAAACATTCTTGATAGATATGACTTTAAAATTATTTTACAGGGGCCAGCAGGTGGCATGTGGTTAAGGAGCTGGATTTCCACATGACCAGCTATGGTTCAAGTCCTAGACCTGGTGACTTTCTCTTTTATAAAAAAGTTTTTTTTCAATGGGTCAGTCCCCATGACATAGAAGTCTACAATGTTCTTGGATACTGAGGCCATATGGCTAAAAACCAGGGTTCCATATGGCTAGAGCCCAGGTTCATGTCCCAAGGTCTCCCTGTGCACACCAGTACACACACGTGGCCGTGATCCTGGCTAGTTGAGGCTAAAGGTACAATCGTAGTGTGAAGATCCTCTCTCGCTTGCTCATGCTTGCTTTCTCTTTACCCCTCTGTCATAGAAGAAATAAATAAAATTTTTAAAGGAATTTTTTTTACAATTAAAAAAATGTGTGAGCAATAATGAGCAATGAGAAAGTAAACCAATCTGTTCAGGCATGGTAATCAAAAACATGGTTTACACTTTAACAGATGAATGTAAGTTAATGAATGCTTTTGAAAACTAAGTACTACTAGCAAAATTTGTGTGTATGTGTGTGTGTGTGTCTCAGCAAAGAAAGGTGAAACAAAGAAAATGAGATCCATATTTCAAAACAATGGAAATGTAAAGAAATATGAAGATAAGATGACAAGACCAAATGTATTGGGGCCAACAGGTGGCATGGTGTTTAGGAGCACTGAACGCCCACATGGTTGACTGCAGTTCAAGTCCCAGACCTGGTGGCTTGCTTTCTCGCTTTCCCTCTCTCTCTTTCTCTCTCTCTCTCTCTCTCTCTCTCTCTCTCTCTCTCTCTCTCTCTCTCTCTCTCTCTCTCTCTCTCTCTCTCTCTCTCTCACTCTCTGTCCCTCTCTGGTCAAATTAAAATAAGTAAATAAATCAATAAAACTAAATTAAGTAATTATTTTTTAAAAGACCAAATGTATTAAAGTAAAAGTGTTTCAAATTGAGTTCAAAACTGCTGTTTTTAGAGGACCCATCCAATATAAAGTGATACAAATGTGATTAAAGTAAAAATAAAAGGAAAATATATGAAAGACAAAAGCAAACAAAAAACAGCCATGGAAATACTAATATCAAATTTAAAAGAATTTAAAGCTACATGCACTGAATAAGGCAAATAAAGTATTATTTTATACTAATAAGTAGTATGATCCTTAGTACCACAGTAACAGTCAAATGTTTATAGGATGACTAGAATTATATTGAAACCCATACAGGAAATATTCTCTTAGTCATACAAGGATAGGACTTTAAGGCAGCTGGATCCCACATAACTGACTCTTGGTTCAAGTCCTAGACCAGGTGGCTTGAAAATCACGCTGGGTATGTATACATATATGCCCAAAACCCTGAGAGATGACTAGAGGAGAAGGGATTACAGCATAGCTGTCCTTCTTGTGGCATGCTTTCTCATTTTCCCTCTCTCCCTGTCTCTGTCTCTCTCCAGCAAGCACACACATCGGTTAGTAAAAAAGAAAAAGGAAATATAAGAATGTATTTTCAGTAATTCAACAGTAGAAGTCTTTGACGAATCTCCACCTTGACAAATCAAGTAGGCAAAAAAGTAAACAAAGAGGGCCAGCAGATGGCATGGAGGTTAAGGTGCTAGATCTCACATGGCTGGTTGCATGGTTCTAGTCCTGGACCCACGGACTTCAGAATCACACTGGGTACATGTGCGTGAATGCCCAAAATAGTGAGAGAACAAAAAAATAATAATTTTTAAAATAATAGTGTTTTACGAAATACATCATGCAATCAGTTTAATGAAGATTAAATGACATAGGTATTTCAAACTATGTCACAAACCAAGAACCACCTCCTAAAACCTTCTAAGTAAAAGAAAAAAGTCAAAACTACCATTAAGATCAATTTAGAAATAAGCAAACTAAGACTACATAAAGGATATGATATCATCTATGAGGCACTCAGAGGAACAAATTTATAAACACTTTAAATGTTAAGAAAGAAAGAGTCAAAATAAATGAATTGACCACTTATAAGAAAGCAATAAAGCAAGTCAAGGGTAAGTACAAGGAAAGAATTAATAAAGAAGTAATGAATAAGCAAATAGAGAAATATTAGAATTAATAAATTACCATCCAAAAAACGGTTATCTGAAATAAAAACAAAACAATAAAACACAAATTTCTGTTGAATCTAATCAGGAAGCCAAGACAAAAAGTACTCATAGAGGATCAGGAATTCAGACATGAGAGCACTTTTTTTATAGTACAAGATTAAATATTGAAAATCTGAATCAAACAGTGAAACTCTGTTTCATCCCAGTTAGCCTAGCAAAAATCATAAAAATGTAACAATAGCAAGGGCTGCAGATATGTAGTTGAATGCACTAGGCTAGGCCACAGAAAACTGCTTTGGATATGAGGATAGGCAAGACTGGAGACTGCAAGTATTATACTTAAAAGTCGCTTTTATTTTGGTCTACTCCCAAAAGATACCAATCTGAAATGCAGGTGGGTGGATGTGGCTTCTGTTTCTTCTCATGCATTTCATGGTGACATGCTGAAATTTCAGGCCACCAAATCAGAGGTGCACAGAAAGAAGGGGTCCCTGATTTTTCATGTCCCCAAACACATTAAAACCCAGAAACAGCTTTTGCAACTGAAGAAGCCAAGTTGCCCATGTTTGGATCCCATGACTTGACATTCTTGCTATGCCAGCTCTGAGGCAATGCCTCTTATCTGCACTGCAAGGTCTACTTTTCTGTCTACATCCACTTGGAGAATTTTTGTATAAAGGCTTTTCCATACTCTTCCACAGGGTGACATGCACTACCCTATTCATTTTATTAATACATTCATTGGACAAATATTTGTGTGCCAAGCACTGGACTAAACCCTAGGGTTACAAAGGAATATGATATCACCAGTGAGGCACTCAAAGGAAAAACACACTGTCTAGAATTTATCAGGCAAAAATAATTGTCATCAGGGGGACCAGCAGTTAGCGTAATGGCTATGTTGCTGCACTCCCATGTAGTCAACCGTGGTTCGAGTCCCAGACCCAGTGGCTTAAACTCAAGCCGGGCACATGTGTATGCGTGCCCAAGATCCCAAGAGGAGAATGGAGGAGAAGGGATTGCGGTGTGGCCATCCCCCCGGGGGGTGATTTCTTGATTTCTGTCTCTCTGTCTCTCTCTCTGTCTCTTTGGCAAGAGCACACACCCCATAACTAAAACCTCTCCAAAAATAAAAGATCTTTAAGCCTTAGGATTTTGTCTGTGGAAGGAAGATAATGATAGAAGGTGCCTAACTGGCAACAAAAAGTCAGAGAAAAAGGCCTTCCATGATGACAATGATAACAGCATAGAGAATTTAAGTGCCAGACAGTGTCATAAGCATATTACAGTCACTCGGTCATTGACTCCTCACTCAGTCCTATGAGGAAGGTGCAATGAGCTTCCCCATTATGCAGCTGAGGAAGCAGGCCTCGAGAGGTTAAGAAATGTGCCCAGAGTGAACCAGCTGAGACATGGCAAAGCAGGACCTTGAATCCCTGGAGTATAAACATTTACTCTGCCAGTCCTCTGCTCGGCATTTGTGCTTAGATCAGGTCAACATAGGTGAAATTTTTTACCTTGAAATATATGAACTGTATCTTTTGTTTCCACCCTTACTAGATAAACATTTATTTGGTATACTAGGAAAAAAATAAAATAAATCTCTGAATCTAAACAGTGTTGGGTTCCCATTACTGAAAATAGCAAATACTCAGACCATGATGTTTAGAAACAGCTGAAACTCTCACTATTTCTAACACTTACCAAAAGTGTTTATTTCCACAAAAGATCTCCACTTATATGATAAGCAATTCAGTCAAGCATGGAAACTGAATAAGAGGGAGAGAACGTCTAACATTCTAGAATCTTCCTCTAAATAAAACTTGCTGACAAATTCTCCTGGGTATGGTTCCTGTGCTTTTGCTGAATAGTGAGTATCACTATATTTTAAATCTATATTTAGGTTGTGCCCAAAATGGAAAGGTTGCCAAATTATTAAATAGCCCGCAATAAATTACAGGTCAAAAATGTGGTTACACCTAGAGACACTACGATGATGGGATCTCAAAACCCCATCTAACACAAAGAGTCCACAATTGCTGCTTTTAAAAGAATTTACTTACAGAACAAATAAACAGATTTCATGTACTTACAATTTTCATCTAGGAATTCAGACTTTGAAAGCTTTTCATGCATGATGGGGAAGTTAAAATTATTTTCCATTTCATACCCTTTCAGAAAACTGCTTTTTTACTTTTGGGGTCCAATTATTTCAGACAGAAGTAGGGATGAGCTTTCAAACATCAAATACTAAAGCATAGGTTTGACAGGGGAAAAAAAATCACATAAAGAATTAGAAAAGTTTAGAATATAAAGTGGAGGAGTAAATTACGCGTTACAAGATTCGAGTTTCCCTATTATGTAGTAACTACTGCCTCTCTGTGGTGAAAAAGTGTCAATACCTTCGTCTTGACTGAAATTTAATTTATCCCTAGTATTTCCTAACACAATAGTCTGAAAAGCTTTCCTGTTTATTCTTGGTGTATCATTCTTTATTTTCTTTCTTTAGTCATTCTATCTTGTTCACTGAAGGCTTAATAATATAAAAAACCAAAGTGAAAGAAAATCTTCACTCAGTTGAAGAGCTATTTTGGCAATCTCACAAGTAGAAAGTGAAAATAATACAGAGAAATGTACTCACACATCTACCAACAGAACAAAAGAGCACAGAATAATTCATGTCTCTTGACCAGTTTTGTCTTACAAACCTTCTAAAATTTGTTAATAAGGATTTGGCTAGAAATAAAATTGTAATATTAATTTTGTTTAAGTCAAGGATTCAGAAATGAAGGGTAATATACTCTAGTGTCTGAGTCATCTAACACATAGAAAAATGTATTCCATTGATTATCTGAAATGAAGTTACAATTTTCTATCCAGGGAGTTTTTTAGGAAGATAAATAATTAAATACCTTATGCCTCTCTCCCTGCAGATATCTGACTGGTAAGTTAGTTCTATTTCTAACTTTCTAGAACCATCAGCAACTGATATTTTTAGCATAAGGAACTGCTCTAGAAATCATTTTTATCTCTGGTCTATCAGCACTTATGTAACCTACATACTATTGCATAAAAAATGATTGAATAATATCCCAGAACAAATTTTTAGCCAGCCACCACTGCCAAAACAAAAACAAAACAAAAACAAGAAAACCCACAGATGTTCCACAAGGTGTCATTGAGTTGTGCAAGGGAGTGTGCATTTTTGGTTCAGACACCAAGAAAGGACTTTCTACTAAAATCCCCTTTCCATGACCACAGCTACCGCCCCCACAAAAAACTCCACACTGCATAGTGCCCCCAGCACCAGAAAGAAGATAAACACAACCTTCTCCAGAAAGCTGCAGCATCATGTCACCATTTCAATTTACAAGAAGAGCAGACTGATGGCTTTGTTAAGCATTTTGGAGGTAAGCCCGGCCTTCCATTAGAATTAGTTGATAAAGATTCATTTTTTAAGGTTTATTTTGAGGAGTTTATAAGCAAATCGAGTGGCTAGGAATAAAAGTCCTAAAGTAAGAATGGTATATTCCATCATGGGCAAGAGTTGAGTGGAGGGAGCCAGCCAGGTGGCATGGCGGTTGAGCCAGCAGGATCCCACATGGGCAACTGCATAGTTTGAGTCCAGACCTGTCGGTTTGAAGAATGCACATAGTGTGTGTATATATGCATGTTCCAAGTCTAGAAGAGAGCAGAAGTGGAGAGACTGTGGTGTGGCCATCCCCCCGGGGGATGATTTCTCACTTTCTATCTCTATCTCTGTCTCTCTGGAGAGCGCATGTGCCTCATAACAAAATTCTCTCTAAAGAAAAAGTATCCTTGGTAGAAGAGACAGAAAGTGACATGGAATTCTGTGTATTATTTATACAATTCTTGTGAATAAATGTGTAACAAGTGGACTTAGATGCCAAGATAACATAGAAGCAGATTCCAAGTGAGATAGTCCACTAAGTGGAAACGGAAACAAGATGATGTGTGTTTCCCATGTAGTGTGGGACCTAGACATGGTTAAGTAGGCTTTCTCCCTTATGACATGGTGTTATTTATGTCTACTAGATGAGTGACCCAAAACTCATCAGCCTGCAAGCATCATCATCAAGTGGTTGGAGAAGTAGGAGACTACACACATGGAGCAAGACTAAAGGGACGGGTGGAGACAGAAATGCCATAGTTCTCATAATTGCCTGTGATCCCTGCTCATTCAATGTGCTAGTTACAAAGGTGTGGGATCAATTATATGTAACCCATTAATAGTAAGGCTTTCTGTTGTCCTCAGAGAACTGTAAATTAGTAATTCTGCTGGATATTCTCAGAAAGACACCTAGATCAGGTAAAATATATCTGTTCTGAGTGGACAGCTAAGGTAAAGTAGTGCATCTTCTGAATTCTGTCCCCATGTGCCACACATCTCACTTCCAATTGTGTTTTCTAAATATTATATCCCTATTCTTTCCAACACAGATGGTTAAAAAGTAAATACTCAGGGTTACTATGATTTTGTTTCACAAGTAAATTTAGCTCATTTCAAATAATGAAGATTAATTGTACCAAATGAGCACATTTGGGACAATGGTAAGAGGATCCCAAAATAACCATGCTTCAAGTTTTTGGGCAATCTAGAAACCGTTCCCCAGCAGGAGTTTATGATGTTTCATCCTCATGTTCCCCCATCAATACATCTCTTCCTTGTTTCATCTTTATCATAGCTTCTCTCATTACAGAAAGGCTGGTGCCCTCTGAATCTTCCTATTTGACTTTTCAAGGAAGAGAGTATAAGCAGTCCAGTAAATTAGCATTGTCCTGTAGGGACTTTTTCCTGCCAAGTTATTTCATAGGTCAGCAGTTAGGCTGGGGATTAGGAAAACTTCATATCAACCCTTTTCTCCTCGTCCCCATTATTTATTTATTTATGTATTTATTTATTTATTTGGAGAGGTTTTTTTGCTTTGTTTTATTTTGTTTTGTTTTGTTTCCCTTGTAGGGCACTTGCACTCGCCAGAAAGACAGAGACAGAAAGCATACACAGAACAGACATGTGGACCAATGAAACAGGATAGAGTTCCCAGAAATAAATTCTTAAACATACAGTCAACTGATTTTTGACAAGGGATATCAGTCAATCCAGTGGGAAAAGGAAAACCTCTTCGGCAAATTGTGCTGGACAAACTGGATTTCCACCTACAGAAAGATGAATCTGAACCCCTACCTCTCACCTTTGACAGAAATCAAGTCAAGGTAGATCAAAGACCTAAATCTAAGATCTCAAACTATAAAACCGCTCCTAGAAAACACTGTGGAAACTCTGGGAGACATTGGGGAAAGGAAAGACTTCTTAAATAAGACCCCCTAAGCACAGTCGATAATCCCCAAAATAGCCAAGTGAGACTACATCAGACTAGGAAGTTTCTGCATGGCAAAAGACACAGTAATTAGTGTGAATAGACAGCCCTCAAAATGGGAAAATATTTTTGTAAATTATATAGCAGATAAGGACTGATACCAGAATACACAAGGAATTCAAGCAGCTGTTCTGAAAAAAGATGATCAACCCTATTAAAAGATGGGAGAATGAGTTGAAAAAAACACTCTCTAAGGATGACATACGAATAGCCAAAAGGCATATGAAAAAATGTTCAACATCCCTCATCGTAAGGGAAATGCAGATCAAAACAACAATGAGATATCACCTAACCCCAGTCAGAATGTCTAAGATTAAAAAAAAAAAAATGATGTGTTGGCGGGGGTGCGGTGAAAGGGGAACTCTCTTACACCGCTGGTGGGAATGTAAATTGGTCCAGCCACTGTGGAGAACAATTTGGAGATTCATCAAAAATATACAAATAGAACTACCATATGATCCAGCAATTCCACTCCTTGATAAAGAACAGAAGAATTCATCATTGGAAAATTGCTTGCACATCGATGTTTATTGCGGCACTATTCACAATTGCTAAGACATGGAACCAACCCAAATGCCCCCGAACAGATGAATGGATTGAAAAACTGTGGCACATATACTCTATGGAATACTATTCAGCCATGAAAAAAGCCCTGGCTTTTGACAGAAAGTAGAAGAATGTGAAGCAAACAAGGCTATGAAGGAGAGACATTATATGTCCCCACTTACTATATACCAAGTGTCCGCACTCTATGATTGAAACTGATTGACTAAAGGATATACAAACACAGTAAATAGGTGTAAATATCAGATATAGTGTGTGTGAAAGAGTAGGGCTAGAGGAAGAATATTTAGAAGAAAAATACGGAGGCAAAGCATTAATGGGACAAAGAAATGTGATATTATCTGTTGAAGCTATTTTACAGTTTAATCAACTGGACTAGAGAGAAATGTTCACATACTGAAATATTAACTTTGTAAGCTAAATAATGTGATTGAATGTATAAAAGAAAATAAAAGGAAAAAAAAAAAAAAAACAAGAAAGAAAACACCCCCCAGGGATGGCCATGCTGCAATCCCTTCTCCTCCATTCTCCTCTTGGGATCCTGGGCACACACACGCACACACCCGGTATGAGTTTAAGCCACCAGGTCCGGGACTCAAACCATGGTCAACTACATGTGAGTCCAGTACCATAACCATTACGCCATCAACGGGTCCCAACCTCAACCCTTTTCTTAACCCCTTACCACACAGAGGCTGGCTGCTTAGCCCAGGGAAGGCCTGCAAAGTGGAACACGTGGCGCCATGATTGATATATCTGGTATACCAATGCCCAAGACTGGGATTTTGTACTCTGTACAGATAACTTTGCATTTTATTTATAAACAAGTTGTATCTATTACAGGAACAGAGCCTTATATAATTTACAGCATAACCACATCAATTAAACACATTTTGTGATTATGTTCTTCTTAATAAATGGAAGTAAAATCTGGACATGTTTAAATGTATCTCTATTCGACAACCACAATGTCAATAATATAATCATAAGAAATGCCCAAGCCACTCCACAAAACTATTACTTTGTGGAAGGTCTTGCAGAAAGAATGGTGGAGATCTTTTAATCCAGGTAGTTGCCTTTAGCAGATACAGGTATATTCTTAAGCATTACAGACATTTAATGGCACCGACTTAAGAGCTGAAAGGTGCAGATGGAGAAGCAGATGTAGCTGTCACTGTATAGGCTGAGTAAGCACCACAGGCTTGTCAAGAACCTGCAGTAATAAAACACTAGTCCCCTGAAGCCACGCTGGACTTTAGACTCCAAATAGAAACTAATCATTAGTCATTTACAAGTCATGTCAGAAGTGTGTATGGCACTCACTACGTGTACGTAATTGAGAAGGTCCACAATAAATATGTGAGAAGATGAGAACCACCACCACCATACAACAATATAAAACAGAAGTCTATGGTTCAACGTCTGCTCAGAGATAATCAAGTTTATTTTTCATACCCCAGGCAGAGCCACGTCTATCTATCCCATAATGGTTATCTAGCCAATTAATAAACATACTTAATGAAGACCATTTCATAACATGCCTTGATAACCTATTTTATGGGCCTAAAAAAATGGGAGACATCGTCCTTAAAACAATTACAGTCAATTATTAATTAGGCTATTTAATAATTTATTACTCAGGATTTTATTTTCTCAACATCCCTATTAAAATACAGAACCTAATTCTGGGTACTAACTGAATCCAGAATTCAACGAAAACCTTCTCTTCAGTTACATGAGATCGTACTACCATTAATATTTCAGCAACTTGATAGTCTTTTTAATAGAAATAGTTCCTTGCTGAAAAAGATGTATTTGAAAAATCGGCAGGCTTAATGTTCTCATTAAAAATAGAATTTTAGAATTAAACATCTCAAGAGACCATACATGATGGTATAATCCGTGCTCAGACTGTGTGACTCTGTGCTTTCTACCTATCTTGTTCGTACTTAGTAAATAATTAACGAAAAGCAATCTCATCTCTTAGCCCCACAGCCTCAGCTACAATTCTATTCCTATGGTTCCTAAACTGGAGTCTCTGGTTCCAACTGACTGTTGGACTTCTTCCTATGAAAGTCTCAAAATATGATAATGTTTATTCTAGCTGGCACTGCCATTTAAACTGTGGTTTGTATCACCTGGGAGCTTGTAATGTAAAATCTCAAATCTCTTGGATCAAAATCTGCCGTTTATCATTATCCCTAGGTGATTCCTATTTATGTTCAACTTGGAGCAGCACTGCTCTATAATTCTCTCACCTCTGTGGAATTTTACATCTTCAGAAATATTTTCAAACATGTAAAATACTTAACCTATCAGCATTTCATAAGGATTTCATGAAGATTAATTTTTAAATCTCTGCAGATTAAGTTATTTTTAAATTGCCCTGAAGAAAGGGTTCTAAGCCACTAAAGAAAGTGAAATGTGATCCTTCCTTATTAGTTTCTTCAATTAGTATACTTATCACTTCAAAATGACACCTTTACTGCTATTCATAAGTAATCTCCAGATTTGTTATTCGTAGAAAAAGTTCTAATCCTTAAAAATTGATTTTTTAGATTTCCTTATTTTGCCAAAACAAACAGTGAAGTCTCCAGAACAGGGTAAAGTATACACAGGATCATTCTGTGGATGGTTCGGCCTCAGGCAACTGAGCAAGATCTTCACACAGATAAACAGCAGCTTCCGCAGCACAGCAGGCCCTATTGCCCATAGAAACAGATTAACGCCAGGCTCTCCAGTGCTCTTTTCTCTGCCTAAATACTAGTTACAGCAGCTGGGAAACACAGTGATGTGGACGGCGGGCCCACTATGTACTGCTTGGAAACCTTTTCTAATTGGCAAAGACTTCCTGCCTCACAGGCTGCCCAGTTCTTTCACTCTCAGTGTGCCAGATGGCTCTAAGTCGATGGTTACGGCTCCTTGGACTGTGTTACTGTGTAAAATGGATTTACATATTTCTCCATTAAATTCTGGTCAGCACTTACTTTGGTATGTCATATATGAATCTTTCCCAGTTCACTAACTTTTTTTAAAACTATGTCATTCATAACATTCAGCAACTTACAGGTGTCTATTTGACTTGCCACTGAAAGCGTCCTACGGTGGTCAAACGACCACCGGTGATACATGGTGATGGGATTCCTGAACTGAGTAAGAAGATAGGACTTAATGACCTCCATGGACTGTTTGAACTCCAAAATCCCACAATCCTCTCCTTTGCAACTACTTCTACATTCATGACTGGTAAGTATAGGACATTAACATCAACTCTCCCCTGAACTTAACATTAGGAGAAAAGTTTTAGATGACTTAGTTACCAAAAACTAAACGATTATGGTTGTTTTTTGTTTGTTTGTTTTTTAGGTTTTGGCCATAGGACCTGTGTGCTCTTGGGAGTGAGATTCAGAGAGGGAAAGTGAGAAATCACCCCCTCAGGGTAGATGGCCATGCCACAGTCCCTTCTCTTCTATTCTCTTCTCAGGAATTCAGGCATGCATGCACATACATGTGGTGTGATTTTCAAGCATCCAGGTATGGGGCTTGAACCGCAAACAACCATGTAGGAGTCCAGCACCTTACCCACCATGCCACCTGCTGGCCCCAACACTATGTTATTTAATTTATCTGAACAAAAAAATTTTAATTACTGTTCATTTAAGAACTTCCACTAAAAATAAATGAAAAAGAAGCAAGTAGGTAGTGTGGAGGTTAGGATGCTGGACTTCCACATAGTCAACTACAGTCTGAGTCCCCGACCTGATGGCTTGAAAATTCCAGCCACGGACTTAACAGTTTGAAAATCCCTTTCTCTCTCTGGTCAAATTAAAATAAATAAAATATAAAAAATAAAAACCTGCTAGAATCAATCCTGAGAAACATAGTTCTAAAAACTCAGCAATGTTTTGTGAAATGTGATTTTTAGATACTTCCACCAAACTTAATCTTTAAGAATTTTCCTATTTGTGGGAACCAGCAGTTAGCGTAATGGCTATGTCACTGGACTCCCATGTAGTCGACCGCGGTTCGCGTCCCGGACCCGGTGGCTTAAAACTCACACCGAGCGCGTGTGTTTGCGTGCCCAAGAGCCCGAGAGGAGAATGGAGGAGAAGGGATTGCGGCGTGACCATCCCCCCTGGGGGGTGATTTCTCGCTTTCTGTCTCTATGTCTCTCTCTGTCTGGTGAGCGCACGCGCCCTATAGCAAAAAAAGACCTCTCCAAAAAAAAAAAGAATTTTCCTATTTGTATATCTATGGCTTCATATAAAAATCCTGTAAAGTTAAGCATTCTTCAAGCCAGCTGCAGTGACTCAGTGGTAACAGCAAACTCCACAATGCTGAACACACACGGAAGGCCCTGGATTCGCATCCTGAAGTCTTTCTGTACATGCCGAGTGCACACATTCATGCCCACGATTCTGCCTGGCTGGGCTGGGGGTGGACTGTGGCGTGAAGACCCTGTTAAGGGTGCCTGTCTCTCTCCTTCTCTCTCTCATGGAAGAAATAAACTTGGAAAAAATTAATATTCTTCAATTAACTATGAACAATGATGAACTAACAAACTTGGCTATACTCCATAAAGCATGAATATGTGAAAAGAACATTTTTATAAAGCATTAGGACAAATTTACAGAAGTACATGCAATGTTATTGCTTGTTACTGTGATAGACCAACAGATAATTTTTGTTTTCATAAAATATGAAAAAAGTACCAATCCATAATTTTCTTTTGCTTATTTCCCCATGTTTTTTCTTTGCCTGCTTTTACATCTTTCTTCTCTTTGACCAAATTACTTTTATTGCATCTTTTCCTCTTCTGGTTTGGAAGTTACACATTTTGGTTTAGTAGCTAGATAGGTATCTATCTACATATATAGATATCTATGGATATCTATCTATTACTTGATTTATTAATATATAGAAGTAGATGATAGATAGATAGATAGATAGATAGATAGATAGATAGATAGATAGATAGATGATAGATATAGATAGATCAATTGATCCTGGTTTTGGTCTTTTTTATCCATAAGTGTTAAAAATACATAGCTAATTTGGGACCAGCAGTTGGTGTAATGGCTATGTCGCTGGACTCCCATGTAGTCGACCGGCGTTCAAGTCCTAGACCAGGTGGCTTAAACTCACACCAGCATGTGTGCATGTGTGCCCAAGATCCTGAGAAGAGAATGTGGAAGAAGGGACTGTGCGTGGCCATCCCTGCTGGGGAGTGATTTCTTGCTTTCTGTCTCTGTCTTTCTGGCAAGCACACGCACCCTATAGCAAAAACCTCTCCAAAAAAAAAGCTAATTTTATCTTAATCTAACAAAACTCAGTTAATATTTCTAGTTATTTCCCAAATGTTGCCATTTTCTTGTTGTTGTTTATTAGGAGGAAATACAAATCTCCTAAGTACCCAGTATGTTCCTTCTTGAACTCAATAATTAATTGGGCTTTATGTTAGTATAATCCACAGGTGGGAAAGAAAAGTGTATATTTTTTTTTACTGTGATTAGGCATGTGCATCCACCAGAGAAAGAGAACACCCCCATGGAATGCAGTCCTTTTCCAGCACTGCAATCCTTTTTCCTCCATTTCTTCACCCCAACAGGATTTTAGGCATGCATGCACATGAGCCTAGCATGTCTTTTAGTCACCGTGGCCGGTATTTGAACACTGGGAAATGGTATTCTATGCATATCACTTAACCACTGCACTACAAGGCTCACCCCAAAATGGATGTATTGAGAAATTAAACTTCACTATTATTATATTCACTGGCTAATAATACACTGAGCCTATACCAGCTATTGTTTTTACAGACTTAATGAGAACAAGGGTCAGCAGGTGGCATGGTGGTTAAGGTGCTAGACCTCTACATGGCTAACCATGGTTTGAGTCCTGGACCGGGCAGCTGCTTTCTCACTTTCCCTTTCTCTCTTTCTGATCAAATTTTTAAAAAAATAATAAATTAAATAAAAGCAAATATTTTTTAAAGAATTATTTTATTGAATTTTATTTATTTTTTTTTTTAATTTGACCAGAGAGGGACAGAGTGAGAGAGAGAGAGAGAGAAAGTCACCAGGTCCAGGACTCAAACTGTAGGTGGCCATGTGGGGTCCAACACACTTAATCACCTCATCACCTACTGGTCCCAGCAAAAATTGTTTTTTAAAAAATGTTAAATAAATAATAAAACAAAAAGGATGAATGAAGAGAACAAGGGAGACTTTAATTTCAAATAATAAGTCACTAAAAACTCAGTAAGGAAAAATAGAAACATCTATAGAATGAACCAGACCCATAGCCTAATGGTTAAGGGAACTGATCCCAAATGGTTGACTGTGGTTCAATTCCTTCCCCTGGAAACTTGAAAATCAAGCTAGGCACATGTGCATGTGTGATCCAAATCCTGACAGGATGGAGAAATGAAGAGATTGCACTTGACTACCACCATTTGAAGAAGCTTTCTACCTCTCTCTGTCTTTGCCTCTTTGTCTCTTTCTGGTCAACATGCATTGCCTCTGGTAATTTAAACAAAAAGAAAAGAAAAAGAAACTGGAATTACAATTAAATTACTTGATAAAACACTCAAATATAAATCAAGCACATAAGAATATAAAAAGTACATATGATGCACACCAGACACATGGGAAGTAAAAATAAAAATGCAAAGGCAGGCATTGGAGAAAAAAGTTAATAATGCCAGCACTATTTGAAAATGAACTGAAAACACTATGTTCATCTAAACCACTGGGGGTCACTTGGAAAGTCATGATGCATTTTGCATAGAAAAACAGAAAAATACATCATGACTTTCCCAACACCTAATAAAACAAAGTCCAATAAGCCCCAGCATTTAACTTGTAACAGCCAATAAAGAATACATTTGAAGGCCAGCAAGACAGAAAACAGAAAATTGGCTAGGAAGATAATAAGAAAGATGAAACGTAGAACTTGGTTACTCAGGATAGTGAGGACAGTAAGAGTTGAAAATGATTCCTTGGTTTCTGGCCCAAATTAGACAACTAAGTATATTTATTGAAAGCAATCTCTGAATTAGGGAATATTAGAGTTGAAGTTTAGCAAGTGAAGAGCTGAATATACCAACATATAAATATACCTAGAGAAGTCTAAGATCATTTTTAGAAGGCCAAAAGAGATAGAAGGTTCAAGAATAAATTTCAAAGTATTTCTAGGTAATAATACAAAAGCCTCCCAGTATTCTAGTAATTTAACAAATATTTTTTATCTATCCTTAAAGGATGCTATGATCTGACTATTTGGATCCCCTCAAAATTCCTATATTGAAATCTGATCTCTAATATGGTATTAACAGGGACTTTTAGGTGATAAGTACTGTTAAGAATCAGATTTCTAAGGAAGCCTGAGGGAGCTTGCTCACCTCCCTCTCTTTGGCCACACAAGGACACATAGAAGGTGCTATGTTTAAAGCAGACAGCCTTTAACAGACACCAAATCTACTGGCACCTTGATTTTGGACTTTCCTAAGTCCAGAACTGTAAGAAATAAATTTATGTTGTATTCTAAGGTATTCTGCTCCAGCAACCCAAATGAACAAAAACAAAGTGTTAGACATTTTTTCAACAGTCTATTTAAAAAGTTAGGAATTTAGAAACAGCTAATTATACACAAAAATGAAGAGTCCCAGGGTAATTCTTTTTAAATAATAAGCTAATAGAGATCCCAAGAGGAGAATGGAGGAGAAGGGTTTGTGGCGTGACCACTCCCCCCAGGGGGTGATTTCTCGCTCTCTGTCTCTCTGTCTCTCTCTCTCTGGTGAGCGCACGCGCCCTATAGCGAAAACCTCTCAAAAAAAAAAAAAAATTAACCATGGTGATGTTTATACAAATCCATGAAAATACTAAAATCCACTGAACTGTACACTTTATTGGTGAATTACATATGTGAATTATATCTCAATAAGGCTATTATTTTAAAAACTGGCAACTTTAAAAATTGGCAACCTTTTAATCCAATAATAGATTTTAAATGTTCTAATTTTACATTAGGCTCCTAATATATACAATTCCACATCAGGCTTATGAGATCTCAAGATAACCAGAAAAAAAAAATAATAACAGAGAAAAGTATATTTTATTAGCATTTAGGCTTAGCACAGTTCAATTCAAATAAAATAGAACAAAGTAATTTATTTAAGCTAATTGAATATAATATATAAACACAGTTTTAAAGTTTCTGTTTTACCATCATATGATTGTATTCATGCAAGTACAATAATCAAAATCGTCCTAAGCATATATCATAGCACCACCTTTTATTTGCAGTACTTGATATGTAAATGTTATTGTCAAAACATATCTGGCTTTAGCAATGTAAACATGTCTGCTACAAGTAAACTTTAAAGAGTAAAAGTGAATGACACTAATGAATAAATCAAAACAGAATTAAACATCACAACATATATAATTAAACAAATATCATATAATACTGTTTCAATAAGAACCACAACTGAATATAATTTTACAAAAAGGAAGCAGAAACAAAAATAATATGTAAACTCTCAAAATAGTGTTAAAATACTGAAATTTACCTCAGAGAAACCAGGGGAAACAATACCACCATGCAGCAAAATTCAAATCTGGTTTAGTAGTTAGAACAGTCCATTCACTGCAAAGGCTTTCTAAAATGCATCCTGACAAAATAGTGCATTTTCTAGCTCCCTTTTTTGAAAAGCATTGCATTTAGTCACCTAAGTTGGGTACTTTGTGAAAATTTCACATTGTCAGTTATGGAATTGTCACCTCCAAAAGCTTTTTAATCTCTAAACTATTTTTCCAAATAACTAAAAACATCGTATTATCTTTGTGAAAATTACTACTATAAAGTCAAATAATTCTTAAATTAACATAAAGTAAATCTGCTTTAATGAAATACAGGAAAAGTATACACGTAAGTGCTGAAAATCACAGAAAAATATTCAATGAATAAGCAAAATGTTCACATTTATTATTACTAATGATTTTGTTACCTCCTGGCTAAAATTAAGAAGTTTTTAAAAGGTCAGCAAGGACATTCAGTGCCATGTTGGATTTGTCTGCAATACACAAATGAGTTACATGTGTAGTATAAGGCAGACTACTGTACTCTTAAACATAATTAAATTAAAAAGATCTCAAATTTCTAAAACCAGTTATAATACTGTGGCAAGCAAAAAAATTTGTTCTTATCACTCTTATATTCCAGCTTAATCTACAAACATGAACATTTTCCCACATGTTTTCTCAAACTATATTGATACCAAAAAAAAAAAAAAAAAAAAAAACCCACACAATCTAGAGAGATATCTTTGTTGGTTTCCACAGATAAATTGAAAAAGGGGAAAAAATGAAATTGGAATATTATTTCGTCTCCTTAAGTGTCCTTACACAGTTAGCACTTCAAGCGGCACTTGACACAGCAAGTTTCTTCAAGTGATCCATAAACACTTGTAAACTAACATCATCTGTGAGAATAGGTGCTCCAGACTCCTAGAAGTAAAGAAAGATATTTGCTATAATTAAAACAGGATGATACCTTAGAATGTATAATGTTATCAACAAATATTTTTAAAATGCAAGGAAATCATTTAAAGTATAGTAATGTCTATGTTGCTGTTGAATTGAAAAAAAAAATCTGTCTTTTGTCCCTGGTTCTTGAGAGAGAGACTACCTAGAATTCCCTAGGTAATGGGTCTTTGTTGCTCAGGAGTCACTGGGATCACATCTGCCTTTATACCATGAGATAAGATGCCTGAAGAGTAGGGCTGGTTACCAGAAAAACAAATGATGTTGAGTAGAGGGTGGATGTTTGTAGTAGACTAAATCCTAGGCCCCTTCTCTCTGGCATTTTATTTTTTCTTTTTTTCTTCCTTTTTTTGGAGAGGTTTTTGCTATAGGGCGCGTGCGCTCGCCAGACAGAGACAGAGAGACAGAAAGCGAGAAATCACCCCCCAGGGGGGATGGCCACGCCGCAATCCCTTCTCCTCCATTCTCCTCTCCGGATCTTGGGCACACACGCACACGTGCCCGGCATGAGTTTTAAGCCACTGGGTCCGGGATGCGAACCGCAGTCGACTACATGGGAGTCCAGCGACATAGCCATTATATTAACTGCTGGTCCCCTCCTCTCTGGCATTTTAACAGAAGTGCCAGCTACAAAGAAACAACTTCACAATACCATTTTTTTAATTTTTTTTTTTTGAGAGGTTTTTGCTATAGGGCTCGTGCACTTGCCAGAAAGACAGAGAGAGACAGAGAGACAAAAAACAAGAAATCCCCCCTTAGGGGGGATAGCCATGCCACAATTCCTTCTCCTCCATTCTCCTCTCGGGATCTTGGGCACGCACGCACACGCACCTGGCCTGAGTTTAAGCCACTGGGTCTGGGACTTGAACTGCAGTCAACTACATGGGAGTTGCCATTACGCCAACTGCTAGTCCCCACAAAACCACTTTTAAAATAAACTATACTTAACCCAGTTTTCAAGTCATTTTAATTGATTTCTTTGGAATCTAAATAATTAATAAGAGTTAGAAATTCCTAATATCCATTTTAATGAAAACTGTGTTGACAGAATAACCTTGGTAACCTAATCCATTAACAATAAACTTTTACTATACCAGGAGAAAGTATCTGTACAAGATCTTATATCTGAAATTAAATTTTTTTCTTTTCTTCTGATATTCTTTTTTGTTTGTTTGCTTTTTTATTTGCTATCGGGTATATGCATTCACTAGAGATAGAGAAAGAGAGGGAGAGTGAGAAGCATCACCCAGGGACAGTGGCCACACCACAATCCCTGCTCTTCTATTCTCTCCTAGGATTTTAGACATGCCCAGCTTGTTTTCCAAGCTGCCAGGTCTGGGATTTGAACTGTGCAGTTGGTCATATGAGATCCAGTCACCTTAACCACCACGCTACCAGCTGGCTCCTAATACTCACATTATTATTAATAGAAAACGCCTTAAACAGAGAAATTAAGTAATTTTCCGAGGAGACCAGGAAGTTAGTGGCAAATGTGAAATAATTTACACCTCCTATGGCTCTAGTCTGGCTATGCACACATACCTTAACCTTCCTGAAGAAAGGAAAATCAATTTTACCATATGTTAATTCAAAAGAACTTAAAAATCCTGATACTGAAGGAAGATATCTACACTAAGACTAAAAGCATAGTAGTCCTGAACCAGACTGCCTGGGTTCAAATTCTAGCTCTGTCACTTACTACCTGTGTGAGAGAAAAAGGAAGTTGAGGAAGTTATTTAACCTGCATCTTCGTTTCCTCATTTACTACATAAGGATAATAAATAACAGGGCCTATCCCACACAGTTGTTGTAATGAATTAAATGAGTTAAATAAAGCAGTTAGAATAACACGTGGCACACTTAATAGGCACATAGCACATTTCACCTATTTTAAGAATTCTTTTGAAAAATCTAGTTGTTTATCATACTGAAATACTTTCCCTCATTCTACATTCATAGTTAACACAGAGAAGCATAGGTCTCAAAAATGCAACTTAAACCAGTAACCATCTGCTGACTTTTGCTTTTTTCTTTAAGTTTACCTGATTTTTTTTTTTAACTTTACACATTACCTACCTTAGGTATCTAATCCCATATCTGTTTTTCCAGTCAAGACAAATCTATATAAATTTTCTAATTTATACACTGCAGAGACCTTATATGAAATTATGACTATTAAGGAATTATAGAGTGACTATTCCCCACAGGGGGCTCTTTCTAGCTTTCTCCCTCTGTGTCTCTTTCTCTGACCAGTACACGCACCCCAGAGTGTTTTATTTAAAAAAATAAACGGGAAAAAATAATAAATTATAAATGCTAATGCCCAACTCAATTTTATAAAAAATTAGCAGTTGGGGGCCAGCAAGTGGCATGGTGGTTAAGGCACTGAACTCCCACATAGCCAACTGAGGTTTGAGTCCCAGACCTGGTGGCTTGCTTTCTCATATTCCCTCTCTTTCTCTCTGATTCTCTCTGGTCAAATTAAAAATAAATAATAATAATAATAAGTGAAATTAAATAATTCTTTTAAAAAATTAGAAGTTAGTTGATCTCAATTTTTTTTAATTTTTCAAATATTTTCCTCTTTATATATATACGCAGGATTAGACGGAAAGGCTACAAGCTTTACTTCATTTAGTATACAAAGCAGTACAGCAGCACAGGCCTCCAGCATCCTGTCACAAAACCAGTGTTACAGTGCTGCCCTCTTCAGACCACTCATGGATAATACTTATCATTGCTGCCAACAACTGACCAAAAAACAAAACTAAGATTCTAGATTCTGTTAATTTTTAGTAAAATGCTTGGCTATCAAGTTAATTCCCTAAATTTCAATAATCAAATTAGCTTAATTATTAAAAATTCAGAGTGTGCGGGGACAATAGGTAGCATGGTGGTTAAGGCACTGGACTTCCACATGGCCAACCATGGTTTGAGTACCTGACCTGACAACTTGCTTTCTCATTTACCCTCTCCCTCTTTCTCTGGTCAAATTAAAAAGTAATAATGATAAATAAATAAAATTAAATAATTAATTCTTAAAGAAATTTTCAGAGTTTGGAGTCAGATAGACCTGGATTAAAATGTCGACCCTGCCATAGTCTAGCTATGTGATCTTAGGTAAACTGTTTCACCCATATAAGCCTCAATTTTCGCTTCTAAGAAGTAGAAGTCTTTTAATAATTAAGTAAGAGCACAAAAAATCTTAGCATAGTGACTAAAACATACTACAAATTTAATTTACTGAGTGTCACTGTCCATATTAAGCACTTATTGTTATTAAACTGTAGACAAGAAAGCAAAGGTAAAGAGAAGTACAATAATTTGCAACAGCAGCATTCTCAACCAGCCTTCCATGCTTCCAAGATTAAGTTCCCCTCCTTGTTACAACCTCCCCACCTCCCCTACCTTTCAGGACTTTTAGACTTTGGATTTATTTATATGTTGATACATCGCAAAACCTCCTTAACACCTACCTACCTCCACAGATCTTCCACATTTTAATCTCTGTTCTCCTGACCAGATCTATAAGAGATATGCTATGTTTAAGGTACTATCAGAAGCCAAAAAATGAAAATGGCAACAGTGTTTATCCTAAAGTAATATATAAGCTAACAGGATAAATAAGTGCCATAAGAAATTGATGGGGAGGGACCAGCAGATAACATAACGGTTATATCGCTGGACTCCCACATAGTCGACAATGGTTAGAGAAGAACGGAGGAAAAGGGATTGTGGAGTGGCCATCCCCCCTGGGGGGGAAGGAGAGAACTTCTTGATTTCTGTCTCTCTGTAGCTCTCTCTCTGCCTAATGGGGAAAAGAGAGATGACAAGGCAAGAATAGTATCCAATCCAAACATGCAATCTTAGGAAAGCTTTCATGGAGTCAGTGAACTTCAAATTGAGCCCGAAAGTATGGCTAGTTGTGTCCAAGTGGCAACAGAGACAAAATCACTGAGAACAGAACATGCTCAGTGTATAAAAGGTAGAGTGAAAAGTTGTTTCACTAAAAGAACTAATAGCTAAAGGTGGAAAAATATATGAGTCATATCAGAAAGAACCCTCAATTGCAGTAAAAGAGTTTATATGTAAGCCACTAAGGGGTTACTGAAGATCTCAGAGCTGACATTCAGAACTGTTACATTAGGGAGGCTATGCTGGCCACTGCCAAAATAGAAAAAAAGAAAAAAAATAGCTAAAGCACTAAGGCCAGTTAGTAAATAACTCCCAACAGTCCACATGAAAAATAACAAGGAACTGACCTTGGTTAGTGACACGGCAAGGAGAGAATGAATAGGGCAAATATAGCAAAAATATTTATGAGTAATTAATTAGGGGGCAAAAAAGAAGAAACTTAAATTACTAACACACGAAGGCTTGGGAATTGAGAGAATGGTGGGTATCTCTATAAAACAGGAAATCAAGAAGAACAAGATAGTGTAAAATGAGAGGGCAGTTGAGACATTCTGCTTGTGAATGAAATGTCTACAGGATATCCAAGCAATGAGCAGCAAGCAATTAAAGAAATTCAAGTCCATAGCTCAATATGAAGCAAAATAAAAGATAGAGATTTATAAATTAGTTTTCTGATGAAAGTTGAAGCTGTAAGAGTGGATGCAATAACTCAGAGAAACAGTGACTGTTTTTCTAGATAAAATTTTGGGACACCTCTTTAGTCAAAGGAGGAACCACAATTCCAGTTATTTCATTTGTCTTCCACCCAGCCTGGAACCCACAATTAGTTGATTAACATTTATCTAAATTCTAACCCCTTTCTAAAGTACCCATAATTCTCATCTCTTGTCTCAGTTTACTCTCAAAGTCTTTCATCTTTGACCCAGTGACTGAACTACCAAGTATGGATAAAGAACATCATGGAAGCACGTTTCAGAAATTCTTAGTAAAGGGACCAGCAGATGGCAGAATGGTTACACTGCTGGACTCCCACATAGTCGACCATGGTTCAGGTCCCAGATCCAGTGGCTTAAAACTCACGCTGGGCAGGTGTGTGTGAGTGCCCAAAACCCTGAGAGGAAAATGGAAAAGGGACTGTGGTGTGGCCTTCCCCTTAGGGAAGGGGGTGATTTCTTGCTTTCTGTCTCTCTGTCTCTACAGTGAGCGCACATACCTATAACAAAAATCTCTCCATAAAGAAATTTTAAAAAAAAAAGGAATTCTTGGGTAAATATAATGGGTCCTCATTACTGCTTTAAAAGCCTTTTTTTCCATCTTCTGTTGAATACCTATATTCTTTATAGCAATTTAATTTTGTTTTTTAAATCTTTTCTATTTTTTAGTCTTTAACCCCAGCCTTTCTCACTCTAAGCAAATAAATCTCCTCAAACTGAAAAGAAACAAGTGAAGAAGAAGGTTCCACATGGCTCCAGCAAACTAGACATTGCAGAGAATGAAGATTTTCTACTGATAATTCAGCCTCCAGCAAAGGAGCTAGTGGCAGAAGAGGCCGGGCCTTCAGAAGAAGGTTCCACATGGCTCCAGCGAACGAGATATTGCAGGGAATGAAGATTTTCTACTGATAATTCAGCCTCCAGCAAA
>NW_006159844.1:1744819-1745352 GCF_000334495.1 Tupaia belangeri chinensis | reverse complement strand
ATCATGAGAAATATGGGAAAATGAGAAAATACCTCTCCTCCAAGGGAAAGGAGTAACTCTTCTTCATCTACAAGCAGTTCGGTGAAAATCATGGAAATGTCTGATAAGGAATTTAGAGCATTCATAATGTCGAAACTAACAGAGATGGAAGAGAAGAGAGATAATGAACTCTAAAGAGAAAGGAGAAAGAAGTTGACTACTTCCAGGAGATGAGGAAATTCATGCAAGATCTAAAAGAGGAATTACACACTTTACAAAAGATTCAAACAGAACTGCTGGAGATGAAGTCTATAATACAAGAAGTCAAAATCTCCCTTGAAAGTATTAAAAGCAGACTAGATCATTCAGAAAATAGAATCTCAGATGTAGAAGAGAAAATGGCTGGCCTAGAGAAATCCACCATGAAGACTGAGAAAATGGCCCAAAAATTTGAGAATAATATGCGAGAAGTACTAGATACCATCAAACATCCAAATATCCAGATAATTGGTATTCCAGAAGGTGAAGAGACCCATAAGGGCATTGATAATCTA